>NC_057861.1:214310013-214632513 GCF_019393635.1 Dromiciops gliroides
ACTGCCTCTGAACTCACCAAGGAAGAGGGAAACAATCTACCAGCACAGCAGGAAAGGTCTGACTTACCTGGGTGGGAGGGAAGTGCAGTCTAGGAGCAGCAAAAGCAGAAACAGCTGCTGGACTCACAGCAGAGGCCTACAACAGATCTCTGTGCTTGCTGACCCAAGCAGGTCCGCAACAGATTCTCACCCCTTTGACCTTTCAGTGGAGATACTCTTTCCAAGGTAAAATAAAAATAAAATTTGAAAGTTACAAATATTACATTGCCATGTAGAAATGTAAACCATTTAATTAATTTTCTATTTCTTGTGTCATTTTTTACTGTTTTTAAATGTTTCCCTTGAGTCTTGTATTTGGAGGTCATTTTTTTTAATTCAGCTATGCACTTTTAATTAGGAATGCTGAAAAATCCTCTGTTTTGTTATTATTTTTTCCTCCCTGAAAGATTATATTCAGTTTTGCTGGGTAGGTGATTCTTACTTGTAATCCTGATTCCTTTGCCTTCTGGAATATCATATTCCTAGCCTCCTGGTTCTTTAATGTGGAAACTGTCAAATCCTGTGTAATAGTAACTGTACTTCCACAATATTTGAATTGTTTCTTTTTGGCTACTTATAGTACTTTATCTTTGATCTGTGATTTCTACAATTTGTCTATGATGTTCCTGGGAATTTTCCTTTTGGGATCTCTTCTGGTGGTGATTGGTGAATTCTTTCAATTTCTATTTTTCCCACTGATTCTAAGATATCGGGGTAGTTTTCCTTGATAATTTCTTGAATGATGTTGCACAGGCTTTTTTTTTTTTAATCATGGCTTTCAGGTAGTCCAATAGTTCTTAAATTGCCTCTCCTAGATCTATGTTCCATGTCAGTTGTTTTTCCAATAAGAAATTTCAATTTCTTCTACTTAAAAAAAATTATTGATTTTGTTTTATCTTCTCTTGATGCCTCATGGAGTCCTTGTGTTCTACTTGTTAAATTCTAATTTTTAAGGAATTATTTTCTTCAGTGAATTTTTTACATTTTTTTCTGTGCTGTTGACTCTTTTTTCATGATTCTTTTGCTTTACTCTCATTTCTTTTCCCATTACTTTTCTATTTTGCTTGTTGTGCTCTTCCAGTTCTTTTTGGGCCTGCCCCTGTGGTTGAACCTTGCTACTGTGTTGTTATGTAAACCGGGCCTCTCTGTTGGCTGGATCTAGGGGAGGATCTTGTTTTTGGTCTGCCCCAAGATGGGGCCTTACTAATGGGTCAGCAATAATGGCAAGGTATCATTGTTGGTATTTGCTGGGGTGGGACTTCTAGGGTGGGCCCTTACTGTGCCCAGACTGCTGGTTTGCTTCAGGGGCTGCTGGCTTGCAGGAGACTAGTGTCTTTACTGGTAGCTTGCCCAGGGCTTGGAGCCTGACACCCTTCTATGATGCTGGCTGCTGCTGCTCTCAAACCTTATTCCCCCCCATCCCAGTGAGACAGACCTTTTCTCCTGTGCTGGTAAGCTGTTTCCCTGCTCTTAAAGTAATTCAATAGTTTTCAAGTTGTTTGCAGAGTAAATTCGGAGGGCTCCAGCAGATTCCTTGCTCATTCCACCATCATGGCTCCAGAATTACTAGCTAGGAGAAGCTTAAGCATCATCTTCCTGGCATGTGAAATAAGTGCAATCATTAGTAATTTATACATTCCTTCTCATTCCTTCTTTGAATTAACACTTAATTTGATCTTTTCCTATCCACTGTTTATCTTTCCAAATTTGCTAGCATATTGAATGTAATACTTTAAAAGAATCATCTTTTTTTTTTTTTGGTGGGGCAATGAAGGTTAAGTAACTTGCCCAGGGTCACACAGCTAGTAATTGTCAAGTGTTTGAGGGTGGATTTGAACTCAGGTCCTCCTGAATAAAGGGCTGGTGCTTTATCCATTGTGCCATCAAGCTGTCCCAAACAGCATCATCTTTTAGGATTTTATATAGCTCAGCTGGAATTTCATCACTTCCACTATCTTTATTGTGAGCAATCCTTCCTAAGATCCAGTTGACTTCATTCTCTAGGATGTCTAGTTCTAGATTAACCACCATACCATCATGGTTATTGGTGATGTTATGGTCTTTCTTGTGTAGCTCTTTGCATATACTTCCTAATTCTTCTTAATCTGTATTGCCTCTCATGTCCCTGCCATTTGAGATTATATAACATAAATTTGTAGGGAACCAAATCACCACAGATGTGGGGTTTTTTTGCAGATTTGTTCTTCAGCAAACTTAAAAAATAAAGGCAGTGAACTGTAGGAATAATTCCACAGTGAGCTTTATCATGGCAACGTTTGTGATTGAATAACAGGACAGTGAACTGAAGAGAATAAAACATTGTAAAGCTGAAATTTTTCACTAAGGGATCAAGATGAGAAAGGGAGTACAATCATCACAACTGTGATGGCCTGGTAGAGAAATGAGGGATGGTTGTCAGAGACAAGATGGTAGAAAAAGGCAGCCACTCTCACCTAAGCCCTTCCCAAAATCCCTCTGCAAGCTTTAAATAATCACATAAGACAATTCTTGGAGCAGGAGAAACCACAAAAAGACAGAGTGAAACAATTTTCCAGCCCAAAATAACTTCAACAATGGCAGCAAAAATCTGTTGCATCTGGGTGAGTGTGGAGTACAGTCCTGTGCAGGCCACATCAGCAAAGATCAGGTCCCATCAAACCAGAAACAAAACACTTTTGCAGATGACTAGACATGGCCCCCACAATTCTAGGATTTAGATTTTAAGAAATGCATTAATAATCTGTAAATCATCTAAGGATGATTTACAAAGATACTCACAGACTTTCTTAGAGTTCACCATACTTGAGAATCATTTGAAAGAATTTGAATAGTGAAGTTTAGAAAAGACACAGATAGGATTTGATAGCTATTTCAGATATGTAAAGTAATTTCCCATGCAAGAGGAAAAAGTAATTAACGTTTAGACCTAATGCACACACACACAAAAAGAATGATAGCTGGCAGTTGTAGAGCAACTTATCTTGATTCATTATATAGGGAGTAAAAGTATCTTTCAGAATTAGATTATTCAAAGTCACAATGAGCTACCTGGAAAGATATGCCTTCTCTCTCAATGGTAATCTTTGAGCTAAGATAGGTGAGTACTTACCAGGCTATTGTAGAGACAATTCTTTTTTTAAGTATAGTCTGCATTATACTTTGAGCTTTGAGCTCCCTAACAATTTTTTTTTTTTTGCAGGGCAATGAGGGTTAAGTGACTAACCCAGGGTCACACAGCTAGTAAGTGCCAAGTGTCTGAGGCCGGATTTGAACTCAGGTCCTCCTGAATCCAGGGCCACTGCTTTATCTGCTGTGCCACCTAGCTGCCCCTACCAATTCTTAGATTCTGTGAATAAATGGAAATGATCATAGTTTCAATAACAAAGGGCCAAATACAAGGTTAAGGGTAGTTATAAAGCCAATGGTCAATAGAAAATTATCATTAGCTGGAGACATGCAGTGATTGGAGACAGGAGGCATATGTGAGTCCAAGGTAAAGAATTAATAAAGAATTAATTTCCAAATAGACAGTATTGGCAGACATTCAAATATCTAGATGTTCAAAAGGTAGTTATGGACATCCTGAAGTTATTCTTTCAATCTGAATTGATTTTTATAAATGATCCTACTCTCACTCTTTTAAGCATTAGTTCACAAACTCACATCACACTCTTTAATCTTTAGCAGCCCTGCTAAGTCTCCCTGCAATGGAAACTCTAGAGTTGGTACTATAATGGATACCTGCCAAATTTACTACATTTTTTGTTCATTTCATTGTCAAAATTCTAAGATTGATGTAACATATGGTACCTCCTGGGACATATGTACTATGATAATCAAAGCTTCACATGGGAATGTTAGCAAAGGCACTTGGTAAATCAAACTCTGGTTCCAAAGGGTAGACAAATATGCTAAGCAGGGAACAAGAAACAGTGTATAAAGGGCAATTGAGAGAAAAGGATAAACCAAATGAAGTGTGAGGTAGAAAAGTTTAATTAATAGAATCAATATCTAGGTTAAAGGTAAAGGAAACATGAAGTTCAGATTAGAAATAGTAATTTTAGTTAAAGAACAAGACAGAATTGGAATCTAATCCCATTCACATTCATTAAGCACTTTCAAAGTGTAAGGGACTGTGCTAGACTCCAGGCATACAACAAAAAACACAAAAGTATCTGCCAGGAATGAGCATATATTGGATTTGGAGTATAGAAATATAAGTATACATGAACTACATACAAAATAATTAATATCAAGAAGCAGGGAGTACTAAGAAAGAATCAAGAAAGGACACATGTAATAGTGCCACCTTAGGTACAAATTGAGAGAAGATAGAGAAGTTGAAGACAGTTTAAATAAAGAGAAACATGAATTTTCAAAAGGGCAAAATGCAATTTTTTATACACATTTGAATTAGGACTATGATGTTTAAAATGTACTTCTTAGTACTTTGATGGTTACTTATTATTGCTAATTAGTTATTCACTATTAGCTATTTGTAATTGAACAGATTTCCTGTTCAGTGTTGAATTTAACACTTATAAAATGGAATTTTGTGGTTATCTTTTCAGCAAGGTGAAATACAAATATGACATCTTAATTCACATAATTACTTTTTGACTGTTAAAAAGCTTTTGATTTAATAAAGCAAAATGTGACCCTAAAGGATCTCCTTCATACACTAGTCTCATATTCAGTAATTCAATATACAAAACTTTCTGAAGAACATTGGAATTCCCATGTAGACCCCACCTCTACCCCACCCTGGATAAAACTACCCAGGTAACAAGGCTCTTCACCATTTACTGTTCTACCATGGAAAGATTTTATTGTTGTTTTTAGTCATCTTTCAGTCTTGTCCAATTCTTTGTGACCATCTCTGGGGTTTTCTTGGCAAAGATCTTGGAGTGGTTTGTCATTTCCTTCTCTAGCTCATTTTACAGATGAGGAAACTGAGACATACAGGATAAAGTGATTTACCCAGGTCACACAGCTAGTGTCTAAAGCCAGGTTTGAACTCAGGAAGATGAGTCTTCCTGACTAAAGGCCTGGCACTCGATCCACCTCACTACTTATCTGCCCCTTAATAATACTCTATAATGCTCTCCATCTCTTTAATTCTGTATGTTTCTAGTTACATCTTTATCCATTTAATGTCTCTTCCTGCCTCTGACTCTCCCCCCTTCCAAGAAAAAGCAATAAGTTTTGCAACTGCAATATTACGACCATTTTTTTCACCATGAATTGAACACCAACATTCTAATATCCAGACAGGAAGTTACTGAATGGGCTATTGTCAATAGTGTTTGACTTCTTCCACCAAAGGCTGAGCTGCTTTCACTTCCCTTATGTGAATCCCAGTATGAAATGCTGACATTTTGATTATGTATTTTAACATCCCTTTCCTAATCACAGTAGTAGCATAACAGTAGAACCAAGATATTTTCCCCAAATGTATGAAGGCAGAAAGAAGTTCTTTCCTTAAAGTTTTGTTGTTTTGGGTGTTGTTTTCCATTAGCTGAGCCTGAAGGATTTGTTCTTCTTAGAGTATTTTGCACACAAAATTTAATACATTGGTTGAAAACAAAAGCAAAATCTAACCAAATTATTAGGAGAAATGATGTTCAGAAGTTACTGAGATAAATTACTTTCAATGATCAGAGAGGTCCCTTTAGTCTCCTAAGACTTGTGGTTTTTACCCAGACCTGTTGCAATTATTGCTGTAGTCTCAACAGTGATAAGACAAATAAAGTTAATAGAAACTCAAATATTCTCAAAACAATTCCTTCATTCACATATGAACCTAAACAGCTTTTACCCAGCAGGTCTTCTTCCAGTGTAGTTAGAGCATGCTTTTAGCATCTGACAGAATAGATTTCTATTTTAGTCAACTACTGTTTTCACTCTCTTTTACTGGGATATTTTAAAATAGCATATGATAAGGCTAACTCAAGGAGAAATTGTTCCTAAACTGATATTGGAGATGTGAAATTCTGAGTTGTGCAACTTTAGCAAATTAAAAGAAAGGTCTACCTCTAGAGTATACTTTGTGTGCACAGAAAGGCATGTCAAACAAGTATCACCATATGAGAATCATGGGACTTTCTTTGTGCAAATATATTCTCTACCTCAGCCCCAGCCCCCACACTAGATAAACGTTGCTCAGATCTGAGTACATTCATTTTCCCTTTCCCTTCATTTGGTCATAGAATGGCTAAAGGTGTTTGCTTCACTTCCTCACCTTTTCTGTTCTTTACTGAACTCTGACTGTGAATCTCGGCACTCAGGATTTAACATGAATTCCTGCTGATGAAAGGTGAATCTACCCCATTCCTTATGGATTTTTCTTAGGCAAAGGCAAGCTTCTCCATGCTGAGCTAAAGGAAGGGGGAGCAATATGCCTAGCTCAGTCAATTAGTGTCCAAGCACCTTTTGGTATATACCTAAGTACCAGAAATCTTAATTAAATTGTACTTATAGAAGACTGGGGAGGGAGATTATTTTATGAAATTAGCTTACTATCCTACCACATAAATTCTGGCTTTAAAATGTTTTAGACATCATGCTGACTCATTGGTTTACACAGTGTTACAGTGCTTGTTAAATGAGTGCAAAATTATAGGAGTGTTCTACATCCAAGATAAATTTATGTACATTTGTTCTTTGGGATTTATAAATTCACAAGCCAGATTCAATTAACATATTGCAAAATTAAGTTGAGTTCATAAAATATTATTCAATCCTATCATTTAGCAGACTAAGAAATAGTATAATGGTTCTCAAGTTGAAAGTGTGGCCACAAGCAATCAGTGGGAAACTTAATGCCTTATTTTAATCTTTTGTAATGGTGCTAAAAATCTGTCCCATTGTCTCTTAAAGGAGAAAGACCTCTACAAGAGACAGAGGGAAGGGAGAGATATGTATCCTCTGGGAATTAGTGGGGATTGCAACTTAACAAAACCCCAATTCCTTAGGGCTAAATTATAAGTATTCGAGACCAAAATAAAATATAGTGACTTAAGTAATTCAAGAGAAGAGCCTGGGGCTACTCACCACCAAGTTCTGTTTCTGCTTCAGGAGGCCAAGGATATGGTCCTGGATCTCAAGGTAGCTGTAGATACTTTGGCTGTCAGGCAATAAAGAAGAATTTATGATATTACCAACATTTTTGAAGGACTTTATTTAATTAAAAAAGTCCAAAAATAGTATCCAGTGGAAAGGTGTAGGTGCTGGATGTAATACAAAGGAAGTTATTGATAAATTGAGATATCTCAAAGCAGGAATTATAGATCTGGAGCTAAGAGAGAAATTGATCAACAGAAATTATGGCTACAGCAAAGTATCAAAAGCATTATGGATGACTCCATTAACAATAGATTTTCTTATACAACTCATGAAGATAACTGTAATTATTTTAATGTAGATATACTTCTTGCAACTTAAGCACCTTCTGGTACTAGCTGGATGTGCCAATTGCTGAAATGGGTCAGATTGGATAAAAGAAATACCAGATCAATCTAAAGAGTCACTCAGGACCTACCCATGTGAATGGCTTTATTAATCCATGTGATTAATAAAAAATCCAGTTCCTCTAAGTCTGTGGTTTTTCCTGTTCCCCCGCCTGATGACCACACACAACCTCCTTCTCAAGTCTCTACTCCAGGGACTCCACAGAAACCTAATACATAGACCCAGAATCTACCTGAACAACAAACCCTTACCAGAGGTCAACATCGTCAGCAGACACCACTTTCAGACAAACCCTCATGATATATTAGTGGTGATATCATTGATGAATTAATGTCTTCAGATGTGCTTCTCCTTTTATGACTCTCTTTACCTCTGCTGCTGATTATAACTTTAACCTGGATGAGAATGAAGGAGTATACAATCTCTTTGATAAAACAGATCCTAAATTATTTGATTCCATGAGAACTATTTGGCCTGTTATCTACCTCTAACTACATAACATACTAGACTTCTTCATAACTTAAATATTGAAAATGATAAATGTAACAACTTTTTTAGTTCACTGACTCTGGGAGTATTTTCCCTTTGTTTAATTATTTACTTCACAAAACTCTACCCAAAAGAACAAAAATGTTTTGATCCCTTTAGGGCAAAAAGTGACTTTGCAAGTTTTTTTGGTTTGGTTGTCATTTTTTTTTCCCAGAACAAATTTACAAAAATAAAAAATTGCTGTTGGTGGGAAAAGGGACCGAGGGGGTTAATCTTGTTATTATTATAATTATCACCATCCTAAGACCTCTTATTTTTCCCTCATGTGGAACACAAGTTATTACTAAGCAGCCTTTTTAGGTCATTACAAAATAAATGACCTAGGTCTCTTATCACTTAAAATATCATTTTATACTATTATTCCACCAGCTGTGTCCACATTTTTCTTTATGTCCTTCTAGTCCAATCAGATTTTCACTTTCATTTGTAAAATAAAGGATATAAGCTGACACATGAATTGTTTTAGTGGACACATTTTGTGAAGTGCCTTCTCTTTTAATACTTTAAGTTTTTCACATTTTGTGGACTTCTTGACATTCCACTTTCATAGATTTTAGGAAAGCTCTCTCCATTTAGTTTGAATTAAAATGTGCCAATACCTGTATATTAATAAGATTAAAAAATAAAATTGTACAAACACAAAAACAAAGTAATTCAAGAAAAGAATTATTTTTATCTCATGGATAGCACAGACAAGTAAGTACAACTCATTTTTAAAAAACTATTTATGAATATTTGTACTTATACAAGATGCCACTGGACTAGGATTTCTATTACATTAGTATAGGAAATGTGAGTCAGGAAATGATCTAAAAGAATGAATATCATCACCTTCACAGCAACTTATAATCTTGGAGAACTACTTGGGCTAGATAATTCAGAAGTTAAATTTATGTACATTTGTTCTTTGGGATTTATAAATTCACGAGCCAGATTCAATTAACATATTGCAATATAAGTCAGAGAGAGGACTTGAAACCAAATCTTCTGACATCAACAGTAGCTCCCTTTCTACTATGCCTTGCTAACTCTCCAAAAGTCATACTCTTTAACAAAGCCTGCCAATCCTCAATATCATTATCTATAATCCTCAATATTTTAGTTATATTTTGTAGATAAAAAAAAAAACTGAAGAAAAGATTAAGGGACCTGCCTAGATACACAATTATTCAGTAATGAGACTAGGATTAAAATTTATTGAGCCTGACTGCAAATCCATCTTTCCATTGCACTACACTGCCATCATACTGTTTGCCTTTGCTAGACAAAAATTAATATGTAAATGTCAAGTATATGTGTGTGTATTTCTTTTCTCTCTCTCTCTCTCTCTCTCTCTCTCTCTCTCTCTCTCTCTCTCATAAGTCAGTGTTCCTCAGAGAACATACTTTTAGCTTCTACTACTAGGGGGAAAAAGAGGCTGAGTCGTTTCGTGAAAGATCAGTCTTCAACTCAAGATTAAGAACAAAGAACTATGGGGAAGAACTAACTTCTTCACTGGTGAAGAGCTTGCTGGTAAGCTCCTAAGTATACCATAATCCTTCCTCTATAACTATCCTAGTACTTGGTATTGAGCACTAAGTAATAACTAAATAAATGTCAGTTTACTAACTGAAAAAATTACAGTGCTTTCCTATATGGAGAAGGTATAAAGCAGTTAAAATGATACCTTGTAGCAAGAGAGTAGGGGAAGGTGTGAATGGGCCTTGGCCTACTGACTACATTAATTGTGAAGATATAAATGTAAGTTTTTTTTAGCTAGTTATCACAGTCTGTAGAGAGTGGAGCCTGAATATGAAGTTTCAGGTATGTGGAAATCCCTTATTTTGGAATTTAGGAAATCTGACTGAAAGTCATAGTAATGTAGAAAAAGTAGTTAGTTGGCATTTACTATTTGTCCTGGCTAAATCTTTTAATCTCTCTGAATCTGTTTTCTCATCTGTAAAATGGGAATATGAGTGCATTCACTACTTACCCCATGTGTGAGTAGTCACTAGCTTTGTCTCTCCATCAATTTATGTCAGGTTATATTTTGAAGCATCAATTGGCTAATTAGAAAGCTATGATCCTGTTTCCACAAAAGAAAAAAGAATGAGAAAACAATTGTGAAAAGGGAATGAAGAGCATTTTGCATTAATGAAGGACCACAATGGAAGACGCTGAAATAATAGGAAGCACCTGGAGTTTGGGAAAGAGGAAACACATGGGAGGGCTAACCACACTAAGAAAATTAGACCCCCAAAGAATCAAGAAAAGTAGAAGAATCTCATAAACATCAGAGCAAACATTGTTTATGGAGGGTAGGGATGTATACTCTGCAAGAACATAAAATCTTAAATCATGCAGAAGCAATCTGACTCTGGACCTAAGAAAATGGAAAAATTAGAATATCCCCCTATCACATTAGACCTGGCTATTTTATTCCACACAAGCTTTAATGTTGAGTAGGCACCTATTGCCTTCCCTCCAAGATCCATTTTCCTCAAACCTGATGATGTCTCTTGTAGAAGAAAGCAAACAGTCAGTACCCAGTCATACTGACAAGTTGGATAATGATGGTGAGTGAACAGGTGGCAGAGTCACTGGTTTTAAAGAAAGGGAGTTGCATTATCAATAGATCAGTAGAATACTAATGGGAGAGGGAAGCTAGGAACCAATAAGGAACCAGTGCCTCAAAGTGTAATTAAGAACAGTCAGAGTGGGGGGCGGAGCCAAGATGGCGGAGAGGAAGCAGCAAGCTGCCTGAGCTCTCCTTCTGTTCCCTCAAAACGAACATTAAATCAAGCCTCTGGAAGGATTCTGAAACTACAGAACCTGCAAAGAGACAGAGAGACACAGTCCTCCAACCAGAGATAATTTAGAAGACTTCAGGTAAAGGTCGGTCTGACTCGGGCAAAAGGGAGGCCCAGCGCAGGGCAGCAACCCAGCGCCAAGGGGGTCGGGGCAAGTCAGCAGGAGCTGCGGGCCACAGCCGAACAACTGAGGCTCCCGGAACCTGGTTCAAAAATCTGGTGGCCAAGAAGGACAGTGGAAAAACTTACCTGCACCAGCCGAGAGGGCCACGAACTGCGGGATCAGACGCCGGGGTCTGGCGCCTGGCTGGCCGATCCCAATCAGACAGGAAGTGCAGGGCGGGGCATCTTCACACACCATAAAGGCCTCAGAGTAAAAGCCCGGTCACACAGCACCTATACACCTGCACAAGAAGCCCAAAACAGGGACCCTGGTGCCCCCAGAGCAGACCTCAAATTAAAGAATAAATAAATAAGCTGCAATAATGAGTAAGAAGCAAAAAAGAGCCCTCTCCATTGAGAGCTTCTGTATCAATAGGGAAGAAGCCAACACAAACTCAGATGAGGACAATAGCCTCAAATTGGCTACATCTGAAGCCTCACAAGGGAAGGTGAATTGGTTGCAAGAACAAAAAGCCTTCTTGGAAGAGCTCAAAAAGGATTTTAAAAATCAATTGCAAGAGGTAGAAGAAAAAATGGGGAGAGAAATGAAAGCAAAACAAAAAAACTATGAAAAAAGAATCAGCAGCTTAGAAAAGGAAGCTGAAGAAAACAAAGCCTTAAAAAATTCATTTGGCCAAATGGAAAAAAAGCTGCATAATCTCACTGAAGAAAACAATACCTTAAAAAATTCACTTAGCCAAATGGAAAAAAAGGTGCATAATCTCACTGAAGAAAACAATGCCTTAAAAATTAAAGTGGGACAGTTGGAAGATAAGGAATCCATGAGACACCAAGAATCAGTCAAGCAGAATAAAAAAAATGAAAAAAATAGAAGAAAATGTGAAATACCTCATTGGAAAGACAACTGATCTGGAAAACAGCTCGAGGAGAGACAATTTGAGAATCATTGGACTGCCTGAAAGCCATGACCAGAAAAAGAATCTAGATACCATATTCCAGGAAATTATTAAGGAGAACTGCCCTGATATCATAGAATCAGAGGATAAAATCATCATTGAAAGAATCCATCGATCACCTCCTGAAAGAGACCCCAAAAGGAAAACTCCAAGGAATATTGTAGCCAAATTCCAGAATTATCAGGTGAAGGAGAAAATACTCCAAGCAGCCAGAAAGAAGCAATTTAGATATCATGGAGCCACAGTCAGGAATGCTCAGGACCTGGCAGCTTCAACATTAAAGGACCGCAAGGCTTGGAATATGATATTCCGGAAGGCAAAGGAGATTGGATTGCAGCCAAGAATCTATTACCCAGCAAAAATGTGCATTTTCTTTCAGGGGAAAAGATGGACATTTAATGACATTGGGGACTTTCAATCTTTCCTGGTGAAAAGACCAGAACTGAATAGAAAATTTGATCTCAACATACAAGACTCAAGAGAAGTTTAAAAAGGTAAACAGAGGGGAAAAAAAAAAAGTTACCCTATTAGGTTAAACTGTTTATATCCCTACACAGGAAGATAATACTCATAACTCTTAAGAACTGTAAATGTATTTGGGCAGAGAGAAGGACTTTATATAGAGGGTATAAATATAAATTGTCTTTGATGTGATGATACAAAAGAATTAAGGGGATAAAAAGGGAGTCTATGGGGAGGAGAGGAAAGGGGAGGTGGAATGGGATGAATTATATCATATGAAGAGGTGGAAAAAAACCTATTATAATAGAGGGAAAGAAAGGAGGGGGGAACATGGTTTCAACCCTATTCTCATTAGATTTGACTCATAGAGGGAATAACATATACGTTCATTGGGATAAAGAAACTTAACTCATTCTTTAGGGAAACAAAAGGGGAAGGGAAAGGGGGGGACTGATAGAAGGGAGGACAAAAGCAAGGGAGAAAAGGGTAAAGAAAAGAGAGGGGGGTGATAAAAAGGGAGGGCAGATTGGGGGAGGCAGGGGTAAGAAGTAAAACGTCGGTGAGGAGGAATAGGGTGAAAGAAGGGGGGAAAAGTACAAAGGGGGTAAATAGAATGGAGGGGAATAGACAGTCAGTAATAATAACTGTGAATGTGAATGGGATGAACTCTGCTATAAAACGGAAGCGAATTGCAGAGTGGATTAAAAACCAGAAACCTACAATATGCTGTTTACAAGAAACACATTTGAAGCAGAGAGATACACACAGAGTAAAGGTAAAAGGCTGGAGCAGAATATATTATGCCTCAGCTAAAGTAAAAAAGGCAGGGGTAGCAATCCTTATCTCAGACAAAGTGCAGGCAAAAATAGATCTCATTAAAAGAGATAAGGAAGGAAATTACATCTTACTTAAAGGTACTATAGATAATGAAGTAATATCAATATTGAATATGTATGCGCCAAGTGGTATAGCATCCAAGTTCTTAGAGGAGAAGTTAAATGAGTTACAAGAGGAATTAGATAGTAATACTATACTAGTGGGGGATCTGAATCTCCCCCTCTCAGAATTAGATAAATCTAGCCAAAAAATAAATAAGAAAGAAGTGAAAAAGGTGAATAGATTACTAGAAAAGTTAGACATGATAGATGTCTGGAGGAAATTGAATGGGGATAGAAAGGAATATACCTTTTTTCTCAGCAGTACATGGCACATTTTCAAAAATTGACCATGTATTAGGGCACAAAAACATCATAGTCAAATGTAGAAAGGCAGAAATAGTAAATGCATCCTTCTCAGATCATGATGCAATAAAAATTACATGTAAGAAAGAGCCAGGGAAAAGTAGAATGAAAATCAATTGGAAACTAAATAATTTCATTCTAAAGAATGAATGGGCCAAACAAGAAATCATAGAAACAATCAATAACTTTATCCAAGAGAATGACAATAATGAGACAACATACCAAAATCTATGGGATGCAGCCAAAGCAGTGCTTAGGGGAAAATTTATAGCTCTAAATGCTTACATGAATAAGAAAAAGAAAGAGGAGATTAATGAATTGGGCATGCAACTTAAAAAGCTAGAAAAAGAACAAATTAGAAATCCCCAATTAGACACTAAATTAGAGATCCTGAAAATTAAAGGAGAAATCAATAAGATTGAAAGCAAAAAAAACTATAGAATTAATCAATAAAACTAAGAGCTGGTTTTATGAAAAAACCAATAAAATAGATAAAATATTGGTTAATTTGATTAAAAAAAAGAAAGAAGAAAACCAAATTACCAGTATCAAAAATGAAAAGGGTGATGTTACCACCAATGAAGTGGAAATTAAAGCAATAATTAGGAAATATTTTGCCCAACTGTATGCCAATAAATTTGACAATCTAAATGAAATGGATGAATATTTACAAAAATACAAACTGTCCAGGTTAACTGAAGAGGAAATAAAATCCTTAAATAAACCCATATTAGAAAAAGAAATTGAACAAGCTATTAATGAACTCCCTAAGAAAAAATCCCAAGGGCCAGATGGGTTTACGGGTGAGTTTTACCAAACATTTAAAGAACAATTAATTCCAATATTATACAAATTATTTGGAAAAATAGGTGAAGAAGGAGTTCTACCAAATTCGTTTTATGACACAAATATGGTGGTGATACCAAAACCAGGCAAAGCAAAAACAGAGAAAGAAAATTATAGACCAATTTCCCTAATGAATATTGATGCTAAAATCTTAAATAAGATATTAGCAAGGAGATTACAGCAAGTGATCACCAGGATAATACACTATGACCAGGTGGGATTTATACCAGGAATGCAGGGCTGGTTCAACATTAGGAAAACTATTAACATAATCAACCACATCAATAAGAATACCAACCAAAATCATATGATTATCTCAATAGATGCAGAGAAAGCTTTTGACAAAGTACAGCACCCATTCCTAATAAAAACACTAGAGAGTTTAGGAATAGGGGGAGCTTTCCTTAGAATAATAAACAGTATCTACCTAAAGCCATCAGCAAGTATTATATGCAATGGAGATAAATTAGAGGCCTTCCCAATAAGATCAGGGGTGAAACAGGGATGTCCATTATCACCCCTATTATTTAATATTGTCCTAGAAATGTTAGCTTTAGCAATCAGAGAAGAGAAAGGAATTAAAGGAATTAGAATAGGCAAGGAGGAAACAAAACTATCACTCTTTGCAGATGATATGATGGTATACTTAAAGAATCCTAGAGAATCAAGTCAAAAATTACTTGAAACAATTAACAACTTTAGCAAAGTAGCAGGATATAAAATAAATCCACATAAATCATCAGCATTTCTATACATGACCAACAAAGTCCAGCAGCAAGAGATAGAAAGAGAAATTCCATTTAAAGTAACGGTAGGTAATATAAAATACTTGGGAGTCTACTTGCCAAGACAAACCCAGGAACTCTATGAACACAACTACCAAACACTCTTCACACAAATCAAATCAGATCTAAATAATTGGAAAGATAGCAATTGCTCATGGATAGGCAGAGCTAATATAGTAAAAATGACAATACTGCCTAAATTAATTTACTTATTCAGTGCCATACCAATCAGGCTACCTAAAAATTATTTTATACAGCTAGAAAAAATAATAACAAAATTCATCTGGAAAAACAAAAAATCAAGAATATCCAGGGAAATAATGAAAAAAAATTCACAGGAAGGTGGGTTAGCGGTACCAAACCTGGAGCTTTACTATAAAGCGGCAGTCATCAAAACTATCTGGTACTGGCTAAAAAATAGAGTGGTAGATCAATGGAATAGGCTAGGCTCAGGAAATGCAGTAGTAAATGACGCTAGTAATGTAGTGTTTGATAAACCCAAAGACTCCAGCTTCTGGGATAGGAACTCAGTATTTGATAAAAACTGCTGGGAAAACTGGAAGATAGTATGGCAGAAATTAGGCTTAGACCAACATCTTACACCTTATACTAAAATAAGGTCAAAATGGATACATGATTTAGACATAAGAGGTGATACCATAGGTAAATTAGGAGAGAAAGGAATAGTGTACCTATCAGATCTTTGGAAAGGAGAACAGTTTTTGACCAAACATGAGATAGAGTATATTATAAAATGCAAAGTGGATGATTTTGATTATATTAAATTAAAAAATTTTTGTACAAACAGAAGCAATGCATCCAAAATTGGAAGGGAGGCAGAAAGTTGGGAAACAATTTTTGAGGCCAGTGCTTCTGATAAAGGCCTCATCTCTAAAATATATAGGGAATTAAATCAAATTTATAAGAATCCAAGTCATTCCCCAATTGAGAAATGGTCAAAGGATTATGAACAGGCAGTTTTCTGATGAAGAAACCAAAGCTATCTATTCCCATATGAAAAAATGCTCTAAATCTCTAATGATTAGAGAGATGCAAATTAAAACAACTCTGAGGTACCACCTGACACCTATCAGAGTGGCTAAAATGACAAAAAAGGAAGATAATAAATGTTGGAGAGGCTGTGGGAAAATTGGAACACTAATGCATTGTTGGTGGAGCTGTGAGCTGATCCAACCATTCTGGAGAGCAATTTGAAATTATGCCCAAAGGGCGATAAAGCTGTGCATACCCTTTGACCCAGCAATCCCACTTTTAGGTCTTTTGCCCAAAGAAATCATGGAAGGGGGAAAGGGACCCACATGTACAAAAATATTTATAGCTGCTCTTTACGTGATAGCAAGGAATTGGAAGTTGAGGGGGTGCCCATCAATTGGGGAATGGCTGGACAAGTTGTGGTATATGAATACAATGGAATACTATTGTGGTGTAAGAAATGATGAGCAGGAAGAGTTCAGAGAAACCTGGAGGGTCTTCCTTGGGCTGATGATGAGTGAGATGAGCAGAACCAGAAGAACATTGTACACAGTATCATCAACATTGAGTGTTGACCTACTGTGATGGACTATATTCTTCTCACCAATGCAATGGTACAGAAGAGTTCCAGGGAACTCATGATAGAAGAGGATCTCCAAATCCAAGAAAGAAAAAAGAAAGAAAGAACTGTGGAGTATAGATGCTGATTGAACCATATTATTTCTTTTGTTTTGGGTGCTGTTGTTTTTTTTTCTATTTTGAGGTTTTGCATCACTGCTCTGATTCTTTCTCTTGTAACAGGATTAATGCAGAAATAGGATTAATGTTATTATGTGTATATATATGTGTGTGTATATATATATCTATATGTATATGTATAGAGATATATAGATATAACCTATATCAGATTACCTGCTGTCTAGGGGAGGGGGGAGGGAGGGGAGGGAGGGAGAAAAATCTGAAATTGTAAAGCATGTATAAACAAAAGTTGAGAACTATCTTTACATGTAACGGAAAAAATAAAATATCTCAAAAAAAAAAAAAAAAAGAATAGTCAGAGTGGAAAGATGGATCTTTCATGGGTGAGAAGCCAGGGATAAAGCAATGAGGTAGGAAGATGTGCATGAAGTCACAGAGACACCAGTGTAAAGAAATAAGCCTTAATTTTGCCCCATCACTGGGGTCTCATTCACTTCAGTACTCTCAGTTGAGAGCATTATACAGGGTGGGTCAAAAGGGTCTGATATTTTAATATCTTCTTGAAAATATTTTTATTTATTTTTGCCATTTGCAAGATTTGATTTTCCGCACATAATGTAAATTCATTTCCTATATATACTATACATAATGATATGGTACTGAAAATTAAAAACAAAAAATAAAAGAGTTATTAAATATATGTCCCAGAGAGGGAGGCCACAATGAAGGACAACTGCAGTCAGAACCTGCTCTCCACATTAATGAAGTAAATTCAAAAGTACTATACATGTACTAAGGAGAGATAAAGACCTGCTGTAAAGAGGGAGGCAGGGTTTCTTGACTACCTATAGGCACAAGTGTGAAGCATTTTTATGTTCTTTATCATATCTTTGAAACCTGTTTCTGTTTCTTCCTTTGTGAGATCAAGTACTTATTAATAATGTAAAATGATAGCGGCCACTAGGTGGTACAGTGGATAGAGCACCGACCCTAGAGTCAGGAGGACCTGAGTTCAAATTCAGCCTCAGACACTTGACACTTACTGGCTGTGTGACCCTGGGCAAGTCACTTAACCCCAATTGCCTCACAAAAAAAAAAAATGTAAAATGATGATCACCCATAGGAAGTCACATATTGACATCCAGAGGTGTGTTCATGATATAGGAAGGTAAGCCAAAAGAGTAAATTAACTGAGTTGATGACTATTCTTTAGAGAGAAGCAGATACTGACAACACCATATTTCACATGCTTGAGATTGATAATGCAGAGGTAAGAAATGAGGGATCCCCCCCCTTTTTATAGGGCAATGAGGGTTAAGTGACTTGCCCAGGGTCACACAGCTAGTAAGTGTCAAGTGTCTGAGGCCAGATTTGAACTCAGGTCCTCCTGAATCCAGGGCCAGTACTTTATCCACTGCACCACCTAGCTGCCCCCCAAAGCAATCCGTTATTTCTCCTTTAAAGTTGAATTTTGTTTTCTTTTGCAGGGAAATGAGGGTTAAGTGACTTGTCCAGGGTCACACAGCTAGTGTCAAATGTCTAAGGCTGGATTTGAACTCAGGTCCTCCTGAATCCAGGGCCAGTGCTTTATCCACTGCACCACTTAGCAATGCCCAGAAGTGAGGGATTCCAAAATGACCTGAGCCTTTCATATTAAAAAGGCTATTCTAACATAAGGAATACATCCATGAGAGGTAATCAACTAGTTTTTTGTTCCAAATAAAGATATGTTGTCAAACTAATACACAAAGAAAAGTATTTTACTGGATATATGGAAGAGGACTAAAAATGGGAGAGAGAGAGAGAGAGAGAGAGAGAGAGAGAGAGAGAGAGAGAGAGAGAGAGAGAGAGAAAGAGAAAGTTAGGAGACATTAGGAATAAGGAAAAGTCTAAACTAGGGTAGTGGAACTAAGTGTATACCAGAGGATGAGAGATTTTATGGAGGTAGATCAAGAGGAGATGGCAATTACATGCTGGGGGTAAGAGAGAAGGGAGACTCATAGATGCTGCTCTAGAGGGAGTTAGGTGGCACAGTAACTTGACCTGGAGTCAAGAAGAGCTGATTTCAAATTTGACTTCAAACACTTATGAGGTATGTGACCTTGGGCAAGTCATTTATTTTTTATCAGCCACAGTTTCTTCATCTGTAAAATGAGTATTATGATGGTACTGCTCACCCAGAGTTATTTTAAAAGCTAACATTTATGTAAAGCTTTCATTTACAAAATGTTTTACCAATATTTTCTCATAATCATAACACTGGGAGGTAAGTGCTATTATTATTTCTATTTCACAGATGAGGAAACTGAGTCATAAAGAGGATAAGTAACATGTACAGGGTCATAGAAAAAACTGGTAATGACTGAAGCTCTATTTGACCTCAGGTCTTTCTGATTTCAGGCCCAGTGCTCTATCTACAGAATGACCTTTTTGCTTTTCTGATGTGGATAAAATATGATAATGTCTGTAAATCACTCCACAAATCTTAAAGTGCTATGTAAATACTAGCTAAGATTATGGTGAATTTTCTTGTATGCAAGACTGGGTAAATGATATTGCCACTCATATAAATAGGGAAGTCAAAAGGAGAAGCTATTTAAACCTGACAGATTAAACCTAATTGTAAAGGAAAAAGCATTTTCACTGACACAATTCTTAGACTGTTTTAAAACAAATGAAATAATCTTTTAACTTATATCACTTTCTTACTGATTGCCTCTTAAAATCTCCTTGAGATACTTAGCATGTAAAAAAAGGACTTTCCTCAACAAGCACAGATAAATGACTGTTCAACATTGTTTGTCCATTTGCAGATTAAGAAGGAAGAAATGATAGTCTTTAGAACCATGGTCTCCATTTTAATATCCCTTAAGGGATGTTAAAGTGTCAGTCACAGAATCTGTAGGTCCATATACCAGGAAGATTTAGTAAGCTTTAGCTACAATATCTTCCTGACACAGTTTTGCTGGCAACTTGCTACTCAACTATACAGATCTTTTATGCCTTCGAATGTAAAACCATAGAGTCATGCTTGTACAAACCACTCTGCTAAAGATGACTTAAAATGCTATAATTGACAAAGGGCATACCCTGGGAAATACTGTATTGCCTTTAAGCATGTATGTTCCTTATAAGAACAAACATTGCCACTTAATATATATTTGCCTTAATAATTTACTTTGCACAAGTATAGACTAAATGCATATTTTCTATATGCATAATTTCAGTGGCTCCCTATTTCCTACCTAGTAAAATTCCAAATTTTTAGCCAAGTATTCAAGACCCTCTACAATGATGCCTCATCTTCCAGTCTTATGTCTTATTACTCTCCATTCATGTACTATATTCAAGTCAACAGGACTCTCCCTAAGGACATTCCATTGCTCCCCTGCCTCTGATTCTCTGCTAATTGTTCTTTATGTATATAATATCCTCTAACCTTACATCACCAACTGTCTATTGGACATCTCTCAGTGGATGTCCCTAGATTTTCCATACTTAACATCCTAAAACAAAGATCATTATTTTTCCTCCCATTTTCTCTATTAATGTCAATGGTATCACCATCTTTCTAGTTATCCAAACTCTCAACCACACTGCCATCTCCTCATTTCCTCTTCCCACATATATCCAATCTTTTTTTTTTTTTTGTGGGGCAAAGGGGGTTAAGTGACTTGCCCAGGGTCACACAGCCAGTAAGTGTCTAAGGCCGGATTTGAACTCAGGAACTCCTGAATCCAGGGCCGGTGCTTTATCCACTGCGCCACCTAGCCGCCCCCTGCCCTCATATCTTTGATGGTGGTACCCTTTCCACTCATACAGACTTGTCCTCATCAGCTCATACCTAAATTATTTCAATAGCTTTCTGGTTAATGTCCCTGCCTAAAGCCTCTCTTTACTCCAGTGCATGCTCCACTTGGCTGTCAAAGGGATCTTCCTAAAGCTTGGGTCTGACAATCATTCTGCTGACTTAGTAAACTCATATGGTACCTTATTTCCTCCAAAACCAAATAGAAAATCCTCTATTTGGCTTTTTATGGCCATCACAACCTTCCTACCTTGAAAGTCTCATTACACTATTACCCTCTTTAAAGTAACCTTATTCTTGCATGCAACTGTCCCCTCTTCCAAATCCATGGCTTTTCACTGGCTCTGTCCTATACCTGAAATATTTTCCTTCCTCATCTTTCCCTAGTAGTTTCCTTTACTTCCTTCAAGATTCAGGTCAAACATTCCATAAGAGGTCTTTTCTGGTCACTCCCTTCTCCACTCTCTTGTTTTGCTTCTTGATTACTGCCTAGTTACATTGTATATGTAATGAATGTACATAGTTGTCAGCATGCTTCCCACATTTAAAAGTGAGATCTTTGATGGCAAAGTATTTTTGCATTTATTTGTATACCTGGTGCTTTGGATAGTGCCTAGTAGATAGTAAACAATTAATACATTGTGCTTTCCTGACAGAATTATTGTGCACCTTTTAGAAGTATAATCAAATGCCACTTCTTCCAGGAGAGTTATATTCTCCCCTGTTAGCAATGACCTCTTACAAATCCCCATTGTTCTCTGCCCTCTAACTCTTTCTTTTTAGGCAGTTGATTTATTTTGTGGATTTTTTCCCTATTTGATCAAATCTATTTCTTAAGGAATTGTTTTCTTCAATCAATTTTTGTGCTTCCTTTTCCATGCTATTGACAATTTTTTCATATTTTTCCCCATTTTTTCTTCTACCTCTCTCATTTTATTTATAATATATTTTTTGAGCTCTTTCAAGATGGCTTTTTGCTCTTGAGGCCAACTCATCTTCCCTTCTGAGGCTTTACATGTAGTCATTTTGACACTGTTTTCCTCATCTGAATTTGTGTTTTGGCTCACCATAGAAGCTCTCTATGGCAAAGGTTCTATTATGTTTCTTACTCATATTTTAGCCTATTTTGTGACTTTTAAAGTTGATCTCTGCTCCTGGGGCACAGGAGCCACTGTTACAAGCTTCTTGTGGTGGGGGCCAGGGGCCTGATCACTGGCTTTCCTCTCTGAGGCCCCTGGTGCTTAGGGATTCCTCACTGCTCTAAGCTTGCTCTCTGTGCTGGGATGGCTTGTCCTAGTCATACCTGTCCTGTGGGTGGTTCTCTAATTGTCAGTGTGCCTTCTCACCCAAGGCTGGGGAGTCTCATAACTGACCTGCTGTGCCACCAAGCTGCTGAGCCAGGATGGAGGGGTCTCAGCTGCTGATGCTGTAGCCAAGAGCCTCCTGCTGGCTTGCCCAGACACCTACTGCATTGAGCTGAGCTGTGCTGAGCTACCTTTTTGTGAAACAAGACAGAACTTTCCTGAAGTCTTCTAAATTATCTCAAGGTGGAATATTTTTTTCTCTCTCTCTTTTTGTAGCTTCTTTCACTCTAGAATCTACTTAAAGGCTTGATTTAATGTTGTTTCTGAGGTTAACTCAGGAGAGCTCAGGCAACTTCCCAGCTTCTCAATGCCTTCTTGGCTCCCACTCTGTAATACTGTACATTATAGTTAAATTTGTTGGTGTCCTATCCTTCAAATAACCTCCAATGTAGTAGTAAGCTCCATCAGCATAGGGACTGTATATTATCTCTATCTACTCATAACTAATACAGTGTTTGATACATATTAGGCATTAATTAAGTTGTTCTTATGCTATAATGTAAATTCCACAACAGTAATTTACGACATAACGTTTTAATGTCACTTTTCCAAATGTTAAGTTTAAACAAGTCACTACACACACTAGATACAAGATTCAAATCTTTTGTTTTGACTGTCTATTTATGTGAATCAGATCCAAAAGAGGATTCATGACCTATTTATAAATATTTCACATTTTTTCTGTATTAATATTTGTTTTCTTTATGGAACATAACATGTATATTGCCTGGCTCTGCAAAGGAAATTCTCAATTCTTTTCATAAGGAAGTTTTTTATCTTGAAATTGTTTCCATTTTGTTGATCTGATAATCATTATAAGTGTTATTGACCCATACTCCCCTAATCTTTCTGCCTAGTTTGCTCATTACACAAAACATTTGATTTATCTATAATCAGTTTGTTTGCTATGTTTATTTCCTTTAAAGATTATCTTTTAAAGTATCACAACTTGATTTTTTTAAACATCTACAACACAAGGCCTTGGCAACATCTTCTGATGATTCAAAAGCATTTTTCAACTTATACATTTTAAATAAAAAATATCTAAATGGTATATTGCTCCATCATCCCATTTGCTATCTTAAACTATATTTTAGCCAATAAACATTGTTTGTTCTTAATTATAAACTTTTCTATGAAATTTAAAAGTTACTATTATAGCAAAATAACTGACCGCTGCTAATGTTACTGTGTCATGCCTGTTTCTTTGTGACGTCCAAGGAGTTTTATTGGCAAAATACTGAATCAGTTTTCGATTTCCTTCTCCATTGATTAAGTCAAATAGAGGTTGAGTGAGTTACCCAAAATAGCATAGCTAGCAAGTGTCCGAGACCAGATTTGAACTCAGGTTTTTCTGACTCCATTCCTAGCACTTTATCTACTGAGCCATTTAGCTACCTTAAACCAACTCTTGATACAATATGTTTTTTAATCCACATGAACTATGTTGACTATAAACAAATATTAGTACTATCTTCAACCACTCCCTCAATTCAGCTTGACAGCCCTGCATGAAGCAACACAAAAATAAATTAAAGCATGTGTTGGATGTGTGTGTGTGTGTGTGTGTGTGTGTGTGTGTGTGTGTGTGTGTATGAGAGAGAGAGAGATTTATGTTTAACTCACATATTGGAAATATTTTTTTCCTGGTTTATTTAGTAATGTTATTTTGTTGTTGTTGGTTGGTTTTTGTTCTTTTTTTATTGTTTTTTTGTTTTGGGTTTTTTTTTGCAGGAAATGGGGGTTAAGTGACTTGCCCAGGGTCACACAGCTAGTAAGTGTCAAGTGTCTGAGGCCAGATTTGAACTCAGGTACTCCTGAATCCAGAGCTGGTGCTTTAATTACTGAGCTATCTAGCAGCCCCGTAGTCATGTTATTTTGACGGTAATATTTGAATCATATCTGAACTACATGATCCTATCAGAGTAGGAAACATCTGGAGAAGAAACTTCCTCTACTGATGAAAATTTGTATGTACATGACAAGGATAAGTTCTATCTATAGTCTATAGTCTTGGACATTGCCTGAAGTACTGAGGAGTTAAGTGATTTGTCCAGAATATCATCTAGTTTGTATTACAGGCAGAATTTGAACCCAGATATTCCAGATTTGGAAGGCAGTCCTTTATGCATTATGCCATTTTCCTATTACATTTGTATGCAAAAGTGAAAGAAATTGTTTGTCTTAAACAATGAAGCAATTGTTGGACAGAGGAAAAAAAGCAAGAGATTGGAAATTAAAAGATCATGTCATATTAGAACATAGAGTGTGAGAAGGCTACAGTCTAGGAGGATCATGGATGGAGCAAACATTAGGGTGGGCAGCTTTTTCATAGATGAATAGTTTGCCACATACTTGGCAATGGTAGGCATAAGGTGATAAAATGTCAAGGAATTGATGATACCATTTAGATATTTTATATTTAAAATGTATAAGTTGCAAAATACTGGTGCTTTATCCACTGCAACACCTAGCTGTCCCTATATCCTTATTCTAACAATTTTAAGGAAACAGCACAAGCTCAAAAATTAAAATCTGTTAGAAATAAATACGAGTCCTCGAGCCAAGATGGCGG
Source organism: Dromiciops gliroides (assembly GCF_019393635.1). Lineage (NCBI taxonomy): Eukaryota > Metazoa > Chordata > Mammalia > Microbiotheria > Microbiotheriidae > Dromiciops > Dromiciops gliroides. Next base: position 214,334,713 of record NC_057861.1, read on the forward strand.
AGAGGAAGCAGCAAGCTGCCTGAGCTCTCCTTCTGTTCCCTCAAAAAGAACATTAAATCAAGCCTCTGGACAGATTCTGAAACTACAGAACCTGCAAAGAGACAGAGAGACACAGTCCTCCAACCAGAGATAATTTAGAAGACTTCAGGAAAAGGTCAGTCTGACTCAGGCAAAAGGGAGGCCCAGCACAGGGCAGCAACCCAGCGTCGAGGGGGTCAGGGCAAGGCAGCAAGAGCTGCGGGCCACAGCCCAACAACTGAGGCCCCTGAAACCTGGTTCAAAAATCTGGTGGCCAAGAAGGACAGTGGAAAAACCTACCTGCACTGGCCGAGAGGGCCATGAACCGGTCAGGTAGGATCAGACGCTGAGATCGGGTGCCTGGCTGGCCACGCAATCAGACAGGAAGTGCAGGGTGGGGGATCTCCACACACCATTAAGGCCTCAGAGTAAAAACCCGGTCACACAGCACCTATACCCCTGCACAAGAAGCCCAAAACAGGGACCCTGGTGCCCCCAGAGCAGACCTCAACTTAAAAAATAAATAAATAAGCTGCAATAATGAGTAAGAAGCAAAAAAGAGCCCTCTCCATTGAGAGCTTCTGTATCAATAGGGAAGAAGCCAACACAAACTCAGATGAGGACAATAGCCTCAAATTGCCTACATCTGAAGCCTCACAAGGGAAGGTGAATTGGTCTCAAGAACAAAAAACCTTCCTGGAAGAGCTCAAAAAGGATTTTAAAAATCAATTGAGAGAGGTAGAAGAAAAAATGGGGAGTGAAATGAAAGCAAAACAAGAAAACTATGAAAAAAGAATCAGCAGCTTGGAAAAGGAAGCACATAATTTCACTGGAGAAAACAAAGCCTTAAAAAATTCATTTGGCCAAATGGAAAAAAGGTGCATAATCTCACTGAAGAAAAGACTGCCTTAAAAAATTCACTTGGCCAAATGGAAAAAAAAAGGTGCATAATCTCACTGAAGAAAACAATACCTTAAAAAATTCATCTGGCCAAATGGGAAAAAAGGTACATAATCTCACTAAAGAAAACAATGCCTTAAAAATTAAAATGGGACAGTTGGAAGATAAGGAATCCATGAGACACCAAGAATCAGTCAAGCAGAATCAAAAAAATGAAAAAATAGAAGAAAATGTGAAATACCTCATTGGAAAGACAACTGATCTGGAAAACAGATCGAGGAGAGACAATCTGAGAATCATTGGACTGCCTGAAAGCCATGACCAGAGAAAGAATCTAGACACCATATTCCAGGAAATTATTAAGGAGAACTGCCCTGATATCATAGAATCAGAGGATATCCACCGATCACCTCCTGAAAGAGACCCCAAAAGGAAAACTCCAAGGAATATTATAGCCAAATTCCAGAATTATCAGGTGAAGAAGAAAATACTCCAAGCAGCCAGAAAGAAGCAATTTAAATATCATGGAGCCACAGTCAAGATTGCTCAGGACCTGGCAGCTTCAACATTAAAGGACCGCAAGGCTTGGAATATGATATTCTGGAAGGCAAAGGAGCTTGGATTACAGCCAAGAATCTATTACCCAGCAAAAATGTTCATTTTCTTTCAGGGGAAAAGATGAACATTTAATGACATTGGGGACTTTCAATCTTTCCTGGTGCAAAGACCAGAACTGAATAGAAAATTTGATCTCAACATACAAGACTCAAGAGAAGTTTAAAAACTTAAACAGAGGGGGAAAAAAAAAAGGTTACCCTATTAGGTTAAACTGTTTATATCCCTACACAGGAAGATAATACTCATAACTCTTAAGAACTGTAAATGTATTTGGCCAGAGAGAAGGACTTTACATAGAGGGTATAAATATAAATTGTCTTTGATGTGATGATACAAAAAAGAATTAAGGGGTTACAAAGGGAGTCTATGGGGAGGAGAGGAAAGGGGAGGTGGAATGGGATGAATTACATCATATGAAGAGGTGAAAAAAAAACCCTATTACAATAGAGGGAAAGAAAGGAGGGGGGAATATTGTTTCAACCCTATTCTCATTAGATTTGATTCAAAGAGGGAATAACATATATGTTCACTGGGATAAAGAAACTTAACTCATTCTTTAGGGAAGCAAAAGGGGAAGGGAAAGGGGGGGACTGATAGAAGGGAGGACAAGAGCAAGGGAGAAAAGGGTAAAGAGGAGAGAGGGGGTGATAAAAAGGGAGGGCAGATCGGGGGAGGCAGGGGTAAGAAGTAAAACGTCAGTAAGGAGGAATAGGGTGAAAGAAGGGGATAAAAGTACAAAGCAGGTAAATAGAATTGAGGGGAATAGACAGTCAGTAATAATAGCTGTGAATGTGAATGGGATGAACTCTGCTATAAAACAGAAGGGAATTGCAGAGTGGATTAAAAACTAGAATCCTACAATATGCTGTTTACAAGAAACACATCTGAAGCAGAGAGATACACACAGAGTAAAGGTAAAAGGCTGGAGCAGAATATATTATGCCTCAGCTAAAGTAAAAAAAAGCAGGGGTAGCAATCCTTATCTCAGACAAAGTGCAGGCAAAAATAGATCTCATTAAAAGAGATAAGGAGGAGCAGCTAGGTGGCACAGTGGATAGAGCACTGGCCCTGTATTCAGGAGTACCTGAGTTCAAATCCAGCCTCAGACACTTAACACTAGCTGTGTGACCCTGGGCAAGTCACTTAACCCCAATTGCCTCACTTAAAAAACAAACAAACAAAAAAAGAGATAAGGAAGGAAATTACATCTTACTTAAAGGTACTATAGATAATGAAGTAATATCAATATTAAATATGTATGCGCCAAGTGGTATAGCATCCAAGTTCTTAGAGGAGAAGTTAAATGAGTTACAAGAGGAATTAGACAGTAATACTATACTAGTGGGGGATCTGAATCTCCCTCTCTCAGAATTAGATAAATCTAGCCAAAAAATAAATAAGAAAGAAGTGAAAGAGGTGAATAGATTACTAGAAAAGTTAGACATGATAGATGTCTGGAGAAAATTGAATGGGGATAGAAAGGAATATACCTTTTTCTCAGCAGTACATGGCACATTTTCAAAAATTGACCATGTATTAGGGCACAAAAACATCATAGTCAAATGTAGAAAGGCAGAAATAGTAAATGCATCCTTCTCAGATCATGATGCAATAAAAATTACATGTAAGAAAGAGCCAGGGAAAAGTAGAATGAAAATCAATTGGAAACTAAATAATTTCATTCTAAAGAATGAATGGGCCAAACAAGAAATCATAGAAACAATCAATAACTTTATCCAAGAGAATGACAATAATGAGACAACATACCAAAATCTATGGGATGCAGCCAAAGCAGTGCTTAGGGGAAAATTTATAGCTCTAAATGCTTACATGAATAAAAAAGAGAAAGAGGAGATTAATGAATTTGGCATGCAACTTAAAAAGCTAGAAAAAGAACAAATTAGAAATTCCCAATTAGACACTAAGTTAGAGATCTTGAAAATTAAAGGAGAAATTAATAAGATCGAAAGCAAAAAAACTATAGAATTAATCAATAAAACTAAGAGCTGGTTTTATGAAAAAACTAATAAAATAGATAAAATATTGCTTAATTTGATTAAAAACAAGAAAGAAGAAAACCAAATTACCAGTATCAAAAATGAAAAGGGTGTTGTTACCACCAATGAAGTAGAAATTCAATCAATAATTAGGAATTATTTTGCCCAACTGTAGGCCAATAAATTTGACAATCTAAATGAAACGGATGAATATTTACAAAAATACAAATTGCCCAGGTTAACTGAAGAAGAAATAAAATCCTTAAATAAACCCATATTAGAAAAAGAAATTGAACAAGCCATTAATGAACTCCCTAAGAAAAAATCCCCAGGGCCAGATGGGTTTACGGGTGAATTTTACCAAACATTTAAAGAACAATTAATTCCAATATTATACAAATTATTTGGAAAAATAGGTGAAGAAGGAGTTCTACCAAATTCGTTTTATGACACAAATATGGTCTTGATGTCAAAATCAGGCAAAGCAAAAACAGAGAAAGAAAATTATAGACCAATTTCCCTAATGAATATTGATGCTAAAATCTTAAATAAGATATTAGCAAGGAGATTACAGCAAGTGATCAAATACACTATGACCAGGTGAGATTTATACCAGGAATGCAGGGCTGGTTCAACATTAGGAAAACTATTAACATAATGAACCACATCAATAAGAAAACCAACCAAAATCATATGATTATCTCAATAGATGCAGAGAAAGCTTTTGACAAAGTACAACACCCATTCCTAATAAAAACACTAGAGAGTTTAGGAATAGGTGAAGTTTTCCTTAGAATAATAAACAGTATCTACCTAAAGCCATCAGCAAGTATTATATGCAATAGAGATAAAGTAGAGGCCTTCCCAATAAGATCAGGGGTGAAACAGGGATGTCCATTATCACCCCTATTATTTAATATTGTCCTAGAAATGTTAGCTTTAGCAATCAGAGGAGAGAAAGGAATTAAAGGAATTAGAATAGGCAAGGAGGAAACAAAACTATCACTCTTTGCAGATGATATGATGGTAGACTTAAAGAATCCTAGAGAATCAAGTCAAAAATTACTTGAAACAATTAACATCTTTAGCAAAGTAGCAGGATATAAAATAAATCCACATAAATCATCAGCATTTCTATACATGACCAACAAAGCCCAGCATCAAGAAACAGAAAGAGAAATTCCATTTAAAGTAACGGTAGATAATATAAAATACTTGAGAGTCTACTTGACAAGACAAACCCAGGAACTCTATGAACACAACTACCAAACACTCTTCACACAAATCAAATCAGATCTAAATAATTGGAAAGATATCAATTGCTCATGGATAGGCAGAGCTAATATAGTAAAAATGACAATACTGCCTAAATTAATTTACTTATTCAGTGCCATACCAATCAGACTACCTAAAAATTATTTTATAGAGCTAGAAAAAATAATAACAAAATTCATCTGGAAAAACAAAAAATCAAGAATATCCAGGGAAATAATGAAAAAAAAAATCACAGGAAGGTGGGTTAGCAGTACCAAACCTGGAGCTTTACTATAAAGCGGCAGTCATCAAAACTATCTGGTACTGGCTAAAAAATAGAGTGGTAGATCAATGGAATAGGCTAGGCTCAGGAAATGCAGTAGTAAATGACACTAGTAATGTAGTGTTTGATAAACCCAAAGACTCCAGCTTCTGGGATAGGAACTCAGTATTTGACAAAAACTGCTGGGAAAACTGGAAGATAGTATGGCAGAAATTAGGCATAGACCAACAACTGACACCTTATACTAAAATAAGGTCAAAATGGATACATGATTTAGATATAAGAGGTGATACCATAGGTAAATTAGGAGAGAAAGGAATAGTCTACCTATCAGATCTTTGGAAAGGAAAATAGTTTATGACCAAACAGGAGATAGAGTATATTATAAAATGCAAAATGGATGATTTTGATTATATTAAATTAAAAATTTTTTGTACAAACAGAAGCAATGCATCCAAAATTAGAAGGGAGGCAGAAAGCTGGGAAACATTTTTTGAGGCCAGTCCTTCTGATAAAGGCCTCATCTCTAAAATATATAGGGAACTAAATCAAATTTATAAGAATCCAAGTCATTCCCGAATTGAGAAATGGTCAAAGGATATGAACAGGCAGTTTTCTGATGAAGAAACCAAAGCTATCTATTCCCATATGAAAAAATGCTCTAAATCTCTAATAATTAGAGAGATGCAAATTAAAACAACTCTGAGGTACCACCTGACACCTATCAGATTGGCTAAAATGACAAAAAAGGAAAATAATAAATGTTGGAGAAGCTGTGGGAAAATTGGAACACTAATGCATTGTTGGTGGAGCTGTGAACTGATCCAACCATTCTGGAGAGCAATTTGGAATTATGCCCAAAGGGCGATAAAGCTGTGCATACCCTTTGACCCAGCAATACCACTTTTAGGTCTTTTTCCCAAAGAAATCATGGAAAGGGGAAAGGGACCCACATGTACAAAAATATTTATAGCTGCTCTTTATGTGGTAGCAAGTAATTGGAAGTTGAGGGGGTGCCCATCAACTGGGGAATGGCTGGACAAGTTGTGGTATATGAATACAATGGAATACTATTGTGCTATAAGAAATGATGAGCAGGAGGAGTTCAGAGAAACCTGGAGGGTCTTACGTGAGCTGATGATGAGTGAGATGAGCAGAACCAGAAGAACATTGTACACAGTATCATCAACATTGAGTGTTGACCTACTGTGATGGACTATATTCTTCTCACTAATGCAATGGTACAGAAGAGTTCCAGGGAACTCATGATAGAAGAGGATCTCCAAATCCAAGGAAAAAAAAGAAAGAAGAACTTTGGAGTATAGATGCTGATTGAACCATACTATTTCTTTTGTCTTTGATGCTGTTGTTTTTTTTTCTATTTTGAGGTTTTCATCATTGCTCTGATATTTTCTCTTATAACAGGACTAATGCAGAAATAGGATTAATGTTATTATGTGTATATATATATATATGTGTGCATATAGATATATCTATATGTATATGTATATGTATATAGATATATATCTATAATACATATATAGATATATATCTATAATACATATATAGATAAATAGATATAACCTATATCAGATTACCTGCTGTCTAGGGGAGGGGGGAAGGAGGGGAGGGAGGGAGAAAAATCTGAAATTGTAAAGCTTGTATAAACAAAAGTTGAGAACTATCTTTACATGTGACAGAAAAAATAAAATACCTTATATGTTAAAAAAAAAGAAATATGAGGAAAAAATCCTACATTACATGACATCTCCTTTCTGAAATATGTTTCTATGAATGAAATTAGACCACATATCATTAAGCTGTTTATTTTAAAACATTCAAGAGAGGAAATTAATTTTTTATTTTGATATTGAGACATCTAAAGTTACTCCCCATCATTATGTTTCCTAATTGTCTTCTTGTCCTTTGAACCAGAGGCTATTTTGTATGTGGATTTGTTATTCTGACCACACTTGCTTTTGCAAGTCTATTATTTCTTGTGCTGCATAGTATTGTACTAGAAGAAAATTACACCTTTCCAGTCAATAGTCTATTTTGCCTGTTACATAATTAATTTCTAAAAAAAGGGGCGTGGTGAGATTAATCCATAGATCACTCCTATCACACAAATGGACTACTTGATTGATAGGAAAATAGATAGCAAGTGTAAAACAAAGAATATAGGTTGGATTTACTACAAAATTTTATATACAGAAAGGTCAGTGCATCATTTTGACCAAATGAATTTTTAGTTCAAGATTTTGTTTTCAGTTTGATAGAAATGTAATTGAAGTAGCTGACCAGATCAAAAAATATTAATTTTTCTCTGTCAGCAAGTTTGATCCATGTGCTACCTCATGTTGACAAAGTTGTAAATTTCTTCAGTGAATTAGTCAAAGTAATTATATAGGATAAATATTTGGCAATCAAGCATTTATTTGGAGTGGTAAAAAGATTGCTATTTCTTGTGATGTTTTCAAGAAGTAAGGACAGGGGCAGCTAGGTGTCACAGTGGATAAAGCATTGGCCCTAGATTCAGGAGGACCTGAGTTCAAATGTGACCTCAGACACTTGATAGTTACTAGCTGTGTGACACTGGGTAAGTCACTTAACACTCATTGCCCCTCCCCCCCAAAAAAAAGTAAGGACATGATTATTCTGGGTGATAGGAAACAGATGAAATGTTTGAGCCCATTGAAAAATTAATATAACAAGGAAAGGTTGTTAGGCCTCAAGTGATCCCATCTGAAAAATGGAGATGCTAACTCTTCCTTCCCTATATCAGTTATAAGATTAAAATAACAAAACAGGTATAAAGGCAGTATTATAAAAAGGGTGATAGCCACAGATATACAAGATATCTCTATTCTTACTAAGTAGATATATATGAGAGCTTTAGGAATAGAAATTCCCAGTCAAACAACTTAGTATGATATGTAATAAGATTTTAGATGATAGTTGTTAGATAGTCCTATTAATTTTTTTCAAATAAATATTTTCTATTGTAAAAATCTTCCAGAAGATTTTGATATGACATTGTCTTTAGTATATTGAGTGGATTTGCTGCATTCCAAGTTCTTTGTGCATTATCTCTTTATCCCTTCTTACATCCAAGGAAGATTATCAGGGCAGCATGGTTCCAAGGAGACAAAAAGGAAAGCTACTAAATGAGTAAGGTTATCCGGGGAGAAATTTCAGCACTCCCCTGGCCTTGGATATGTTCACACTTCAAAGGGTGGCTGAGGACAGAAGCCTTCAGTATCATCTTTGATTTGATGTGAAATCTCATGGGGTTTTACACCTAAGCCTGAGGAAATGCCTCCTTATCAATGTGGATTTGTGCCAGGTTGTATATAGTGGGACTATGAAAGGTTGCCAAGCTATTTGGAATCCAGGATAAGTCTCTCTGTTTCCTTCTCAACTCCTGCCTGTGGGAAAAGGCTGCACGATAAACATGGGGAAGCAAGAGAGCTCTTGTGCTAATCACAGGAGTGGGCAGTAAAAGAGCTGAGCTGAACAGCCCCAAGGAAAGAAAGTGGCCACTCCAAATATAATGATCCATGCATTTCTGACATCTGTCTGCCCTCTTACATGTAACCTGTATTTCCCAGATTCAAGCTACAGCCTAGATGAACAAAACAGAAAGATATCTCTGTGTCATATCCACAATATTTTCTAGGTTCATTCCTATTCCCATCTCCACACCGACCTAGAAGTTTTCCTTCCTTGTGTTTGGGGGGACTTGCAACCTGGTTTGAGGGGCTAGATCACCCAAACAATTAGAGGCTCATCATGAATCTTGTAAAATTTTTAAAAAAAATATTTATTAGTAGAGGAATATATGGCCAGGGAACAGATTACATTGGTGACTGTCATGCTGGAGTAAGATAGTAAGAGAAGACCTCATCTTTTGTATCTTTATAAAACAAAAGGGAGGGAAGGGCATTACAAAGAACTGGGAGAGAAATAGGGAGGTGATTTTGAAATAATGGGTCATCAGCAAGAGATGCAGCACCCATCCATATATGTATATTATCTTGAAGAGCTTGATATTGCTTATCAGCATAACAGGGTCATGCTCTACCACACTTCATTCCTGACATGAAAAAAGTTTTAAGGATTCCTTGGGGGTTGAGATCTTTAGGTTTCTTGGGGAGCCACTGCATTCCCAAAACACTGGTACTCATTCTCCTAGAAGCTGATATTACCAACTAGTTGGGTGAAAAAATAGCCTTAATTAAAAACTATAGACACATGCAAATAATTATGCCATCCATCTGTGAACAATAACAAATATGAAAAGAAATAGCAGAAATCCTAAAAGCAGTAGGTCAAAGTATCAGAAAAGGGGCAGCTAGGTGGCGCAGTGGATAGAGCACTGGCCCTGGAGTCAGGATTACCTGAGTTCAAATCTGGCCTCAGACACTTAACACTTACTAGCTGTGTGACCCTGGGCAAGTCACTTAACCCCAATTGCCTCACTAAAAAAAAAACAAAAAAACAAAAAACAAAACAAAGTATCAGAAAGTATGGTGGCTGGGTAGAAAGGCAATAGAGGAAGGAAGGGCAGCAGAGATATAAAAATAATGCCAAAAAGAAATCAATTCTTTTTAAAAGGGTTTTTTTATTCATTTCTTTGAAATTTTATTATCCATTTGTCCTTTCCACAACTATACCCAGAGGACATCCCAAAGACTTAAATGGACATTTTTCTGTTTTCCTTTTCTCCATTGTATACACTGTTTATAATGTGCACTTACTAAAGAGAAGTGACCCCTTTAGTTTTTCTGTTGGTAGTGTCCTCCTGCTAAAAGGGGAGTGCCCCCTTTAGCTTTTGTTAATGTTGCTCAATTTCTTTTCTCTATTTTCATTTCCTTTACTTTGTTAGTCATAAGTATCTAATTTTATTGCTTCATTAAGGAAAGTATTGTTTTTTTAGTGAAGAACAGAGGGGAATGTGATAAAATAATGGGATTTGGCAGACACCCAGTGGCCTCACCTGAAGATTGATTTAGAATTGTTTGAATTGGATGAGACTGAGAAACTGACTGAGTACCTACTTAAGAATGATTAAATCGAGACTATGCCTAGGTGGCCCTGAGTGGGGTGTTGTTTTCAGAGACTGTGGACTATTGATGTCAGCAGATGACCCTCAACTGATCAGCTTGAAGGAGCTTCCCTTTTGGGGAGGGAGACAGGAAGTAGAAAGGTGAGGCTGGCTCACTGAATCGGCCTCTTTTCATCTGGAACTGGCTTGGTAGCAGGAAATGGAGAACAGGATGGCCCCCTTTCCATCCAGTACTTTGGCGTGGTGAGGGGCTTCACATGGACTGCTAGGAAAAGCAAGGGTTTCTCTCTGGCTATACTCACTCTCTCTTCACTAACTTCTAATCCACTTTAATAAATCCTTAAAAGCCTAAACTCTTGCTGAATTTATCAGTGATTTTAGCCAGCTCCCTCCCCCTGAAAAAAAATTGGGGGGGGGAGCAAGTTAGGACCCACATTTAGATTTTAAATATCTCTCACAAGATCTGGAAAAGACCTGGAAGATCTTGTCATAAATTATTTATATGTGAGAAAACTGAGCATGTAAAATGGTAGGGATAGGTAGTAATATTTCATATAACTAAATCAGGATCCAAAAGGTTACAACAGGCTAGAACAATGAAACAAATCTAATAATTTTAATGATAATTTAAAATTTAGTAAAAATATATAAAATATCATACTTGTGTTAAGAAAAATATGAGTCATTCTAAAAGCATTTTTTGAGTATATAGCCTGTACCCATCCCTGCTAAGCACTAGAGATTCAAAAAGAGACAGAGAATAATCCTTGCTGCCAAGAAACTGACATTCAATTGGGCAGGTAAGACAAGCAAACAACTATGTACAACCAAGCTACATGCAAGCGAAATTGGAAATAATCAACAGAGGGAATCTTAAGAAATCAATAAGAATAACAACAAGAAAAACTGATCTGTTTTTAAATAGAATTAATTCATGCATAGTGTCCAGAACAAGAAAGGGCATAGTCATGAGGAATGTTCTCATGATCTGACAATGTCTGCTGACATAATGGATTTCCTGATCTCCCAAAACTCATAGTTCTGCGAGATTAAATAACTCAACATTTTCCACTCATCTATGGGACTTCATCATGCCCTCATTCTTAGGACCTCTCCCTATCCTTTTAGCATTTTATTATTTTTCTCTCCCCATTAAGATTATGAGTTCCTCGAGGACAGGGGCTCTCTTATGCCTCTCTGTGTATGCCCAGTGCTTAGCACAGTACCTGGCATGTATACAAATATGTGTGTGTATATATATATATATATATATATATATATATATATATATATATATATATGTGTGTGTGTATCTTTATGTGTATATGTATATCTGTATATATATGTATCTTTATGTATATGTAGATATGTAGATACATTTATGTATGTATGTGTGTATATGCATATATATTTATATTATATATTTTTTTATATTAGGTGCTTCATATATATTTATTGGCTCTGAATTTATATTTATTGTTTTCAGCTCTAGAAGCCTCCTTTTGAGATGAACTGACAAGTTAAAGTACAGCTAGATTAACCAGGATGGGATAAGAGTTCAAAATCGTGCCAAATCAAGGCAGATTTTTTGAAGTAATTGGGAATGTTTAGTGTAGAAATGCAAAATCTCGAGGGAATCATGTTGGCTGGCTTTGAGTACTTGCAGGAATTTCATGTAAAAATTAATTCATTTTTTAATGTGCCTATAAAGTGAGGGGATAAAGAATTTTAAAAACTGGTAAAAGTTATGACTTTTTATAGTTTTATTTAAGAAAAAAACACTTCCTAGAAATTAAAGATTTCCAAAAATATAATGGACTACATTTAATGATAGTGAGATCTCGCCTAACAGATATCATCGTGCAGAAACAGGGCAGCTTGGTTGTACAATAGATACCATACTGGGACCAGGAATTAGGTAAACTAGTCTTCCTGAGTTCAAATCTGACTTGAGATATTACTAGTTGTGTGATCCTGGTCAACTCATTTAACTCTATTTGCCTCCATTTCCTCATTTGTAAAATTATCTGGAGAAGGAAATGAGAAGCCATTTTAATATCTCTGCCAAGAAAACCCCAGATGAGGTCACAAAGTGTCAGACATGACTGAAAACTATTGAACATGACTGAACAGCAATCACAAGAAAAATGCAGAAATATGATGAACATGTTTGGGGTCATACTGAGAATGATGCCTAACCATAGGCTGAACAACATTACATTTACATCTTGAGTTCCTTTCAAATTTAAGATTACATCACTGCATTTAACAGGTAAGACTTATAAAAGTTAAATACTTGACCAAGGTTACACAGCTAATAATTAGGAAAGAACCTAATAAAATAATTTTAGCTTTGGGAAAAGAAAATTATGCTGTGTGTTGGGGAAAAAGAAAATTAATTGTACAGTGCATTAAGTTCAGAAAATAACTGCCCATGGATAAATAAAAATGGACTAAAAATACTAATTATTATAATGTGAAAATTAAAATAGTAAAATTATAGTTATGGATGACACAATTAATATTATAGTGAGATAAAACAAGCAAATATTAACTGTTAAACTATTATTGAGGTTTTTTGAGGGAGAGAATTTTGTTTTTATGTTTTTAATATTAATGGAGTATAGTATATGAGGAAGTTTGTGTTCCTTGTAATCAGATGAAAAAAGAGTGTGCCTAAGTTAGAACTTAATAAATGTTTTTTTTTTATTCATCCATTAGATTAACTAATAGTTCATCTTTTTTTTCTTTCCTTTTCCTTTTTTTTTTTGTTGTGAGGCTATTGGGGTTGTGACTTGCCCAGGGTTACACAGCTAGTCAGTATAAAGTGTCTGAGGCCAGATTTGTGTTCAGGGCTGGCGCTCTATCCACTGTGCCACCTAGCTGCCCCCCCCATTTTTTTTACAAGACTCATTTTTCTTTCAAACAATAATTCCTTTTTAGAGCAGTAGAAAGAGTGATGTACCTGGAGTCTGAAAAATCTGAGTTCAAGTAGAGCAGTAATTAACACTGGTCATACTGTTTGTGTAGTCATGAGAAACTGGACAAGTCATTTACCCACTCTGAACTTAGGACTATTAAATTGTAATATGGGGCTAATAAAAGAACATATCTCCCAGAATTGTTGTAAATACAAAATGAGATAATATTTGTAAAGGCCTTTAAAATCTTATATTCCTCCATTTTGATTAGTTTTGAGAATGAAAAACAACAACCATTGACCATTGACTCCATAAATGCTACCTATTGTCATTTATAATTAAATGAGTTCTTCCCTTTTCAATTTTGTTTGTATTTTCTTTTATTTTTAGAATTTTTAATTTTTATTGATATTTTATTGGTGAAGGGCTTTTTTTTAATTAATTTTTTTTTTTAGTGAGGCAATTGGGGTTAAGTGACTTGCCCAGGGTCACACAGCTAGTAAGTGTTAAGTGTCTGAGGCCGGATTTGAACTCAGGTAATCCTGACTCCAGGGCCGGTGCTCTATTCACTGCACCACCTAGCTGCCCCTGGTGAAGGGCTTTTTAAATTTTATTTTCATTTCCAAATTCTCTTTTTCTCCACTCCCTCCCCCACCCCTTAAGAAAGCAAAAAAAAAAAAGTAATAATCATTATACCATATAAAATAATGAAATACATATTTCCACATTAGACAAGTTGCAAAAAAGAGCAAAAAGAAAGAAGAAAAGAAAGAAGGAAGAACAAAAGGGGAAGAAAGAAAGAGAAGAAAGGAAAATAAAGAGGAAAAAAACTTCAGTCTGCACTCAGAGTCCTGATCATTTTCTATCCAGAGGTGGATAACACTTTTTTAAATCATGAGTTCTTTGGAAATTTTGTAGACTAATATATTGATATGAGTTGCTAAGTCTTCTACAGTTGATTGTCCTTAGAGTATTGGAATTTTAAAAATTTGTTGCTTTTCTAAATTTTTATTGAAGAAAATGCTTAAAGATGTACATTTCCCTATTCTTTGGCTGTATCCCAAAAATTCTGGCTTGTTACTTCATTAATATAATTACATTTAAGAAAAGTTTTCATTGACTCTGACTTTTTTTTTGGCCCTAAATATTTTATTTGGATAAATTATTGTCAATTAAAATTGAATCTTTTTTGCAAAGGCCATTAAAAGATTGCAGTTGATATCATATTGTGGTCAATGAAGGATGTGTTTAAATTCTCTAATTCCTGCATTCATCATGAGGTTTTTTTGCCCTATTACATCACATTTTGTAAAGACTTCATGCACTACTAAGAGATGTGCATATATCTGCTCCAATTCAGAAGTTGTTGGCTTTCACTCTTATGTTTTTTTTTCCTAAAATTCTATTTAATTGCTTAATTTCTTATTTAACTTCTTGTTAATTTTTTCTACCCTACTGAGTTTACCACTATATATTATTGGTGACTATCTCTATATTTCATTAAACATTTTCTCCAAAATATTTAGATAATATGCCATTCAATGAATATATCAATAGGTGATATTCCTATTAATGTTGATAATATTTCATTGTCTATGATCTTATAATCACAATATAATTTCCATGCTTATCTCTTGAAATCATGCATATTTTTACTATTTCCTTATATGAAATTATGTTTCCTACTGTTGTTTTTATTTATTTTTCTCAGGATAATAAATTTGCTCTAACTATTCAATTTAATTCTCTGATCTTTAAGCTTGATATGTGTTTCTTGTCAACAATTTTTTGTTGCCTTCTACTTACTAATCAACTCTGCCATGCTATTCCCTATTATATATTAATTAATTCCTCTCACTGTTGTAATTTTTAATTGTGGCTTTCCCCTTAGATTTATTCTTATTTTTCTCCTAATCACACCTTCATTTTAACAATAAACATGAGGGTAGAGAAAAAGCATGGATCTGATATTAACTAGTAACTTATCATTGAATTGTTTTGTTCCTACCTTTGCTTTCTCAACTCTTCAAGTTCATACCTCAATCTCTGATTCATAGGGTTTTTTTCCATCTTTATTAAATCCCAGGTTTATTACTAATCCTCTGAAGCTGAAGTTTTGAGGTTTGCTTTGCTTGTGAATATCCCTTTCCCCACTGAGACTTTATTCACTCTAATATATTCATCTAGCTTTTCACTGCCCCTGTCTGTTTCCTTCTTGAGTTTACCATATATTTACATCAAACTCTGTGTGTATGTATATGAATGTATACAACTTTCTCACGCAGATCTAATAAAAATAAAGTCATGAGATGCTTTCTCCATTCATGTTTATGTGCTCTTATTCTCATACCATCATTTTGAGTAAATCATAAGTTCTTCTCCTTTCTTGCTCATTTTTCCCTAGTGTATTTCTTCTTTCTTCCATTAAAACCAACAACATGAAACAATAATAAACCATGGTCCTATATTCATATTATTTAACTCCCTCTGTGAACTCTTAAAATATTATAATTCTGAAGATATACTTGGAAAGGGGAGAATTGGTAAATTATTAAAATAGTATATTAAAATAAAATGAAAGGCGATAATCACTTGAACTAGAGTGGTTGCTAAGTGAGTATAGAGAAGACCACGGATAGGAGAAATACTGTCATGAAAGAAACAAGACAATTTGATAACTTATTGGGTATGTAGAGTGAGGAATATGTGATGACATTTAGTTTAGGATTCTAAGTGACTGGTGATACTTCTGACA
Organism: Dromiciops gliroides; assembly: GCF_019393635.1. Classification (NCBI taxonomy): domain Eukaryota; kingdom Metazoa; phylum Chordata; class Mammalia; order Microbiotheria; family Microbiotheriidae; genus Dromiciops; species Dromiciops gliroides. The sequence continues at coordinate 214,350,527 of NC_057861.1, forward strand.
GAAACAGGAAAGTTTATGAGGGTTGGAATTGGAGGGGGTAAGACAATGAATTTATTATTGCATGTTTTGAGTTTTAAATATCTATGTGACATTTAGCTTGAAATACCCAATGACCAGAAATTATTAGCTGCTCCGTTGCTAAGTTTTTGCCTCATTCAGTGTGAATGTAAAATTGTCAAATTGGCCTGTGATTTCTGAAGCTTACAATGCAGCATCTGGTAGATTTCAAGAATAAACAGTGGGATAAGATTATGGGACACATTTATGGCCTGAACTATAGTAGTCAAAGATTTTCTTCCTTTTTATTTATGTATTTGATTTTTGTGACTTTAGCTGCTAACCTTTTGCATAAGTTTATGAAAAGCTAGGCACAAGTAACATTCAAGAGAATGTAGGATTATAGATATAGTGTAGGGAGCCATCTATATAGAGATGATAATTATATCCATGGAACATAGGTCACTGAGAGAATATAGTATAATTATTTTTAATCTAGCATACTTTGTGGGCTCCCTTTGCATATACATCATTATCTTTAGGCACCTCATTAATTTCCTGCACATTTGAATTATTGATCTTTGTGTCTTAAGAATTTTATTCTCCAGAGCTCCCCATTTTTCCCAACCTGTCATTTCCTGTAGAATTTTTTCCATGTAACCTTACCAGCCTTTTTTATTAGCCTTTAAAGAAATTCTGCCCAAATTGAGGATACATGTTTGGGTTTTTATTCCTTCTCAAATACTTAGGTGGATCATATATTTCCTTCCAATGTAATACATAATCATCATAAAATAATTTTAATAAATACTATATCAGTTTAAAGTTTGCAAACTTCTGTATATGTTTTTTGCTTTCATCCCCATAAAAACTTCTTCATGTCAATGTTCTTATCCCTCTATTTCAGTTTAGAAAACTGAGGATTAGAGAAGTTAAGTGACTTGCCTAAGGTCATGTAACAAATAAGTGTCTAAAGCAGGATGTCCAGGCAGGTCTTTCTGACTCCAAGTTCAATAATAGTCTTCCATATATAACAGCTATCTCTCACTGTATCTATAAAGCACACCCCAGAGATTTTTCTCTCTTTGATGATGGGAAAAATATCTTGAATAAACTTAGTGGGTGAAAATATCAAATAATTCAAGAAATGGTTATCTACTGAGTTGCTAGGTTTATCCTTCATTCATACCTATTGTACAATTGTCAAATGTTGTACTGTATGGTAGAGTTCAAGAGTGAATATCTATGTTTGGGAAGCATTCATGTCCTTGCCCATGTTGTGTTTTCTTTCTATTACACTCTGTGTTGGTGTCTCCCTAGTTTCTATACATTGAAGAATTCAGTCAAGAATTATGTTCTGTACCTATTTTTATAACTGGCACATCTTTAGGGGTTTATGCCACTCTAGAGTTACCGCAGAGAGTACCACAAGATGGCATCTGAATATGGTTGGCATAGTTTGGAAATTTGGCCTAAGAGACACATTCCTCATTAAATGTAACTAAATTCAATCTACTCTTACATGGGAAGAATACCTAGAAGTATCTGCCATGTGTTTTTTTATATATTCAATTATATGTATATGTACATATACATATATATATATATATATATATATATATATATATATATATATATATATATATATATATATGGTGTGAGAATTAGAGTGCTACCAACTTGTTGAGAAAGACATTGCAAGGAAGCTCCACCATGAAAAGAAAGCATGTGAGTTAGCATCCGGAGGTGACCTTTTTGGGGTTTTAAAGGTCAGATCAGCGTCAGGATGTAATGTCCAGGACCTGTGGGTCCTGCCAATCACTGTTACCAGCCAATTAGCTTGGAGCTGTGTGTGTGGACAGCCCTGTTTCCTGTTTCACAGGAGGCTTCTGGGAGAAGCCACAGAGAAGCGAGGCCCTTTTGTCTCTGGATTACGGCTTGGAGGGAGGTCAGAGGCTGGCTCTCTTAGATAGTTATATGAAGTTTGCTTTTTACCTCTCTCTCTCTCTCTCTCTCTCTCTCTCTCTCTCTCTCTCTCTCTTTCTCTTCACTAACTTCTAATGCACTTTAAGAAATACGTAAAAGGCTAAACTCTTGCTAAAATTTCTAATTTAAGGTGACTACTCATTAGATTTTTGATATCACAGCTAGAATTTTAGGCCCTTACAAGGTGATATAGTTCAATTCTCTTATTTTAGAGACAAGAAATAAAAAGTTAAGAATCTTGTTGAAGGTCACACAGCAGTAAGTTATATGATGTTATTGTTTTTAGTACTATTTTTGTGTGTTTTCTTTTCTTTTTGTATAATAAACTGTTTTTCTTTTCTTGTTTTCTAAGTTATTTAATCCCAAACAGGTACCAATTGGAACCATGTAGTTTCTTTGATAAATAATCTCTGACTTTCCATGGGGGTTGTTACTGATCTCAGTGATATTGCAGTTCTAATAACAGCAACCAACAGCATACTTATAAACTAAATCTCAGTCAATGAAAAGGGCATTTTCCTCATACCTGCCAATTCCTAAGGTTTTTCAGAGAAGTTATAAAATGGATTTTCAGTATCAATAAAAAAAATTAATGGATAGCATATGCAAATTTATAAAATCTGAGAACGGAGAATTACAATCATATACATAATTAAAATAAAAAAAGATTAATTAGACAAATAACTATAAGTGTATACATCTGATTGTCAGTCATAAAAAGAGCATTGATTTAAATGAAATGTTATATTATAGATATCTGTACCAGTCAAAAAGTAGTACTGAGAAAAACCAGAGGTAATAATATATTTTCATTCATATGTTATCACACTGCTGGGTTGCAGGAAAAGAGCCCGCTTTGATGTTATTAATATTGATAGTTAGCAAATTGGTTGGCCAATCAAAACAAATGTTGTAGAAATGTTTTAAAGAAAAATATTTTAGAGGTTTCTTTTATTTCTAGAATAAATATTTTTATATCAAAAGAAACCAATTTCATTTAGATGCAAGTGTGAAAGATAATCCTAATCATAAAATATTTACTTATACATGGTAAAATAAAAGCAAAATTAATTCTCACCTTCCTACTTAATACTCTCAGTTTTTAAATAAGCATTACTCCTCTTTAAAAAAAGAGCTAAATAGTATTCCAAATTACTAGTTTACACACAGGAAATAACCTATTGGGATAGTCAGATTATATTAAATGAGTAAACTTCCTTAGGGGCAGCTAGGTGGTACATTGGATAGAGGGTTGAGCATGGAGTCAGGAGGATTTGAATTTAAATATGAATTCAGATACTTACTAGCTGTGTTACCCTAGCCAAGTCATTTTACACTATTTGTCTCAGTTTCTTCATTTGTTACATGAACCAGGGAAGAAATGGCATACCACCAAAGTATCTTTGCCAAAAGAAAATGGGACGACTCAGGGTTGGACATGACTGAAAAATGACTGAATAAGCACAACAAAACTTTCTCAATAGACTTAAAATGCTGGGAATATTCAGTGAAATCAAATAGATATTAAAATTGGAAAAAGTCACCAAAAATGTTGACTTGGGTTGGAGAACCTAACTGAATTATAAAATGGAATGAATTCCCTATGTCATTCTCAACATACTTCTGGAATAATTGTGCCATGTTAATTTTTACTGTAAGTAAAACTGAAGAGATAGCTGGATAGATGGATAGATGAATAAATGGATAGATAAATAACTCAACAGATTTATTTATTTATTTGAACTAAATGGAAAGATGTCACTCAGGTTCTCCTTGGAGAAGGAAATGAAGGAGTTGAAGAAATTGGTTTTATGATGTGTTCAAAATCTGTAAGAAATACTTCTTGTAACACTTGGTTTTCTCATCTTACTATATTACAAGATAAGCATAAACAAAAATAAAACAAAGAAATAAACAAATAATTATATGGTAGAGCATAAAATGGTACATATTTTTCCTAAGTTGTAGAAAAGAACTTTCAACCTCTACCTTAATGTCTATGACTTCAGTATAAAGATTGACATAGCCAAAACACTGAAAAAACATCTAAAACATCACATATTATACGTATGTGCATATTTGTGTATATATGTGTGTGTTTGTGTGTATATATATATATATATACACACACATACATACATGCCTATTCTTTATTTGTGGTTTTTAAATTTTGTTTATATATTTATTTGTATGTTTATATATATTATATTATTATATTGCATTATAATATATAATATATTATATTTATCTCTGTGTATGTTTATATACACACATGTAAATTATATTTATAATATATTTATATTTAATATGTATTTCTAGTATTGTGTATATCTATATATAGATAGATAGTAGATTAATACACACATATGAATTCATACCTATGTTCCTAATTATGCATAAATGGTGATAAGCAATACTTTCTCCAAGAGATTTGGAAAGCATTAGACATGGTGAGAAATTATCAACCTCACATAAAAAATACTATGTCTTAATAGACAGTAAATAACTGGTTTCACAAATGGGAATCATTTCCAAATCAGTAACATCTGTGCAATGTGATCAAAGATCAAATCAACATTAGAGGCATAGAGGTATAATAAATAGAGTATTGGATAGTAAGTCCAAAAGATTTGGGTTCCAACCCCCACTTTCACAACTAACCACTTTGTGACCATGGCTATCTCATTTCATGTCTGTAAATCAGGTACCTCAATTAGTAAAATGAGAGGATTGGATTAAAAGGCCACTAAAGACTATTCTGGCTCTAAGCCCATTATGCTATAATTCTGTGATAATGATTATAAGCCAAAACCACATGCAATTCTCACAATTTACACCTGTCTTATTAAAAAAAATTCATGCTGAAAAATGGGAAATGAAAACAGGTGGGGTCGATCACTATTTCTTATAGATAACTTAAGCTGAAAAAATATGAGCAGAAATTACCATAATGACGCTGAAATGAACCAGGATGCTACTTCATTCAGAAAATACCTGATTTATTTGTGAGGGGGAAGATGTGGCACCCATAGGACTTCTATTTATAGAAAAACTTATTACAAAATCATGTGGAGGAAGATCATGGAAAATTATTACTTTTCCTTAAGAATATCAAGGGCCGGTGCTTTATCCACTGCACCACCTAGCTGCCCCACACTGGTTTTCTTCTAAAGGAGATTCCTGCCTGCAAGGAAGAGACAATATTCCTTTTTTCTTCCCTTCACTTATCTTCTCTTCTATCCTTCCCATAAGAATGGAAGAGAAACACCATTGCATTAGCTCCCCTCACTGGTCACCTCTCCAGAACTGTCCACCCCCAAGAGAGAACTGCACCCTGAAGATGGATCCCTAGTGATATACCTTAATGCATTTTTCATGATCAACCTACTCTCACCTTTTTATACCAGTAATTCTGGTAGACCCCCAACTGTCATTGTCTAAACCCCATTTTCATCCACTACTACCAGCTCTTAAGCTACCCACTCATTCTCCTATGCTTTCAGGAATGTTTTCTCCATAGATAACAAATTTGCTTAGTCTAAAATGTTTTCATTTCCCACTTTTCTAGTGGTTGTCATTGAGATTTGTATCCCTGATAATGACACAGCCTCCCTGGCCACCCTTTTCAGCATGTGTTATATTTTTACATATTCCTCCAACTCACTGTTTGAGGTGTAGGAGTTAAAATACTCCTTGCTCCCCATTTACACTTTCAGGCTCACTATCTATGTCCAACATTGTATAACCTTACCTACTTTGAGGTTTTCTCCAACTATAACTACAGTAAAATAAAATTGTAGTAGGTGTTGTCTACTGACCTCCAGGACATCCCCCTTCTTACATCAAGGAATTCAGTGCTTGACTTAAAGTTTTTCAAAGTGACTTCAACACATATATTGATATCCCCTATACTTACCTAATAGTTTCTGATCATACTAATTTCCTGCAATATATTCCTCTACCTCAGCTTAGCTATAGTAGACCATTTCCTTGATTTTGCCATCAACCACAAATTCTCTAATTCTTTAGGTTTAAGAAGTCTATAATTGATTTAATGATCACAGTCTGTCTTGGTACTGCACTGTTCATCTTTACTGTGGACCCCAACCTTCCATCCCTTAGTTCTTTTCCAAGAAATATACTCCTGAAATTGTTTTACTTTATTCCCTTACCACATGGATGCCTTAGGAAACCAGTTACACTCCAGACTGTAGTTCCCTTTTCTTATATCCCTTACCTCATTATCACATGGTTCATTTTGCCCTGCCAAGCCTTAGCCCAGAATTGTTCTCGCCATCTGTGCCTTCACTCCTGCTCAGAAGCCAGAAAACAAAGCTGGAGAAGGCCATTAAACCATACTGACTGAACCCACAGCAGATTTATATTATGTAATATCAACAGTGCCATCACTGTAGCAAATTAATCTATTTACACTTCCCTAATGGATTCACTAACCCACTCACCAAAGCAACTTATGCAAAACTTTTCATGCCTCCTCACAACTCCCATAGCTCTTCCTCTCCCCAATTTCTCAGCTTAGAAACTGGACTCATGGGACAGATAGGCGGTGCAGTGGATAGAGCACCAGCCCTGGAGTCAGGAGTACCTGAGTTCAAATCCGGCCTCAGACACATAACACTTACTAGCTGTGTGACCCTGGGCAAGTCACTTAACCCCAATTGCCTCACTAAAAACAAACAAATAAACAAACAAACAGAAACTTGACTCATTTTTCATTGAAAAAAAAGAGACCATTCATTGAAAACTTCCTCTTATATTCTTCTTCACATTTTCCAGATGCTTTTATTTTTGGTTAGGCAATTGGGGTTAAGTGACTTGCCCAGGGTCACACAGCTAGTAAGTGTCAAGTGTGTGAGGCCGGATTTGAACACAGGTTCTCCTGGCTCCAGGGCCAGTGCTATATCCACTGAGCCACCTAGCTGCTCCTTTTTCTTTTTCCTTTTTTTCTTTCTTTTTTCTTTTCAAGATGCTTTTTTGCTAGTATCTTCACCTTCATCCCTGTTTCACATGATAAGATGGCCATTCTCATTTCCAAGGAAAAGCCCTCCACATGGAAAAGTGATTCCATTCCATTAAGTCTTCTCTAGCTGACTGCCCTTTCTATTGTATCCATTTTCTCAATTATCTTCAATTTTTCCTTATCAAATAGGTGCTTTACTACTGCCTAAAATTGACCATATCTGCCTTAGTTTCAAAAAGTTGACTTCATCTATCTACCCTCAATAATTATCATTTCATATCTCTCCTTTTTTATGTGGCTAAATCGCCTCAGACTACCATAAAACAAATGTGCTTCCTTGCCTCTCATTCTCTTCCTTTCTCTCTATAGTCTTTCTATCTTTTTCTATCTTTTCACTTCCTATCTCTCTACAGTGTTGCTCCTTATCATTAATCCAAACTATGCTTTCTAATTATAATAACATATTAAAGGCCAAAATTATGGTATTTTCTCAATCCTCATCCTTCTTGACTTCTCTTTTGTTTACATATATGTATGTATATGTGTGTATATGTATACATATATAATTTGTACATTTTAACATTCATTTTTTAGAAATTGATTTCTAAATTCTCTCTCTCCCCTCACTGCTTCCCACACTAATTATAAGACAACCAAAATAATACCATTTGTACATATGAAGTCATGAAAACATATTTTAATATTAGCTATACAGCAAAAAACCACACAAGAATATTACAGTGATCAAATTATGTTTCAACATACACTCAGAATTCAGCAGTTTTCTACCAGAAAATGGATAGCATTTTTCATTATGAGTCTTTTGGAATTGTCCTGAATCATTGTACTAATTAGAAATGCTAACTCTCCTGGATTTTATAATAATAATATCACTTTTACTGTGTATATCAGTCTTCTGTTTCTGTTCACCTCAGTTTTGTTCAGTTCATATAAGTCTTCTTGGATTTTCCAAAAACATTCCCCTACTCATTGCTTTTAGCACAATATAATTCCATCACAATCTTAAACCACAAGTCATTCAGCCATTCCACATTGATAGCCATTTCCTCAATTTCCAATTCTGTAATACTATAAAAACAGTATTCATTATTTTCCATTTTTTGTGATGTTAGCCAAACTGTTAGGTGTGAGATGATACCTCAGAGTTGTTTAAATTTTCATTTTCCCTAATGATTAGGGACTTTCCTAGTCACAAATGAAGTGAAGCAGAGCTGTGTGCTTGCTACTCTGCTTTTTAGTATGATATTTTCAGAGATATTGCCAGATGCCTTCAAGGAGGATAAAAATGGCATCATGGTCATCTACAGCACTGACAGTAAAATATTTAAATTGAAAAAGCTACAAGCCAAGACTAAAGTGGGGTGTGATTTGGCATGCAACTATTTGTTTGCAAATGATTGTGTATACAAGGCAGACTCTGAGGCTGAGATGCAAGATATTGTGTGCTCATTTTGGCCTGACAACTCTGAGAAAACAGTTCTCCACAAGCCAGTAGCACACCATCCATATGTCAGTCCACCATTTACAACAAATGGAAACATTTTGAAGGCTGTGGATAATTTCACTTACCTTGGCAGTATACTTTTCCAGCATATACACATATATGAGATTGGTGCATGCTTTTCCAGAACTAGTTTAGTGTTTGGGAGAGTACAAAGGAAATTGTGGGAGAGAAGAGATATTAGACTGCCTAACAAGCTGAAGGTCTGACATTGTTATATGTCTGTGAAACCTGGATAGTATACCATTTTTGTGCCAGGAAAATGAATCACTTCCATTTGAATGTTCATAAGATTCAGAAGATAATCTGGGAAGATAAGGTACTGGACATTGAAGTCATTTCTAAAGAAGAACTTCCAAACATAAACCCCATAGAAGAGAGCACAACTCCAATGGGCTGGCCATATTATTTGAATGCCAATGTACATTTGCCTAAAAGATTATTTTATAGAAAACTCACACAAGGAAAGTGCTGATACATTGCTCAGAAGAAGCTAGACAAGGACACACTGAAGGTCTCTCATAGAACTTTGGAATTGATTCTGAGGTATGGGTGACAATGATGCAAGGCCATCCAGCATGACATGTCCACATCAAAGAAGCTGCTGTGTTCTTTGAGCAAAGGAGAATTGCAGTAGCTCAAAAAAATAGGAGATATACAAATTTACAGATATCTCCATTCTAAATGTTCATATGGACTATGTGTGCCCAACATTTGGTAGAAACTTGTGAGCTCATATTGGTCTGATCAGTCATAGTTAGGCACACCTGAACACTGTACCCAGTGGACCCTGACACAGTGAGATCATTTTGGTCTTCTTCAAATGTGAAGAACAACAAATACGAATGCAATGAATATTCTTTATGACAGTGGAATTCTTTTGGTAAATATATGCCCCTCTGTTTTAGGACTTATTTGATATAGATACTCTGATGATTGTAAATCAAAGTTTTTGGGGTTTAAAACCTTTAAAAGCTGATAAACAGATTTCCTGTATATGAAGTTACAGCAACAAACTGAAGGTAGAAAATATGAGTTAAGATAAAACCAAGATTATTAAAGAATAGGTCAAATTAAGTGGCAAATGGTGAATGAAGGATTGGAACTGAGTGAACTCTTTGAATAGAAAAAAATGAAATGAATCATGTCTTGTGCACTTCAGTTTTCCAGTCTTGTTTTCTACATTGTTAAAAAAAAATAAGTGATCACACTTCAAATAAACTATGAGAGATCTAATCTGTGAATAAGTATAAATAAAGTATAAAGGCAAAATTTGTTCTCTTTTTTCATGAGAAAGAAATGCGTAATCAATCATTTTAGGGATTCTCATGCTTTTTTAATTCTGTGAGTCTTATACCCTGTTCTCGAGTTTAATAAATCCTTGTTGAATGAATGTCCTGTAGTAATGCCTGGCATTATAACAGAAACCATTAAAGTTTCAAAAATCCCAGTTTAAAATGCTTCCTAATATACCTCAATATTACTTTCACTAATATTATAATTTGCATCAACAACAAATCCATGAAACATTTACTAAAAGATATTTCATATATAGTATTATGTGAGATGCAGAGGCAGACCCAAAGTTGAGATGAGTCCCTTTCATTGAAGCTCTATACTAAGGGAGTCAAACACCAATACAGATGACAGTAACATATAATATTACATAATAAATAAGTTCAATGATTAAAAAACACATTACTATTTGAAGTCTGAGTGAAAATTCATGATCAACCAGGAAAATCAAGGTGTTTTGATCAATGGTGTGCTGATTGATTAAGCTTTAGAATTCAGCATACAAAGATAGAACAGTAGGGGCAGCTAGGTGGCACAGTGGATAGAGCACCCGCCCTGGAGTCAGGAGTACCTGAGTTCAAATCCAGCCTCAGACACTTAACACTTACTATCTGTGTGACCCTGGGCAAGTCACTTAACCCCAATTGCCTCACTAAAAAAACAAAAAAAACCAAAAACAACAACAACAACAACAACAACAAAGATAGAACAGCATGTTGGAAATGAAGGACAACCTTCATTAGGTCACAAGGTAAAAATAATGTTAATTCAAAGAGCAGTCAATTAAGAAAGAATATATCAGGACTAAAGAAGAGTAAATATCATCCTACCTTTTATAAATGTAAAACTAGTAAAATATTCAAATCATAGACCATTGTGAGCTTGACTTTAATCCCTGGCAAAATTCAAGAAAATATTACCAAATTAACAACTGGAAGCCAATCCCTATCCCAACTAATCACAGAAGGAAGTCCTGAGTATTTTGTCTTAATAAATCAATCAAAAAGTAAAAATTTGGGGAGAAATAACATGCTTTCATCATTGTGTAAAGGCATGGAACTTCTTGGTTTGGGCTGAATCAGACACACATTTGACCCATTTATTCAACAGTAAGTTGCTTCAGTGTCAGTATGGGCTGATTAAGTCCACTATGGAAGGATTCCAGAGAGAAGGCTATCCAGGGTGTGAGGAGTGGGAGGGGAGTGGCAAAGAGAAGAGTACTTAGGAGTCAAACTTTGATGAAGCCGTCAAGGACAGGCCATGCCAGACAAACATAATTTCCTAGTTTTTATCAGGATTAGTTAACCAGTAGATCAGTAAAATAGAGTTTATCTAGAATTTAGTAAAGTCTCCCATACTATAATCAGAGACATAAGCATCAATGTGGACTAGCTGACAGTAGAAGTAGGCAGATGGATTTTGATTCTGTTTTTTACTTGAATGGAAAGTCCCAAAAAATAATTCAATAAAGGTTCTGTATCAGTTTCAAAGTAGTTCTCCAACAGTGTCATATCAATATTTGCTTAGTCTTTTGCTATGTAACATTGATTAATGACTTAGGTAAAGGAATGGGTGACTTATTAATTAAATCCACTGATGCCACAATGCTTATACCACAAAGAATAGAGAGATAGCTAATATACAATATAATAAAATTGGTATTAAAAAGATATTGGGGGCAGCTAAGTGGCGCAGTGTCACTTAACCCCCATTGCCCTGCAAGGAAAAAAAAATATATTGGCAACTAGAATATTAGTCTGTATATAATAAAATAAAATTTAATAAGAAAAGATACAAAATCTCATATTTGGGCTTAAAATCACTGTTATGATACAAAGACAAGGAAATTATTTAGTTTATTGGGAATATATCTAGAGATGTTAGTGGACTATAATTCATTATCATACAACAGTTTGATATAACATTTTATATAATGAGAATGAGGGGTAAGCAATGGATACTCTCCATGCTTTATTGATATTGGTAAATGTTGAGAAAATGAAAGATGGTCCTTTTAGGTTGAATGGATAGCCATGGTAAAGACAAGTAGACATGGATGGTTTTTGATGTGCATAACTAAATAAAATACCCAAACCAATGAGAGTACACATACATTGGCATATTGAAATAAGAATAACTTAATAATAATTAAAGTTATCTAGAAGTGAAATAAGCTGCCCTTAGAAGTAGAATATCTCCTTTCATTGGATGTCATACAGTGAAGGGAAAATGGCAACCTCTGGGGTACAAGGAAATTATAGTCATTTATGGATTGGATTAGATATGGTATCAGGTGCCTTCTAACTCTGACATTTTATCATTCTACTCAGTGTTTTAAATATATATAACTTCTTGAGATATTAATACTTGCTCCCTACCCTGTGCCATTACTTATGAATTATTATATGGACTTTGAGAGTTGTCATGACTGGAAAAGTCATGATCCTTGTGGTCTAACATGATATGAATAGAGAGTGTTGATAAAGCTGTGGAAATGACTTTAAGGGAGAGAGTAAATAAAGAAAAAATTTAATATATCCAGGGCAGGATATCAGAGAAAAATTACAGCAAGGAATAAAAAAGAGGATACAGAGCTTGTTGAAGATTTATTTTATGCCAATGGAATATTGAATGCTGCCATTACAATCCACCTGATTTTTATATGAAGCTACTCTTCTCATTACCATATTCTTTTTGAAATTGTAACCCTTTCCCTCTAAAACAGAAATGCACCTAGAGGATAAATTTTTTTTCACCTCACTATTATTCATTATTACAATTTATGGAAGATTCTAAATGAAATCAAGAATTATGTTCATGAAAGTTTTTATGTTAAATTGTGTTTGATATAAAAAAATCTCTATGTGACATTTTTATACACTACAAAATAATCCCTTATGTGGTAATGTTATTAAAATCAGTTGGGTTTTTTCTTTAAACTTAAGAAAAGTTATTAATAATACTTAGTTTGATTTTTGTTTTTGTTTTGTTTGTTTTTTGCAGGGCAATGGGGGTTAAGTGACTTTCCCAGGGTCACACATCTAGTAAGTGTCAAGTGTCTGAGGCCGGATTTGAACTCAGGTACTCCTGAATCCAGGGCCGGTGCTTTATCCACGGTGCCACCTGGCTTCCCCCTTTAGCTTGATTTTTAAGAATTGTTTTAAGCTTGTTATATTAAAAAGGAGGAAAAGTCAGGTGGTGAATACATTGAGTCCCAGGTCTGAAGCCAGGAAGACTCATCTGCATGAGATCAAATCTGGTCTTATAAACTTACCAGCTGTGTAACCCTGGGAAAATCATGTAACCCTGTTTTGCTCAGTTCCCTCACCTGTAAAATAAGTTGGAGAAATAAATGACAAACCACTCCAGTATCTTTCCCAAGAAAACCCCAAATGGGGTCACAGAGTTGGACAAAACTGAAACAACTGAACAAGACATTTTTAAAAATATGATGAATATAGTTGTCAAATTATTTTTTTAAATCTTCTGGTGTGTGTTTTAAGAATATAACAAAGTTTTCTGTATCCAGAAGTCTCATCTAGTCTAAACTCATTTACTATTTCAGTATTTTCATCAGATTTTGCAAGTGATTGTTCAATATATGGACTTCAAGTAAACTATACGCTATTGAATAAATAACTTAAGTCAATGTAGAGTCCAGATTTGACCTTGATCTAATACATTTGTTTAGTGCAGGTAGCAAAATGGGATTACTTGAGCCCAAAGTAGACATTCTGTTATAATTTTGTTAGTACCACATTGGTCAATTACATAGATTATAATACAATCTCCCTGTCTCAGAAGATAATTCCATGAACATTTGTGACCTGAAAAATTAATCACCTTGTGACTGACTTTTTCCATGTCGGCTATATCTATTAGCCTCATTTTTATGGTTATGTGGACATAGCTTGAACAAAAAAAATAATTAAAGGAAAAGGAATCTCATGCTTGCTTTGATGATCTAGAAAAGTAATTTTCTTTTAAATAGATGGAGTTATATTATTTTGGTGAACAACCTTGCTTTTGTTGATATGTACTGACATCTAATGTATGGTCAGTGATTGCTTAGATACATAATTAATTTAACATGGTTATATCATTATTGAAAAAATAAAAGGATATGAATATGCCCTTGAGAGGCAGTAAGGCAGAAAAAGGCTAGGAATTAAGAAAACCTAGTTTCAAGTCCCATTTCTGATACATAAGTGACTGTGTGACCCTAGATGAATTACTTAGAACTCTCTAATGAACTTGCAAGTCCTGTTTTTCACGTGTCATTAGCACATGTCAAAGATTTTTCTCTTAACTAGATGACACAGTAGGTCTTTGATGCTACAAGGAACTTCATTTTGAATAAAAGAAAAATTTTGCATCTTTATGCCAAGTGGTGGATATTAAAATTCCATTTTTTTAATCTCTTAAATAGTGAATGAATTAAAATGAGTATAACTTTTCAGGTTCTCTTCAAAAGTCATGACTTTTAGGGGCAGCTAGGTTGAACAGTGAATAAAGCACTGGCCCTGGATTCAGAAGGACCTGAGTTCAAATCCAACTTCAGACACTTCACTCTTATTAGTTGTGTGACCCTGGGAAATTCACTTACCCCGCATTGCCCCACCAAAAAAAAAGTTCTATTAAAGAAACTATGTGCTAAACAAGAGAAACAAAAGGCATGACTTTTATATAAGAGCTTAAGATATGCAAATCAGATTTAAGGGCTTTATTGGATGCTCACAATAGCCCTTTGAGGGAGGTGACATTATGATTCTCACTTTTGAAATGAAGAAACTGAAACTCAGCTAGGTTAAATGACTTGCTAGGGTGTAATACAGATAATCTGAGGTAGGATTCAAATATTGGTTCTTCTAAATTCAAGGTTAGCATTCTAACTTATTTTGCTATACTGCATCTATCATCTACCTCTCTTGAAAATCTTATTGTGATATATATTTTTAAATCATATGTAAGTATTTCAAAGGGATCATTTTGCTATTTCAGAATTTGATTAAGGATGGCTAAAAATGTAGATCAAGGAAAACATCAAAGAAAGTACCATAGATAAATTAATAACACACTTGTTTAGAAACTGAGAAGTTGTTTTCCATGTTACATTTTTTAAAAGGTCAAAAATAATTAAATAATTTGGACCAGGTTCACTTTCCATGTTAAAATTAAATCCTCTTATATTTTTACAAAAATAAATATTGTCCTAAAATAGATAAAGCAATCTTGCCTGCACATGGGCAGACACTCTTTCTTACTGTACTTTTTTTTGTTTATGCATTTAACTGTGTTTTCCCCCTATGGTTCATCTGCTGTGAAGTGATAAAATTGCAGGCTTGGTTGACGACAGCCTGAACAGTGATAGCTGTCAGGTAAAGAATATATTTTATCTGTAAACTTCAGAAATATTAAATAAAATCATTTTCTTAAAAGTGTATTTTTTAACTACCACCCAATTATCTCTTTTTGGTTCTATTTGTTTAGTTCAAAGAAACCTCTAGCCATGATATATGCAGGTTTACCATAATCCCATTCCCAGAATAGAGAATACTTCTGCATACAAGCAACAATCCTCTGCAAATTCAAAGGGCAACAGGTTTTTCTTAGCCTTTTTGGTGGAATGAACAGAAATACATCCAAGGAAATGAATGCAAATCTTTTCTTTGATCCAGAATTTTTGTGTATAGCGATTACATAGGACTAGGAGACAAGGTGAATAAAAGAATTCTTTAAAAGGAAAAAAACAAGCATAAAGGCACCTAATAAAAATAATAGCATAACAGTGAACTAGCACAGATTGGAGTTCTGGTCATTATCTAGCTACTCAGGCATTTTTTTCTTATTTTGTAAGTAGAAAACAGGATAATTTAGCCCTCAAAATGGACTCTTTGATAGACCCCAACTTTTAGTTTGGGTTTTCAAACTCCATTGTGCTATTATGTCTATTTTTTTCTCTTTTCCTTTCAATATTACACTTCCCCTTCAAACCAATGTCAGTCCATTTTTTTATTTGATTTTTGATTTGATTCTCTAGCTCACAGTCACACATTCACAGCATTGCAGAGTTAGAAGGAACTTCAGTGTTGTCTAGTGAACACCTGAATGAAAATATTCTTTACAAGTGATCACTCAGCTTTTCCTTGAAGACCCACAGGGAGAGATAGTCAAATGCATCATGAGGTAGCTGATTTTGATTTTTATAAATCTGAACTTGATGACAATTTTTTTTCTGACATTAACTCTAAAATTTTCTTTTTGGAACTTTCATCTATCTATTACTCCTCCTTTTCCCCAAAGGGACAAAGCAGAACAAGGTTAAAGTCTCTTTTGTGTGACATCTCTTAAATGCTTAAAGACAGCTGCCATGATCCTCCTTTCTTCTCTTCTCCATGTTGAACATTCTGTTTGTTTGGTTTTTTTTATGGGACCTAAACATCGTACATACAAGAATCTCTTCGCTTATGCTGATTATTTTCTTCTAGATATTTTTTGGTTGTGGTTCAGTCATTCAGCCATGGCCAACTCTTCATGACCCCATGGCCTATACTGTCCATGGGGTTTTCTTGGTAAAGATGTTGGAGTGGGTGGCCTTTTCTTTCTCCAGTGGACTTTTGGAGAGTATGGGGTATTTAGAAGGACTAGCACTTCTGATATGCGGTCTTGCCTAGCCTTTTTTCAGGACTACTTATCCAAAAATCTATTTCCACCTTATTCCTTGATAAATAGGCATCTCATAAATTGAGCTTCATATTGCATGAGTTTTCTTATCAGCCATAATCACAGTTGGCTTATATTAAGCTCGCAGTCTACTAAAGTCCACATATTTTTCAATATTATTTTATTATATTAAATTAGCAGTTATTTTATTATAATGATATGTTATACTATTGTAATATTAATTAAAGTTAATATTGTATAAATTATTTATTAGCATATAATTATTTTATTATAATATTTTGTATATTATATACTGGCTAAATGTGTCCTGTCTTATAACTGTGGTGCTGATTTTTAAATCCCTATTAAATTACATACTTAAAACTGAATGCACAAGTTAATACAGAATTTATGCTATTATTTACATAACTACTCCTCCCCTTCCGTATTATTTTCTTCCTGCATTTGAATGGTAAAAAGGTGAAGAATGGGTTGGTAACTGTAGCTACAGTGTCAGCCACTCCTGGTCCAGTATAGTTTTCTCACTGTCAAGGCTAGCTAGCTTCTTGCATAGAAAAGGGCTTTTCAGAATTTCAAAGGGCATGGCTGACAGGTAAATGTAATATGTTCATACATAAGCATCCCAGAACAGTAGTATTTTCATTCTAAGTTGCTAAAGATCACTTGTCTGTACTGTTCAACTTACAACTAACCAGACAAGATTTCTCAAAGAGGCAACTATGATTTCTATAGACATCATTTTTATTTCTTTTCTATGACCAATGAAAAGTCAGAAAAATAGATTTCATATTGTTTGTAAATCTTAAAATACAGTGCGAATTTGACTGTATTACTACACTTAATTGATTCCAAACTATAATTTCAATTTGTGTCAGTATTGCACATCAATATGAGAACTCAGTAGTAGTAGTAGTAGTAGTAGTAGTAGTAGTAGTAATGTTGTTGGTAGTGGTAGCTGCAAGGTAGCAGCAACAAAAATAGTAGTAGTACCTAACATTTATAACATGCTATAAGATTTGCAGCATATTTTATATATTTTTTATATTTGTTTATCACAACAATCATGTAAGTGAGAAGGTGGGTATTATTTTCCTCATTTTGAGATGAGAAAAGTGAAGCATAAAGTAAATAACTTGCCCAGGGTCATGCAGTTAGTTAGTTAGTTAGGCAAGATGTAAAATAATGCCTTCCTTGACTCCAAGTCCAAAACTCGATCCACTTTGCCACCGTTAAAAAGGGTCAAATATAACTTTCAATACTTGCATGACTTCAAAGTTAACCTGCTTTTTTGTGTGAGGCAAATTGGGGTTAAATGACTTGCCCAGGGTCACACAGCTAGTAAGTGCCAAGTGTCTGAGGCCAGATTTGAACTCAGGTAATCCTGACTCCAGGGACAGTGCTCTATACACTACATCAGCTAGCTGCCCCAAAGTAAATTTGCTTTTAAGCAAAATTATAAAAAATGAAAAAAATATTATAGAACTCTCCCTAATTTTCCATTTGAATTGTATCTGGACATGTACTCCCCATACAAAATAAAAGTCATGACAGCACTCATTAGAGTGTTTTAATAGGTTCTTCCTAACTTAAATACACCATGCTACACAGATGATTTTATGGCACCTTCTCTTGCATGCCCAACTACTCAAAGAGCCTAGAGAGACAATGCACAGAAAGCAACTCTTTAATCACTGCTCTTACACAAATAGCAACAAGCTACTTGTTTATGTGATACTTTACTTCCTAACCTTAAAACTTTTAAGTCTCATATATCACCCCTTCAAGGCAAAATATATGTGCTTACAAAGGTGAAATTTTGCTGAAGAAATATGTACTAATGAATAAGTAAAGACTGGAGAGGGAAAAAAATCAGGGCCTAACTTTCTCCTTTGAGGTTAGACAGTTAAGATTTCAAGAGAAGACTTTTGAAGATATTGCGTTCACCTTTGTAGCTTAACCTCAAGATATGCTTCTAATAGTTGGAAAAGTGGTCGCAAAGAAGAGCGAAAAGCACTGCTGTGGTTGACCAAAGGAGGATTTTTTTTTCCAGTAGCCCCAACCATGTCACAAAACAATGTCTTACCCTATATTAGGAACTAGTCCCACACAAATACAAAGAAATAATGTCAACATTGGCTGCTAAATCCTACTATAAGCAAATATAATTTTTAAAACTATAGTTCTAATACAATAGGAATATTCTGTGAGCTCACTGCTGTCAAAAAACCTTTAGGAGACTAACACCTTCAAATGTGAGAGTTTCTTGTGAAAATTGACTGGAAGTAGAGATGTTGTGTTTGTTCTATTTAAAATATCAGGTCATTCCTATTTTACGAATAGAGTCATAATCATCTCCTGCTTTAATGTAGTTTCAAAAAATACATGGGTATTTAGAAAAGTGATGGATGTTGAGGACACATGGAATTGTGCAAAGATGTATAATTTATTCCCCAGGTGCCTGTTATCCACTTTTTCCCCCAAACTGGATCTGGACATGTTTATTTGCACTAAAAGCTTCTCTGGATCTACAACGCTTCTTCCACTATCATATGGCATCTTCTTTTCTCTGAGCAAATAACAGTTTGTGTCGCCAAATGTGAGTACATAAACAGCTCCATTGTTGAGAGTTGACAGGGTGGAGGGTCCCTAAGAGTGTTTAAAATGTTGATTTTTCAGAATAGTAGATTATTCATTTCCTATCATACAAGTTTTACCAAAATAAAAAGTAATGCTTTAACAATATGAAAAAAGTCTTTGTGTGTCTATATGCATGAATGTTTGAGAAGAAAATAAAAGAATGGGATCAAAAAGACTATCTAGAAGTTGAGGTGCAACTGTCAGTGATATCTGAAAAGTGATAAATGCAGAGGATCAATAACGAATAGAGATAATGTACCTATATAGACGCAGATGTATTTTCAGAAGTAACCAATGTGGTAATTTCTTTTGTTTAATGACACATTTATTACAAGTGTTTCATTTTTCCTTTTCTTTTCTTCAATTTGTGAGGTAGATGAATATGAGAATGTTGTTAAGAATAAAGTACCCTGAAAGGGAATGAACCTTGTAAATAATTAATCATGATTTAGAAGCCCCAACGTGTGCCCCAGCCGGGGCTCAAGCACCACACCTGCATGCTGGTGTAGTTCTCCGGACACCTTGCGCCAATGTCTATGTGGGCCTGGCCAAATCATAATGATGGGAATCCAGGTGAGGGCAGTCAGGTGACCTTTGGCATGTGGAAGCTGGGAGGCTGGCCATTCTACAACTGTATGTTAATTCTGTCAATCAGGGATGCCAACTAATTAACTTCATGCTGTGTTTGTGACCACTCTGTTTCCTATGAAAGAGGGGGTTGCTGATAAGGAGAAGGGAGTGGATTCGCCATTCTAGCTTTGGAGCTGGAAAGAGACATCTATTCTGTTGAGACTCTGGTGGTGGTGTGATGCAGGTTTTATTATTTTCCTTCCCCCATTCCTTTTTTTCCCCTTTCCCTTAAATCTACTAATCTTACTTGTGTTTTTAAGTTCATTCCTGTTAATAACCCTGTTCTGTTTTTGAAAGAGGCTGTTAATCTCCTTCCTTGCCCCAATATTGTGGCAAGCTGCCTAACTGACACTCCCCAATTAAAATTTGGGCCCTACAATCTATTTGTACAAAAATATTTATAGCAGTTGTTACTGTAGAGGCAAAGAATTGGAAGCTGAGGGTGTTGGGGAGAAGATTTATTGGGGAATGGCTGAACAAGTTTCAACATATGGTTGTATTGGAATAGTATTGTTCTATAAGAACTGATGAGCAGGCTGATTAAAAAAAACTAGAAACAATTATATGAACTGATGCAAAGTGAAATGAAAAAGAATCAGGAGAACATTGTACATAGTAACAGCAATATTGGATGATGATCAGCTGTGAATAATTTAGCTCTTCTTAGCAATAAAAAGGACTCATGATGAAAAATACTATGCATGCACAGAGAAAGAACTTTTATAGTCTGAATGCAGATTGAAGTATGCTATTTTTCACTTTCTATATTGTTTTGTGTGTTTTTTATCCTTTCAGTATTTGTCCTCATTCACGACATTACTAATATACGTTTAAAAATAAAAAGAATAGGGGCAGCTAGGTAGTGCAGTGGATAAAGCACCGGCCCTGGATTCAGGAGTACCTGAGTTCAAATCGAGCCTCAGACACTTGATAATTACTAGCTGTGTGACCCTGGGCAAGTCACTTAACCCCCATAGCCCTTCAAAAAAAAGAATAAAGAATAAAGCACTACTAAAAAGATAGAAAAGGGAGTCATTGAGTTATTTTTAAATGCAGAGAATAGAAAGAATACCAGAAAGTATTATAGAAAAGTATAACAACTTTGAAATTAGCATGTAGAGTTTATTATCTGTTTATCAGATATTTATTTATTTTTTAAGCCAACCATGTTTAAGTGATTTTTCCAGGGTCACATAGCCAGTATGTGTCAAGGGTCTGAGGCCAAATTTGAACTCAGATCCTCTTGACTCCAGGACAGGTTCTCTATCTACTTTGCCTCCTAACTGTCCCTCTTTATGAGATATTTAAAAGAAAAACAAAAATGAATAGTGTTGCACAACTTGATTACAATTGTCTTTTATTTTCCACTATGTATATATAGTATTCTATTTACTACCATGCAAATGTTTGATTTTTTCAGGGGTTTGTAAAGATCAGAATTTTAAAGTTCTTTCATAAAAATAGATTATAGAGAAGAAAAGATACATGGGGTGAGACTAGGGAAGAGAAAATCCTGTGCTTATTTTTAATAGAAAGGAGAAAATTGAAATCCATACATTAAAAAAGGTTATGATTTTGATTCTGTGCAAAATTCCAGAATGTTTTTTTCAAATAGTTGGTTAGTGAATATATACCTAGGAAAGAAAGCAGAGGGATATAAAGAACCACCCTGGTTTCTGCAAGAAGGATCATGATAGATTAATATCATTTAATTTTTTGTTAAAATTACCAATTTGGTGAAAGGAAAACTGGCATAATGGATAGAGATCTAGCCTCAAAGTCAAAGAGACCTCTGTTCAAAATCTCCATCTGCTACTTTGTAGCTTTGCGATCCTGGAACAGTCACTTAATTTCATAATTTTCTAGGCCAGAGATGTCAAATATGCAGCCCACAACACTCTCCAGTGTGCCCGAAAACAGAGTAAATTGTAATTGGGCAATATTTAACTAAATAAATAAAAATATAATAGAACATACATAACATTGATATGTTAATCTATTAACATTAATGGATAATGTTAATAAGTCAATTTGAAGCCCTGAAGGAGGGATCCTTATATATTTAGTACCACTTGCTCCAGGCAAATCACTAAGACTTAAAATTATAGTTTTATTTTAATAAAGCAATTGATAAAGGATATATTTTTACCATAAAAGAAATGAATGGATATGGGCTAGACTATAGTATGATTAGGGGAATTTAGAACTCATTGAATAACTGGAAACAAAGAAGAGTCATTATTAGGTCTAGGTCAATTTGAGAAGGGTTTCCAGTAGAGGACCTGGGCCATTTGTGCTTTGTCTTGTATTGCTTAATATTTCAATCAATGATTTGAATAAGAGCATATATGACATTTTAAATAAAAATTTGCAGATGAGAGAAATCTTGGAGATAGCTAATAGCCAGCATGACACAATCTTGTTAAATTCAAATGGTGGATCCTTTCATAATATGATGATGAAATTTAAGATGAATAAATTTTAGATGAAAAAATGTAAAATTTTACATCTGATTTCAAAATACCTACTTTACAAGCTGAGGATGGCATGGTTAGACAGCAGTTTGTTTCTGAAAATTATCTAGAAATTTTAATGAATGAGAAAAGTCAAAATTTCCAGTAATGCAGAAACAATGGTCCTGCTATATTCTATCATATTCATACTATAGTGTGAGTATTTTATTTGGTTCTGGGCTTGACAGGACATTCAATGATACTCTAGAGTGCGCAGAGAAGGAAGGAATGAAAATGGTGATAAACTCAGAATGCATGATATATAATGATCCATTGAATGATTAAGGCATTTTAGCCTGGACAAGAAAAGTTTTGGAGGGTATGTTGGCAAGCATGACTCTTCTTTCAATGTTTAAGGGGATATCTTGCACAAAATTAAATAAAGTCACCCTTTTTCTGTTTTGCCAAAGGAAATGCAGGTGAAAGCTGTAAAGGCATAAAAAATTAATTCTTGATGTTGGGGGGAGGGAACTTTCCAACAATTAGAGTTATCCAAAAGTTGAATGGCTTTCTTATGATTTTATGGATTTCTTTACATTAGCTATCTTAATTAAACATCTGTAAGGCCATATATGAGGTGTTAAGGTAAAGAAGAGGATAGAGGTCATGGATTTTGGTGGAATAAATATTATCTACATCACAGTGCAACTTTGAAATTCTGTGAATCTCTTAAGTGAAATTCTTAGTTACTGTGCTTTGAACAAATAATTCTCTGTTGCCTACCATTCTTGAAAGCCATAGCTACAAATGAATTAAAGAAATATGAAGACAGGAATAGATTTCATGGTGATACCATCCAGGACTTGAAATCCAGGAGCTAACTTATCTTTGGCTCATCAATACTATCAGATGACAGCCATGATTTCTTGATCTCAGAATATATCTTTCAAAAACTTTTTTTTAACAGGGTACAGTAGTTTTATCAAGTGTTCAAACATTCTCTAGGCAGATCCATAAGCCCTAGGGGTCCATGGAAAGGTGAAGGACCAGCACTATCTATAAATACTATCCTTTCTCAAATGCTCAGATTTATTGTGCCATAGTCCCCTACATTCTAACAACAAAACTAAAAATAGATTAAGTCTTTGTCCTGGAATAGAGTGAAACAGTTAACAATAGTAACTGAGAAAAAATTTTGAAGCAGAGGCAAGAGTAATATAAAATGATGATGAAGAGTATGATCGATGAATTGATGATTGGAGGGAGATGAGAATTGATAATGAGGACTGGTTGATGATGAGGATTAAATGATTAAGAATGATTGATGAGGAGGATTTATTGATGATGATTATGAAGACTAATGGATGATGATGTTTGGTCGATGAGAATGACAAAATGCATGGTACTTATGTTGCTGGGCTATTGTGAAGAAAACTCTTTGTCAGGTATAAGGTACTATATAAATGTTATCTATTACTGTTGCTGCAATAATCAACTTCATGGATTTATTGTAAGGAAATCTCTCTTTAAAGTACTCTGTAAATTTTGTTTACTATTTAAAAAAATAATGAGCAGGATGCTACCAGAAAGACCTGGAAGGACCTGCATGAGCTGATGCAAAGTGAAATGTACTGTATACAAAAAACAGCAATTTTGTAAGATGATCTGCTGTGAAAGACTTGGTTATTTTCAGCAATGCAGTGATACAAGAAAACTATGAAGGTCTTATGAAAAATGCAATCCATCTACAGAGAGAACTGATGGTATCTGAATACAGATTGAAGAATAATTTTTTTGTTCCTTTATCTGAAGTTTTGTTTTTATTTGTTTTCTTTCACAATTAATGTGGAAATGTTTTGCATGACTGCTCATGTATAATGAATTGATTGAGGTTTGTGGGGGAGGGAGAGGGAGGAAGAAAATTTGTGTTGTTTTTCTGTTTTTTTTTGTTTTTTTAGTGAGGCAATTGGGGTTAAATGACTTGCCCAGGGTCATACAGCTAGTAAGTGTTAAGTGTCTGAGGCCGGATATGAACTCAGGTACTCTTGACTCCAGGGCCGGTGCTCTATCCACTGTCCCCAGGAAGAGAATTTGTAATGCAAAGTTTTATTTTTTTTTAATTGATGTTAAAATTTGTATTTTACATGTAATTTGGGAAAATAAAATTCTAAATAAAAAAAATTTAAGTGTTTGTCCTAGAAAACACAAAAATACCTTATCAAAATTTTGAAGGTAAGAAGAAAGCAAGCAGCAGAAAGAACAAATGAGCTACCCATGATATCAGCTCAAAAGTCTTTATTCCATTTTTATGTGAGGAGAGCCAAGAGCTTAGTTACAAATGCTCTGATTGTCTTCCAGGATTCAGAAATATTTGGTTTGATACTTTGATTTCCCTAACAACCCCAAACCTTGTCTTTCTGAAATTTTATTGCTGGTTTATTTTTGTTTTTACTGGAGAACACCCCAAGACACCAAGACAAGATAGGAATACATCCAAAATATTAGAAACAACGATTTTTCTCATCTGTGATTTTAACCACTAGATACTTATTGTTCTCTCTAAATTAAAGCTTGGAAAATCAGTGGTAAGTAGTATACAAGTTCATGTGCAAATACATTTGCAGAAAGTATAGCATAGGGGTGGGTAAGGAACAAGTGTTACCTTAATAATATGAAATGAGAGGCAGAAAACACTTGAATTCATTTTACTTTCTTATTCCATAAAACATGTACTCCATATATTATATATATACACACACACAAGGAAATCTATTCTACTAATTTATTTTTTCCAACCTCCATTGTGCAAAAAAGCAAAAAGCAAAAGCAAACAAAAACCTCTTAGTGATCTGTTCTTCTGAGCTATGGTCAACCATCTGTTCTCAAAAGTATCTGTATCATCCTTGATAATCCAGGACAATTGTAATTACTGTTCCAGTGATTTCGGTAGTATTGATGACAATGTTAATGCCATTGACAATGGTGAGGTCCATGATTGGGACACTGCCAATGAGGAAAACAGTGGGATGATAAGAGAACTTAAATAGAAACTCAATAATATAATATTTGTATGTCATTTTTATTTAGCTATTACCTATTTAAAAGGCACCTAACCCCACCTCAGTTGTTGTTTTTCTTTTGCTACCATTATAAAAAAAAATATTATAGACATTTCTTATATATGTGGGTACATTTCCTTTATCTTTAATTTCTTTGGTAGCACATGCCTAGTGTAAAGGTAATGATTGAACTTTATTTGGCAAGGAAACACAAATGGGAAGAACAACCACAAAACAATCAAAAATGAATATTGAAAACTAACAAAGCACAAGGATATCCCCAAAAGAGAAGATATCCCAACCCTACTCCTTTGCAAAGGTCTGTGGGTAGGTCACATTGCTTTGCAGATGTTTACAATGAACTGATCAATTTTGCTGATTTCCCCCCTTCTCATTTTTTCCTGTGTAATAAATATCATTTGTTATCTCTTGTAGAGAATGGGGGAGGAAAACTGGGAGACATTATGATGATGGAGAAAGAATTAAAAATCAATAAAAAATTTATTTAAAAAAAGAAAAGTTTGTATGTAGATGCATAATGGACTGGCTATTCCCTCCCCACACAGACAAAAACACATACATATGCACAGACTTCAGAGCAAGGATTGATATTATCTAACTGCTTCTTGTTACAAACTAGGACACTTTTAATTGGCTTCTGAGATTTCCATGCATTTACTAAAGATGCAGTAACTACACAACGTGTTTTTCCTTAGAGTAGACCTCAAGGTGTAACAAGACTCTCAAGGACAAAAATTAGGATAGGAGAGAAGATAACTTTCATACCTATGTATATAGCAAGTGTTCTTAATAAAACAAAGGATAGATTAAGTTCAAAGGAGCTAGAGAATTTGTTTTTTCAAGTTTAGCATTCCCTTTCCACCAAGGGTGATTCAGACCCCTCTACAGGTAGGTCTTCAATGATTTCTTTCCCACCATGATTCTCACCATGCCCACTCCTTTATTTATTTATTTGTTTGTTTGTTTGTTTGTTTGTTTGTTTGTTTGTTTGTTTGTTTATTTTGGTGAGGCAATTGGGCTTAAGTGATTTGCCCAGGGTCACACAGCTAGTAAGTGTCAAGTGTCTGAGGCCAGATTTGGACTCAGGTCCTCCTGACTCCAGGGTCAGTGCTCTATCCACTGCACCACCTAACTGCCCCGAGATAGAAAATTTTAACAAGAAAAAAGTTATAACAAAACATTTTGAATGTAGTTAGAATCAAAAGGAAAATACCAAAGATATATAGGAAATAGGTATCAATATATAAGAACAAGAATCATAACCCAATAGATAAATGGACAAAAGATATGAACAGACAATATTCTAAAAAAGAAACAAATTACTAACCACCACATAAAATACTCTAAATCACAAAAAATAAAAGTAGTTTATATTAAGATAACTTTGGGGGGCAGCTAGATGGTGCAGTGGTTAAAACACCAGCCCTGGATTCAGGAGTACCTGAGTTCAAATCCGGCCTCAGACACTTGACACTTACTGTGTGATTGTGGGCAAGTCACTTAACCCCCATTGCCTAAAAAAACAAAAACAAAACAAAAAAGATAACTTTGAGGTCCCCCCTCAGATCTTCAAAGAGGCAAAGATGACAAAGAAGGAAAGTTACAATTGTGGGAGGGACTGTCACAGGACAAGAACACTAATATATTGGTAGAGCTGTTAATTTCTCTAGCCATTCTGAAAATAAATATATAACTATAATTAGAGAGTCTCTAAATTGTGATTACCTTTTACTCACTGACTCACTATTATGAGGTGCCAGTGAGATAAAAAAGGGCAGGAAAGGATACATATGCACAAAAATGTTCATAAAAACTGCTTTGTTGCAGCCAAGAATTGTATAAAGAGACTATTAATTTGTAATGGAAATAAAATATAGTATATGAATATAATGGAAATTTATTGTGCTATAGGAAATGATAAAATGGATGAATTCAGAGAAAACTGGAAGGTCTTTTATGAACTGAGGGAAGTATGAACAATCAAGAGGAGAACAATTTATACAGTATTACAACATTACAAAACAACTTTAAAAGACTTTCTAAAAATCAATGCAATGTTTGTGACTCCAAAAAGACTGATGATGAATCATTCTTCCCAGCTTTTTAGCCTAGAGGTGATACATTAGAGATTCAGACATTCTCAGACAGAGCCAATCTGTGGATTTGTTTTACTTGATTATATTCATTTATCACATGGGGAAGGTTGTTTTCCAAGGGAGGGGGCAGGGTATTGTGGAGTAGTGCAGTAGCAGGATGATACAAAAAAAAATAGAAAAGATTTTAAAAGAGATACTAAAAATATTTAAAATACACAAAAAAGAATAGAAGTTCAGAGGGGCTGCAGACCTAAGGGAAATATTGAAATTGTGAATTTAATCTATACTTAATATAGTAATTTGTTCTTCATAAATTTCATAGTGCCATATACAGTCCTTATGTTTGCTTCCTTTTATGAGGAAATTATTGTATATCTGAATATTTGTCAAGTTCATAGTAATAAAAATAAAAATAAAAATAGTTCAACATGACATCATTTTTCCTTTCTTCAGTACAATGTCTACACTCCCATTCATTCTGATCTTCAAATATCCCTAAAAGAGGTACAGCAATTTCAGTCATCAGGTGATCTGCTCAATAAGATGCAGTTCATCTGCACCAAGTAAACTGAATTCATCAGTTTCTCATGTTACATATTGACACCTTATTTATATCATATATAAACCCATATTAGTCATTTTTCCTTTCATTTCCAATTCAAAGGTCAATCTTCCAGGGGAAAGAAAAAAAAATAGAACTGTACAATTTAGTATTCTCTTTGCTGTCAGTTAACATTATATCATAAACCATTGGGTCTCTGCTTTTCCTTAATGCTAAAGCCCCCGTTGTTCCAATCCCTCTCTTCTCCATTAGACTGCCCCGGTATCATTCACCACTTTCTTCCTAGACTTTAACCACACCTATCTACTGATTCTTTCCCTATTACCTAAAAAGTGCCCATTCTTAAAAATCCTCACTTGATACTATTATACTTGATAGCTATCATACCACAACTCTCTGTATCAACTAGACCTCTTGAAAAAAGCAACTCTACTCCATTTCCTCTCCTTTTACTCTCTGCCATCTGGCTACCATCTTAATCATGTAATTAAAACTTGTCCCAAAAAACTTACTTATGATTTCTTAGTAACTAAATCTAATGCTCGTTCCACAAGTTTTTTGAACTCTTCTACATTTCCCACTCCTTGACATTTATCTTTTTTGATATTATTTCCTCTCAGGGTTTTCATGACCCTGCTCTCTATTGGTTCTCTTACCTTTATGATTTCTGCTTCTCAGTCTCATTTGCTGGATCTTCATCCAAACTCATGCTTTAACCCTAAATGTACCCCCACTGAATCCTTTACTCTTTTATCTTTATACTATTTCACTTAATAATCTCATCACCCAGGGATACAAATATTATCTCTATCCAAACAATTCCCAGATTTATATCCAGCTTGTCTTGTCTCTCTTCTAAGATCCACATCACTGCCTATTAGACCACTCACAATGTATGTCTCAAACATATAAGATTCAATATTTCCAAAAAAACTCATGATTACCATTTATAACCTTCATTTTTAGACCTTACTACAACAGCAATAAAATACCACTATCTTTCCAGTCAGCCAAATTTACAAACTTACTCCTATTTTCAATATCATATTCTCATCTCCCCAAAATATATAATCTGTTACCAAATTGTGCAGTTTCACATTTCTCATATATCTCCCATTCTGTGCAGTCACAAATTTGATTCTCTATTTGTTGTTCTCATATTCTTTTCTTTGAAACATTTCAATGTCTCTATATTTGCTCTCCCTTCCTCAACATTTTTCCTTCTATAGAGTTCATCCTCTACAGAGCTGCCAGAATTATTTTCATAACCTGTAGGTCTGACCATGCAATGCCACTATTTAAGAAAGTCCAATAGTTCCCAATGGCTCAAAAATCTGTCATTTAAATTTCTTCATATTCCCAGTCTTCATACAATTTACTTCTTTTCAGGTACTCTACAATCCCACATTCATCTTTTAGAATCTCTGACTTCCTTCAAAATTCATTTCAAATTTGATCTTCTGATAGAAGTATGTCCAGGTCCCCACAACATTTATAGCTTTCTCTTCAATGGTTACCTTCCATCTACTCCATTTGTATCATGCACTCACTTATTTATTTATATTCTATCTTAAACCTTAGAAGGTTGTTTTATAAGAGAAGGAACTTTTTCCCCCTCTATTCCCAATGCGTAGCACATGTGCCTGAAACATACATAGTGAATATATAATAAATGCATGTGGATTTAAGCTTATTCTTCCCTTAAATATGACTGGAACTATGCTTACAAAATTATGATATGTTTTTATATTTATACTGAGGAAAGACCCTAGAGTCAGAGAATTTAAGTTCAAATTCAAATTCTGAAACTTTACTGTGTGACCTTGTACAAGTCCTTTAATCTTTCTGGGTCTCAATTTCTTCATCTATAAAACAAGGGGATTATACTTAATGAATCTGAGCTTCCTTCCTTCTATGCTTCTATGGTGCTATACACTTGGAATGTTAATATGAGTTAATAGTATGATGCAGGCGACACCAAAAATAGCAGTCTTAAATTGATTTAATGGAGATTTTCCTTTAAAGGAAAGTGCTAATATCAAATTATTCTTTCTTTGTCATATCTTATACAATGTATTATCATCACGTTGAAGGAAGAATCACACTAAAAAAAAACAAACACACTGACCCTAATATATCCACAGAAAGTCACCAGAATTGGGAGTAGGATCAAAATCATGCTCCATAGTGAAAGGATTTATTGAAGAAAATGATAATGTTTAAGCAGGAGCAGATAGGCCTTAGGAAAAACATGATCAGTGTCTTCAGATACTTTAATGGTGGTATATATGGATGCAACATCCAAATTCTTCAGTTTTGTCCAAGAGAAACAGAACTAGAATCAATAGGTGGAAGGAAATTGTAGGCACATTTTTTGGCTCAGTATGAGGAAGAAATTCCTAAGAATTAAGTTGTCAGGAAATGGAATTGGCTGCCTCCTGGGTTCCACAGTAATTATAATGACAGGCATAGACTTGATGGCCACTTGTTGTGGTGGAAAAGCCATGCTTCAGAAAGGGTTGCACTGCGTTGTAGAATCCAATGAATCCTCATCTACAGGGATGATTTGGAAATGCTCAAGACCCTGATATAGAGTGAAGAGGGTGGGACTAGGAGAACAATATATCCAATGATAAAATCATTATAGGTGGGAAAAAGTTTTTGAAAGGGTTCAAAATTCTAATGTGAAATTTACTTCCTGACAGAGAAATCTTTAACTTAAAATGCAGAAAGAGATGTATATTTCCAGACTTGTGAATTTGGATATTTATTTTTTGCCATAGTATTGTGAGGGCCAAAATTTGATATACTGAGTGTTATTTGGGTGACTCACCTTAATATTGGGGTCACGGAAATATGAGGGACCTTTAAGGTTTATTCTCCTGTCTTAACTGCCCTTTTTAGATATTTCTCCCAGGCCAATAAGAAAGGAGCCTCTAAGCTTTAGTTCACAAAAGGATCAGATTTTATTACTTGGGAATTAATTAAACAACAAAGGTGAAACTAATAAAAATCAAAGATAAGGAAATAGGAAAATAGAAATACAGAGAAATGCTCTTACCTCTAAACTTAGCCTATTAGGGTTTTCCATAATTAAACTCACCAAATACCTGAACAGCCCTCCAGTCTAAGGTTGCACACGCACCACCTGGACCACAGTCACAACACCGAGACAGAGCACGAACACACGCTACCAGCTCAAGGGCCCAGACCGAAAAGACTGAGTCCTGGAACATACCTAGCATTCCAGAAGCAGCCTAGCCTCCCTCCAGAGAGCATTCAATCTCTTCTCCCCCCAAAAGGGGAGGTCTTTCAAAAACTGCCTTTCTGAGCTCAGTAGCATATGTAACCTCGGGGTGGGCCAGGTGTGGCCCCTCCCAAATAAATTAGCTAAAAATGGGAATATTAATCTTTACCACAAATGATTTTTACCACAGTATTCAGCTGCTTATTGAGGGCTTCATTTTTAGGTTACAGGAGGCAAGGCAGAATAATTGAAGAGGGTAAGAGAGATAGTGACAAATTAGTTTTTTTGTCTTTGTTCTTTTGTTTTGTTTTGTTTTTGTTTTTTATGGGGCAATGAGGCCTATATGACTTGCACTTACATATAGTAAGTGTCACGTTTCTGAGGCTAGATTTGAACCCAGGTCCTCCTGAATCCAGGACTGGTGCTTTATCCACTGTGCCACCTAGCTACCCCAACAAATTAGTTTTTAATAATAAAAAGTAACATATTTATTATGTTATTAACCACATTTACTTTAATTGAGGTTTTTGTGGGTTATGCTGAATTAAAATTCAGACACTGAACCATAGTGCCAAAGAATGGTAAGTATATTTGGCATTATCTTGTTACCAAAAGTAGTTTATTTCTCTGCCTTAATAAGATGGCTTCTGTTGATATTATTTTATTGAAAATGAATTGAGAGCATATTAAAAAATGATTCATTAAGTGAACAAGTTTGAAAGTGGATACCATTTGCATATTTAAATCATTGTATGGCTAAGACACTTATGCTGAATATTTATTTGTTTGTTCAAGTAAATGTCCAAGCCCATAAAAGTCACTCTGTATATGTTGCTAGTCTCTGGTTGTTGCCATAATTGAACACAGTTATTAAGATTTTCATTCCTGTGTGGCAGAGCCAAGATGGTAAAGGAAGATACTTGCTTCAGCTCTCCCAAATTTCCCTCCAAACAACACTAAAGTAGTGCCTCAAAATGAACAGTATAGTTCAATATGCATATCGATTCCACAGTTCTTTTTTTTTTCTGGATGTGGAGAGCATTTTCTATCATGAGTCCTTTGGAATTGCCTTGGATCACTGCACTGCTGAAAAGAGCCAAGTCTATCACAGTTGATCATCATACAATATTGCTGTTATTATCTACAATGTTCTCCTGGTTCTGCTCACCTCACTCAGCATCAGTCTGCCTAATTTTTTTCAGGTTTTTCTGTAATCTGACTGCTCATCATTTCTTAAAGCACAATAGTATTCCATTATATTCTTATACAACAATTTGTTTAGCCATTTCCCAATTGATGGACATCCCCTCAATTTCCAATTCTTTGCCACCACAAAGAGAGCTGCTATAAATATTTTTATACATGTGGGTACTTTTCCCTTTCTTATGATTTCTTTGGGATACAGACCTAGTAGTAGTATTACTGGGTCAAAGGGTATTCCCAGTTTGATGGCTCTTTTGGCATAGTTCCAAATTGTTCTCCAGAATGGTTGGATCAGTTCTCAATTTCACCAACAATGCATTAGTTTTCCGATTTTTCCACAACTTCTCCAACATTTATTATTTTCCTCTTTTGTCATATTAGTAGCTTCTATGTTAAAGAATTGGAGGGTTTGGAATATGATAGTCTGGAAGGCAGAGGAGGTAAATTTATAACTGAGAATCACTTCCCACCCTTGGAAAAAAAAAGAGCATAATCCTTCAGGGGCAAAAAATGAAGATATAATGAAATAGAAGCCTTTTAAGCTTTACTGATGAAAAGACCAGAGCCAATTCAAAAATTTGACTTTCAAATCCAAGACTCAAGTGAATTATAAAAATATGAACAGGAAAGAGGCATCATGAAGAATTCAATTAGGTTAAAATGTTTACATGACTACATAGGAAAATGGCCATTGCAACTCCTAAGAATTTTATCATTATTGGAGCAATTAGAAGGAATATAAATAGAGACCAAGGATGTGACTTGACAATGATAGGATGATATGTGTGTGTGTGTGTGTGTGTGTGTGTGTGTGTGTGTGTGTAAAGGGTGAGAAATAGGGATACACTCCGTGAAGCAGGAAGGGAGTGGTAGAATGAAATAAATTATTTCACATACTACAGATGCAAATGAGCTTTTCAGGTGGACATGAAGATGGGAAAAGAGGTAGTAGGAAACACTTAAACCTTTCTGTCATCAGATTTGGCTCAAAGAAAGGATAACATACACATAGAGTCGTGTATATAAAGCTACTTACCCTTCATGGAAATAGGAGGGGAGAAGAATAAGGGAAGGAGTGGGATGAAAGAAGGTAAGGCAGATTGGGAAGAGGTGATGTTGAGAAGTTAACATTTTTGAGGAGGGACAAGGTGAAAGGAGAGAGAGAGAAAATAAAAAGGATAAACAAGGGGAAACATAGAAGGAAGGAAAATACACAGTGAATAACTGAATAAGAACAGGATAAACTCACTCATAAAATGGAAGTGGGTAGTTGGGCAGATTATATGATTTAGACATAAATGGTTATACTATAGGTCAATTAGGGGAACATGGAATAGTTTATCTGCCAGATCTGTGGATAAAGGGAGAAAAATGAC
The DNA here is from genome assembly GCF_019393635.1 of Dromiciops gliroides. Lineage (NCBI taxonomy): Eukaryota > Metazoa > Chordata > Mammalia > Microbiotheria > Microbiotheriidae > Dromiciops > Dromiciops gliroides. The sequence goes on from NC_057861.1 coordinate 214,384,277, forward strand.
CAAATGGGATAGAGACCATTGCATCATATAAAATGGATAAATAGGATTACTCTACATGTAATATGGAATTTTATTTTGCATGACTGCACGTATATAAACTATATTAAATTGCTTGATTTTTCCATGAGGAGGGAGAAGAGGGAGGAAGGGAGGGAAGGAGGGAAAAAGGAAGGGAAGTAACTTGGGGAAAACATTTTTAATGAACAAAAACATTGTTTTATATATAATTTGGAAAATAAAATATTAATTTTTTAAATGTATTAATTAATTATTAAAAATAGTTTTATTCCTTTTCTCCCTTAGAGTCAATAATTATTCATCAAATAATGAATATATGTTTAGCTCCCTGCTTGCCAGGTGCTGGGAAGGATATGAAAGAAGCATAGGCATTTCCCTTGTCCCCACATTATCTAGCTGAGGGAAAATAACTCATAACCAAGAAACAATTAGAAACAATTAGAGAAGCAATTAAAGAATTGAGTGTGAAATCATAAGAATATAAGTGCAATAGTAATTTTCTCATGAGCATGTATTCCTTTGCTCAACATCCTCAATGACTCGTTTAAGTATTGTCTCTGTTGACTACTATGACATGTTAAATTAAATATTCTGAATATGCAAAAAATTGCGTGGGTGCCTGAGATAAAAAGAAGGAATGAAACAGACTCTGACCTCAATGGCATTCCATTATACTGATGGTTAAAGAATGACCCAGATAACATAGTTTGGACTAGGGAGGGCATAATATTAAAAGGGGTATAGACAAGAGACATTAGAATAAGTTGTGAAGGTATTTGAAGAAAAAGACTAAATTCCAAGGCCCACATAATTTAGAAACACTCTACCTTTTCAGCTTTACCTTTCACCACTACCCTCTACATCCTAGCTTCTTAAACTGTGGGTCACAATGTCATATGGGATTGCATAACAATGTGGGGGTTGCAAAAAAAATTGGCAACACTAAAAGGTTATGAATGACTATTTTATATACCTATATACCCAACATCACATAAAAAATTCTCAGGTAAAAAGGGGTCATGATTTGGAAAAATAAGTTTTAGTAGCCCTGTTCTACATGATCTAAATTCCAGTCAAACTATGTCCATTGAACTGACTCAGAATTTCCAGGATCTACATTTTTCTTCCTGCTTCATATGCTTTCTTTTTCCATTTTCAAATTTCATTTCTACTTATCTTTAAAATCCAGTTCAAATTCCACCGTTTTGTCTTTCCTGAATCTTCCTTTTATTAATTAGCTTCCCCCACCCTTAGAGCTCATATAGAATTTACTCTTGTATTAGCATGTATTACAGTTGTCGATATTTGTCGCATCTCCCATGAATGTAGGGACCATGTCTTCACTAAACCCCATATGTACATTAACAACTAATATAAAGTTCTAAAGAAATTTGTTGTTTAATAAAGATTTCTTGATTTGAATGAATTTGTTAACCTACCGTTTCTCACTCCTTGTTTCATGTTTCGATGACAGTTTTACTACATTACTTCTTACTGTCAAAATTTGTGTTTTGTCACCTGAAATGAAGGACTATTTGTACTTCTTTTTGGCTTGTGGAAAATGGGATTACAGCATTCACCTAAACTGCAATGAATCTCTGCAAATACTGAGCCTCAGGTGGTATTAAAGTTGAATCTTTCCATCAAAAGAAGGATGATCTGCCAATTCAGAGACTAAAGCACCTGTGACCATAATCATGTGACTTCTCACAAAGGACCCAAATCACATCACTAAAACTGCACCCGTAGGTTTTTTGTTGTTTGTTTTACTTTTGTCTAGAGGGAAAGAGCAAACCAATTTTGCTTAAAATTCCATTCGAAAGGGTGAACTACACAAATTTGAAAAAAAATTCTTCATGGTCCTGAATTTGGGGTTGAATTAATGTCAGCATGCATGGGATGAAGCAATTTATAATTTGAGAATGTGTTTTTACCTATGAAATGCAGATATTATGCTGATTAGAACACAAAATGTTGACCCCAATTCATATTTTATGGAATTCCCAGATTGTGATGGGATTGGAATCTGGCCCTAAGACACATAGGAACTGCTTTGAGTAATGCTTGTTATAAGCATATGCATATGGTAACAGTAGTGATTCAGATAACCAAGCTAATGGAAATCAAATCAAGGTATTAAGCCAAAATATACATAACAGGACCCTGAAAAAGAATAAAACCAGTGTTTTATTTTATATGATGATTCTTACCCAGTTGCCTCCTTCCTCAATCTCTCTATATCTCTTCCCTTGAAGAACAGATGGGGATAAAGTTGGGTCAGTGTTAATGATTTGACATCTCTTTTCTTTTTTCTTTGCACATGATCCACATCTGAGAGATTTAGGTTATGTCTATGAAAATGTATTCATGAGCAGTACTGTACTATGAATTTTTGAATAGCTGATGAAATAAAGGGAAGGCCCCTTTTTCTTTCATACCACAGAGCAAGTCAGGGTCATCAACAATGCTGAGTGGATGACAGTAAACAAGTTTATTAAATAGATCAAAGAGAAATTTCACAATATGCTCAGGCCTTAATTACCTTAAAATTTAAATCCTAGGCTTATTGGAAGTCTCAGGTGCTCTAGTCAAAATCTGTATTAAAATGCAAATGGGTCATTAAATAATTGAAGTTATTTAAATAATATGTATTCTCTATACTCAGGCCTGCCTGAGGACAGATTGCTAAAACTGAGATTATTTATCCTAGAGAATTTACAGCACTTGATTAAGGTATTCAAGATTATTAAAGAATATGAAGAAAGTGATTAGCCCATCCTATTCACCTTGTTCCAGTATAAGAACAAGGGCACCCTGCAAAATTAAAGAATAATGCTTCCAGAATTTAATGAAAGTGTATGGTAAAAAACACTATTCTCAAACCAGAACTTAATTCTCTCTCTCTCTCTCTCTCTCTCTCTCTCTCTCTCTCTCTCTCTCTCTCTCTCTCTCTCTCTCTCTCTCCCTCCTTCCCTCCCTCTCTCCCCTTTCCCCTCCCCTTTTCATTCTTCTTTACTCTCCTACCCAGGTTTCCATTTTTAAAATAATACACTATTTGCATTTTCCTCCTTACAGGCATCAGTCCCTAGTAACATAAATAACACAGAGTATTAGAATCAACATGATATCTTCATTTGAAAATCATAGTAATTAAAAAGGCATTAAAATAAACCATGATAAAGATCATGCATCATTTCAGAGTAGGAAAGTTGAGTATTTCTAAATATCATTAATTTAAATGTGATTTTCCTCAAACTCTTGTAATTTTTTTTCACATGGCCATATACTTCTCTTCTGTATTTATAACTGCCAACTCCAAATTGTGGTGTATGAAATGTAGTACTATTTATAGCAATGAAACAGTTAGTTCTTTCTCTAAGAAAAAATATATTTTACTGAATGGTATATATAGCTAAACTTCTCTACAAGAGAGTGCATATTTATAAAATTACTGCATGCTTATGCTTTTTTCAAAAAAGAAAATAAAGAGATGATAATGGTACTTTATGTCCTATAATATTTTATACTAGATTTTTTTCTCAAAATAGTTCCTATCATGTTAGGGAGAGCAAAGGATTCCATTATATATTAAAAAACAAAGTGGTTTCATTTTTCCCATAATTCTGGGGCTCTGGCAAACCACAAAAATTGCTTAGTAATTTGTAGGATTGTTGAACTATTTATCTTTTTCTTCAGGGAAGGTAGTGAGAAGTAGATTTTTCTTTTGAATGTGCCTGTTCAGGAAAGTAAGTTATACATTCTTTTCACTCACCCATGAGCCAGAGGATAAGAATAGCATCACTGGTTCAATGGTATCAGTCACACCTACAACACTTTTAGATTGGGCATGGAAGGGTACATGTTCGGTGTGGTGACCTAGGTAACAGCTTTCTGCCTTTGACTAACTTTCATGAAAAAAAGAGAATCAGATAAGTAAAATTTTTATCATCAAATTAATCGTTCCTCTCAGAGGCAGTGCTTGAAGAATATTCATGGGGTAATTTATTTTTTAATTGAAACTATTTGTCAAAAATAGTTTCTCCCTCCTTTAAAATGGGAACACAGTGTTCAGTAACTTAAGAGGCAGAAATGAAAAAAACAACAACACAGAAGATTAAGCTTACTTCTCTATCTCCCCATTTAACAGTACACCCCACCCATGAATAGAATAGAACTATATATAGGAAAAAAGCATTTTCACTGACACATGAATAGAGAAAAACAACCCCTGAGTTCATTTATAAATTTTAATGAACTGCCCTAACATATACTCTCAGAGAAAGCATACTATTTCTTAGAAAACTGGTGTGACCAGCGATTCATTGAATCTAATTTTGTATCAAGAGTAGTAAGAATTATCCCCAATTGACCCAGAATGAACCCTCAAAAGATGGGCCCACCCTGTACTCTGAAGGAAAACAGGGTTCTTTAGTACTTAACAAACTGGCAAAGTAGTGTGATGTTTAAAATCTAAATGTGTGGTCACCTTAAATTAGAAGCTTTAGCACCAGTCTTTGGGCATTAAGCATTTATTAAAGCATACCAAGTATTCACGTGGAGTTAAGAAAGTTAAGAAAAGGCCTATCTAGCCTAGAGTTCCAGCCTGGTCAGGTTCTTCCTCAAGTCCTCTGCCAGGAGCCTGCTTCAATTATGAACTACCCAGCAAACTGAGTGTGGACGCTTTTTATAGGTCCGGAGCATAGTCTGAACTTACACACTGTTTCAAGTTGAATGGTTAGCATCATCCAAATCCATTGGTTCACTGGACTTGAAGATGGTCTCAGGTTCAAAGTCTTTAACTTCTGAGAACAATACCTCTTTAAGGGCCAGCCAGGTGTGGTTACAATCTTGAAGTAGGCTAATCAGCAATCAATCGCTCTCACTTTATTCAATCAGTTTAGATTAATCTCCTGTTGAGCCTTTGAGTATCTGCCAAATCCCATTATTTTCTCACAGTAGTTTTCAGAACCAGTCCTTAGTATTTGTTTTCTAATGCTGTTGTAGTTGTGAATGATAATTATGGTTGTGGGTACCTATGTTAATATTAAAAACACCTTGTCATAAAATGTATGTGTGAGAAATTTACTGTGAAATGATGGAAGACATCAATTTTCTAGAGATATATTGGAATTCTCTCTGTGTAAAGAGAAGAGCAGGAGAGAGGGAAAGGGGAATAAGCACTTTACAGATATCATCTAATTTTATCCTCATAAAAACCTTGCAATGTAGATGCTATTATTATAATACTGATTTTAGTAATGAGGAAACTGAGGCAAACAGAGCTTAAATGACTTACCCAAAGTCACACAGCTACTAAGTGTCTGAGATAAGATTTGAATGAAAGTCTTCCTGACTCCAGGCCCAGTACTCTATCTATTGTGCCACATAGCTGCCTTGATCCAGCTGGCTCTGAAATCAGAAACCCTTATGGATAATAGCTGTCCTCAAACTTTTGAACAAGTGTCATATGGAAGAAGGATTTGACTTGTTTTTATCCCAGGAAATAAAACTAGTAGCAATGGGTAGAAAATGCAAAGGATCAAATGTAGGCTAATATATTTTTTAAAATGCTTCCTATTAATTTATGACATCCAAAAGTTATGGGGACCTTGAAGGATAATGGAAGACTTTAGGTATCTTCATACAGAAGCTGGATAGCTACTTGAGAAGTGTGTTAGAATAGGAATTGCTTTCTGGTGGATCTAACTAAAAAAACTTCTGAGATCCTTTCAAAATCTGTAGGGCAATAATAACTCACTTTATTCATATAACTGAAAAGTTTTACATTTCTCTTCTGTAGTATATATGTGACAGTTGGGGTTGCTGGTTATCTTAAGAAATTACTAAATATTTACACTGAAGGTGATAAAAGGTGAGGACTTTATTTGCTGTAAACTTACCTAGAAAACATTTAAATTAAATTTCTATTTATATATTTTTAATTTTTAGTTCAAAGTATCAAAGCCAGGATTTGAATCCAGAAGCCTGTTGACATTAATGACCAGAATTAATAAATGAGAATGCTACAACTTTTTCCTTTAAAGTATTATGATGAAAAGATTATAGATTAAGAATTGGAAGGATATTTGAAAATAATCATATATATACATATATACATATACACGTGTGTTGTGTGTATGTACAATATGTACATATTGTGCATGTATCACCCAAGTCCCACCAGAGCTCACAGATTGACTCCCCAGATAGATGACTACTTTTCTCTCAGGTTTCTAGGGATAACCATGTAGGATAAAATTATTATTATTATTTTGGTGAGGCAATTGGGGTTAAGTGACTTGCCCAGGGTCACAGAGCTAGTAAGTGTCAAGTGTCTAAAGTCGAATTTGAACTCAGGTCCTCCTGAATCAGGGCCTGTGCTCTATCCACTGTGCCACCTAGCTGCCCCAGGATCAAATTTTAATGTGATCACACATAAGCCCTCAACAAGTATTCTTCAATTAACCCAGTGACATCAAGAAGATTTTATAAAATTCTTTTTACTTACAAGTTATGGGAAGGGGGCAGTTAGGTGGCACAGTAAATAAAACACTGGCCCAGGATTCAGGAGGACCTGAACTCAAATCTGGCCTCAGCCACTTGACACCTACTAGCTGTGTGACCCTGGGCAAGTCACTTAACCCTCATTGCCCCACCCATCAAAAACAAACAAAGAAGTTATGGAAAAGACAGAAATTCCCCCTGATCCCTACACTGGGCTCAGTTTCACCTTGTAGACAAGGTCCTTGGGGAAAGTTGGCTTAAAATTACAGATCTAATGTAATGTGTACAAAGAGTAAGATCTCAGCTCTTATTTATTGGACAATCTTTTCTTTTTTTGTGGAGTCCTCTTAAATTTCCAATTTATATTATATATTTAATGAATTCTTAGGGTATGTGCTCCTGTAGAGTCCGGAAACTGAATATCCTTGGTGGTGTCTCAGTTTTCAATGAAGATGTCATCAGTCACTTCAATAGAAGGACACTACTATTTTCTCAGATGGGAACTCCATATCTTCTGGCCCTTCAAAATTCACATGGTAATATTCACCAGTGCAATAAAGATTCTGACCCGCATTTGCAGAGGAAATGTCCTTACCTGGGAATTCTCTACACCAGTGAAATCACAAATCCCTTTCTTACTCTATAACTTTAGCAAAGCTGTTAGATATTTTAGCCTTTGATAATATGCCTCTAAAAATCCTTAGCTCCAGATGTGATATCTCCCATTTTGTGGCAGCACCTTCCTATTGGTTTCTCATTTCATGTCTTTCCTAATACAGTCGATTTTGGTCTGCAGGAACTGACTTTTGTCTCCTTTTCCAAGACAATCTACTCTGTCCATGCACTTTGAAGGCCATGCCTTTATTCCTTAGAGTTCCAGAATTACTAAATACTCTTCCCTATGTGACCTTCCAAGAAATTTTCACTGAGCATTAAGTTACAGGAATTTAAATTACCTTGCCTTCTTTTTTATATCATTATCCTAAAAATGTCTTTCACTCTCTTATCCTTAACTAGTAGTTCTTCTTAGTTGTTTTTTCTGAAGCAAATTCACTATCCAAAGTTTAATGATTTTTACTTTCCTTTGTATTTTGAATTTATTTCCTCCGTTAAAGTCTTGAATCTGGGATACCTTTTCTGGTGGTCCTTCAGCTGTTAACTGCACACTTAAGCTTTCATTAACATCTTCCCTGAGCCTGACCTATCTATGCTTCTCTCTGCATGGAGTCTTCTCCTACCATGATTCTTTGTTCTATATAACACTTTTTACTACTAACACATTAAATATGGAAGACAGCCTACCGATAACCAATAGACATCTTTCCCTGGCCTATGTACTAGTTCCAAATATTTCTTCAAGCTCAAGATTTTTCTGTATAATTAATAATAAAGCATTTTTAAGAGCCAATAATTAAGTGCAAATCACTCCAGTAAGTTCTGTAAGTTCTGGATAGAGAAAGAAAAAGGAAAAGCAGCCTCTGTTCTCAAGAAGCTTATTTAGTTGGAGAGACCCCAAACACACACACACACACACACATACAGCACAAATAAATATACACACATATACATGTATAAATACATAGATATATGTCCACACATATTTATATATGTATGTAGAAGTGTGTTACCACATAATCACTTGCTCTGAGAGTCATTTACCACCAAATGGAATAATTGAAATGGGTTAGAGAAATGAATCAATCTCATCTTAAACTCCTTGAACCTAAGGAGCCCTCATTATAATTGTTGTAAGTAAAAGGCCATAATTTATCTCCACAAAAGTTTTCCTGTATCTCTCTTATAATGTGCTAACCTTGGGAGCAGCTAGATGGCGCAGTGGTTAAAGCACCGGCCCTGGATTCAGGAGTACCTGAGTTCAAATCCGGCCTCAGACACTTGACACTTACTAGCTGTGTGACCCTGGGCAAGTCACTTAAGCCCCATTGCCTGCAAAAAAAAAAATAATAATATGCTAACCTTCTTGCTGTTATTAATTTCTCACTGGTAGTCCCATTATAATATGCTCCAGAGTACAGCATCAGTCAGGGCCCCAAATTTGAAGAAAGACTGATAACATGGATCATATCCGTTAAGAGAGAGTCAGCACAATACAATTCATGACATTCTATATGACCGTTTGAAGGAACTGGATATGTTTACACTTGAAAAAACTTATGGAGATAAGAGAGCTATCTTCATGGATTATAAAGGTTGTCATAAGGAATTGGGACTGGATTTTACCTCATATGACAAAACTAGAAACAGTGATTGGAAATAACACAGGGGCAAATTTAGGCTTTCTCTGTAGAAAAATTTCCTAACAATCATAACCATTCAAAAGTTGTATGAGGTCCCTCAGTACCTAGCAGGTTCCCTAACCCTAGAGGTGGCAGCACGGAATAGTGGAAAGAGCAATGAATTCAAAGTCAGCATGACCTGACTTTAATTAAAGACCAGACACATCAGTTCCTGGTTTTGGTTGTTTTAAGATAATTTAAACTTGATAAAGCTTAGGTTCTTTTCTATTTCATACTTTTGGGCTTTTTCTATATTTGTGTTATCAATACCACATTGCATTCTGAAAATTTTCAAATAACAAAGTAAATAAGACATGTGGTTCTACCTGTTAAGACCAAATATGTCACATAACTTGGCCTCTGAAGGAATTCTTAAATTCTTACATTGCTCTCCTTAAAATCTGTCTCAAATACCTAATTGCTATGTGATGAGGGAGTGATTAATTTAACTTGTCTTTGCCTCAGTCTACTCATATGAAAAATTAGGCATTGTATTTGATATTACCTAAGGCCCCTTCCTATTATAAATCTACAATCCTATGTATCTTGTATAAGTCTTTAAGCAAGGATTGGGCATATACTTGTATATATATTTAAGGAATTATTTCTATTCAGGTGTGAATTCAATTAGATGGCTACTGAACTCCTTTCCGACTCTGAGATCTAATGATTCTGTAATTTGTATATATCTTTCCTTGATATTAGAATGTTAATTCTCTGAGTTCAGGAATTATATATAATTCTTTTTGCTTCTCCCATAGCACCTGGCATGGTACCTTGCTTGTACCTCTTTCATTCTCAATACATCTTTAGAGAATGATTTGGGGGCGGCTAGGTGGCGCAGTGGATAAAGCACCGGCCCTGGATTCAGGAGTACCTGAGTTCAAATCCGGCCTCAGACATTTGACACTTACTAGCTGTGTGACCCTGGGCAAGTCACTTAACCCCCATTGCCCTGAAAAAAAAAAGAAAAGAAAAAAAAAGAGAATGATTTAATAAATATACACAAAGCAGAAGATAAAACTATTATCTAACATAAAGAAGGAATAAGAGAAATGGTTGAAAAATTCCATTATTATCAACACTGAATATTTATTTCTATCTGTAAAGTGATCATATCCTCTCCCCACTTTAAAATGAATTGTCTTTCTTCCCACAAGAAAAGGTGAGCTTTATTATGACTGTGATCCATCCACCCCCTGTAAAAGAAAAAAAAATCCTTCCATGGAGATGACACTTAGAGTTCATCATACTAACCATGAAGTTGCAATGACTAATAATTACCTATTCTGTCCTACTTCATTATCTTGTTGTCTATTTCTCCATTTATTTTTCTTTCTTCCACTCTAACATTGATAGTTCTTGCACAGCTTTGCTTTTCTATTTTTATTCCTATTAACATATGTGTATAGTGAGTTGACTTACCATAATACTATATACAATAAGGGTTGTACAAACTCATATAAATGTGGTAATGCAAAGTAATTGCAATAATTTAGGGCTATTTCAGGTTGGTACCTCAGGTTCAAGATTGGAAGAAAATGAGACACTCACATGTCCATCCAATCGTTAATCAATTGTTGACTTAATAATGGCAGGAGGATGGCATGCAGACCAGGAAAAGAATGTAAAACCTTGGACTTTACATTTATTTAGTTGGATTCAATATCCCTGACCCTGTTTTACTTATATAAAAAATATTAACTTAACTATAACTAAGTTATATGAAAAACTATAATTATAAGAAAAATTATAATTTTAGAAAAATTACAATTGGGCTGTAAATCCTGCCAAGGTTGCCATTCAAATGTAAGAAATATTTTTACTAACTTGCCTAATTTGGGGGGACTAATCTGACTGCAGGACCTAATCTAACTGGAGGACTAATCTGGGGACTTTTTGACTGGATGGCTATCTGACTGCTATTAATATAATATGAGCTGTTTAAAAATTTCTCCAAATTGCTCCGCTTGCAAAATTGATAAGCAGATGATTAAGAAACCTCTTAATTAAATAATCAAAGCAGAATTTATTTATAAAAATCAATATAAATGATAAGGGTTAAGAAATGCAACCTGTCTGCTTTTAATATAATAAGAGTTGTTGCCGCCTCTTGCCTTAGGGTATGCTCCAGCTTTCTCCAACTTTCACTCTTTCACTCCAACTCTGCTTTCGTTGCTCCACTCCTTTCTTCTAACTCCAAGCCCCTTTCACTTTGTCAACCCCCCTTACCATCTAATTTTCCTCTCTGTACTGCCACGCTAAATGCCTGTGTTTCTCTCTCACCAACCTCTCCTTCTGTTCTCCTACTACTCCAGCGTCCCCACTTTGTCCATCCTCCCTTCCTGTCTTCTTAATCTCCCGGCCTTCCTGTGTCCTCCTAGTCCTCAGGCTTACCCCCACCCCCATTCACTGTCTTCTCGCCTGTTCCTTCTCTCCCCTCAAACCTCAGGCTCCCTGTGCCCCAGCACATGCCAAGCTAATCCACCGGCCACACTAGGGCTGTGCCCAGAGGGGCTCAAGGGGCCTGTGCCCCCTGCTGCGTGCCTGGGACCTCCACACGAGCTATGCTAGGGCCTGGCAGCACAAGCCTGGGATCTCCAGGGCAGCTCCCCTCTGGGCGTAGGTAGCTGGGGCTTTTTTATTTCCTCAGACATCTGACCTGGCGGGGCTTTTTGGTTCAGCTGAAGTGAAAGTGGAGGGGCACCAGCCCCTCTTACACAGGAAAAAAACAACCTGAGGGCCTAAGGCTTTTTAATCTCAGGCCAAAGGCATGGTCCCCAACTCAAAATAAATTTCCATAGCTATGATTGTCTGAGTGTCAAACTTAAGGACCCAAATGAACCTCCTCATTATTTTTGTACCAAAGTAACCAAAAATGTTGTCAATGGCCTGAGCCTTATCCAGTCTCTAAATCAATCAAGACTCAAATATAATTGCCTTACCTTATGGGGAAAATATATAGGTCAACCCAGATTGCAGGAGACTGTCAATGATAGTCCTCCTACCTCAAAATGAATATACAGTGAACTTTCCTTGGGCCAATGCTCAAAAGCCACCATTAGGGTTATGCAATGCCTTTAGTGAATGAATAAAGGATCAATCTAACTCCTCATACTTCCATCACCTCTTTCTACCTCATCTTTGTTTTGCATAGATAACCAGCATCATATATTCACCAACATCTCCTAAAACAGGAAGCAAACTGATAAAGTCTTTATTCCTTGCTACTGAGCCTATTGCTTTCAGTCATGTCTGCATATATAGTGACCAGGAGCCAAACCTTTAATATCTTTTAAATGGATCTATTTATACATTACTCCTGACTCAGGACCTGGGAAGAAGAGAATCCTTGAATGGCAATGATTTTCTAGGGAATGAAGACCTAACTTCTACAATTCATAGAGTTAAGATGTTATCTAGTACAGTTGTCATCCTTTCATTCTTCCTTCTTCAAGAGGACCAATGACATTACCCTTGTGACATCTTGACTTGCACATGAATTGGAGTTAAGTGAGACAAAGCTGCACAAAGTATAGGCTTAGGCTCAAAATGCAACAGAAAAACCATGCAAATGAGAAAAGAGAAAAAGTTCATCTGAGTGAGCACCAAAGTGTTAACAGAGCCAGTAATACTCTCATTGTAAAGGGGAGAATGGACTTCATCACATTTAGACATAAACTCATACTTCAATGGCATTTAATGGAAAGGGAGGTCTAAGAGTATACCCATTTAAGATTGAGAAATTTCATTTCTTTAACAATGAATAAAGATGGTGAGATTTAAGGGGAAATATCATTTAGATGAAGGATTGTAAGAATCTGATACTGAATTGACAAACTACAAAATAGGAAAGAAATATCTATATTATCCCAGCATTTAAATGTCCATAAGTCTGTCTGCCCCTGTTAAGAAAAGACTGTTTCATGAGTGGTGGTGGGGAAGTAATCAGCTAAAAATAATTTAGAGATCTGGAAGACAGGGCTTCTTTCATACAACCACTTATGAAAGCATCTACAAGTTCTCAAGATTTTACACGTGACAAATTGTTTCCATATTTTTTGTGAAATTCAATCCTTTCTTGTTCTCTTAGTAGCTATATGTACTGATTCACTTTTTATTTTTGTATTTTTTTTTTGCGGGGCAATGGAAGTTAAGTGACTTGCCCAGGGTCACACATCTAGTCAGTGTCGAGTGTCTGAGGCTGGATTTGAACTCAGGAACTCCTGAATTCAGGTCCGGTGTTTTATCCACTGTGCTACCTAGCCACCTACTGACTCACTCTTAAGCAATATATCTTAGTCTTTGACAACTTTGGTTCTCTGGTCCCAACTTATGATTTTTTATTAACTGAGATAATGCATACAACACACACTAATTTATTGTCCCCTTTTTCTTCTTCATCAAAATTATATACAGTGCCTCTGGGCCCATTGCTAGATGACTTCAATATTGAGTACTCAGGAAATTGCCAAACTATAGGATTTGACAAGTACTTCTGTCTTCTTCCTAGAAGAACTTTCTATCTATAGTTTTTCCCTGATGCACAGCTGGAGAAATTTCAGTCTACATGGGAAAGATTCCTGGGCCCTATCCATAGCAGCTTCTATTCAATGGCAAGGCAGAGAGTAACAGGCCAGATCCTTCGTAAATCTACAAATCACTTTGTTCTCCTGGGTCTCTTGGTACTATGAATACAACATGCAGAAGCAGGGTTAACAACCACTTTCATTACTTTACCCATTGAAAGTTACGATGACAGTCTCATTTGATAGATATACACATAGCTGAAATCATCAAATGGCCATATTCAAAGTGAACATTAATGGGCTGTCTGGATAGACTAGAGGGAGTATAGAAAAGTAAGCAGGAATATTTCAAACTCCTAGTGAGTCTATCTAAAAGGATCCTAGGGACATAAATGTGTATATTTATGTAGAGTCCTTATGATAGATACATTAAAAGGTACTTGGGGTATAAATGGCCTTTATTGATGTGTCTAAAAAACACTCCAACTATCATTCTCCTCTTCAAATTAAACCAGTGTTGTTTCTAACCATGGAGACCATTTGAACCTATCTATGTCCCTGGAAATGGCTGGTTGTGCTAGAATTGTCATTTGTAGCATTTCACTTTTCAGAGACTAAAACAAAGAAATCAAGTACACAGCCAAAGGCATGTACTATATCATTGTCTCCTTGGTATACTAGGGGGTAATTTATATTATATAAATATACCCTATAATTTAATTTAGGCATGAGTAGTTTTTTTTTTTTTTTTCCTGTTCCTTTGGCTCTTGAACTGGACTAAGTAAATCCATTAAAGTAGTTGACTTCTAAAAACCAACCAAACAACCAAAACAAAACACAAAAACCAGGAATTACTCTTAGGGAAATATCCCTTAAAGATAGACTTCTTAATCTGGGTTCCAAAAAAATTTTAGATAGATAGATAGATAGATAAACTGTCAATATAATTGTTCTCTATTCTAAACCCATGTATTTTATAATATGTATTTTAAAATATTCTGAGAAAGAGTTCAAAAGCTTCACCAGAATGCCAAAGGATCTATGACACAAAAAAGAATAAGAATCCTTGTGTGTTGTAGGAATGCATGTATGTAATATATGTATGTGTCTATGTATCAGCATATATGTACATGTACACATACAACTGCAGCTACTCTTTTCAGGCACTGAGGTTTTGCTGCTGATTGGGGTATAATTCAGCAATAGTGGCAACATTCCATTCAGTCAGCAATGTAATAACAACATAATTAATTAATGTCATTTCAAAGAGGCAGATTTAAACTTTTATTCAATGCTCTTTCTTAAGTAGCAATTATTGGATTTGTTGACTCATGTGTCAGAAAATGCATTGTGTTGGCACTCGAAGCAATCTCTTCATAATCTTTTCCCAGTCTGCTGTAGATAATCAATATGATCTAATAAGAATTTGCCAAATCCCACTCACAAGGTAAAACTTTAAGCTGTCTCTTCTCCCTCCTTTCAGTATTGAATAGCATTAGGGGGAAAGGTCAGCCTTTTAAATCAGCATGTTCCGGCCTCACAATTGGCAACACTGACAAGTTGTTTGTTGTTGATTCAAAAGGATGTGGGTCACTTAGCTGCCAATCCCTTACAGAAATATCTACATCCAAGAGGGTGTGTTGACCTTCAGTCTAATATATTGTCTTATTAGTTCTGCTCTAGATTTTCAAACACAGACAGGAGAAAGAAAAAAAAAACTCCCATTGCTCATTATCTTGGGAAACAAGGTAAAAAGAAAGCTATTTTATTCATCAGCTTCACCCATGTGTCAAAAATGAAATCTCTTCTCTTAATCCCCAGTGAGAACACCACCACAAGAGTAACCTTTTTTTCTGATGGTTCCATCATTTTCTCTTTTGCATCTAATACTATTGCTGTTTAAGGGTGATAAGCTGCTGATTCCCCACCTATTATTGCTTCTTCCACTGACCCCATACATAGACTTACTCAGCTTTATTTTCTGTCTATCTTACTAAAAAACAGAAGGAAGCTATCAGCTTACAGGGAAATAATTAATATTTCCAGAAGTGTGGCTATAGGAAAAGACATGATGGACTAATAACAGATATTAAAGATAGGGGAAAATGATGTGTGATTCTTGCCTAATAATTTGTCCATAACTATATTGGTGTGTGTATGTATATATCTATATCTATATCTATATCTATATCTATATCTATATCTATATCTATATCTATATCTATATCTATATCTATATCTATATCTATATCTATATCTATATCTATATATCACAGCTGATTAGCCTCTTATTTGAGAGCAGTGAATTGTTGCTTTAATAAATGATGCCTTATACATAATTTTGAGTCCTTGCATGTGTCTGGATCTAAGCTGAAACATGAGAGTAGATAAAGCAAGTATAAGCAACTATAATAAAACTCTTAGATGTGACAGCCTGGAATGTTCTCCCTCCTCACCTCTACTAAGTAGAACACCTAGGTTCAGTTAGGCTATAGAGCTATTAGAAACACAAGAGCTTTTTGTATGTCCTCAGTTGTTAGTGCTGTCTAGCCCATTCCTCCAAAAAGAAATCATTTTTTCGGAGGCAAGATGGAGAAGGAAAGGCAGAGCTCCCCATATGATGTCTCCAAAAACCTCATAATGACTTAAGACAATTCCTGGAGCAACAGAACACACACAACAAAAAGGATTGTGTGAGATCATTTTGCAGCCAAACATGACTTGGAAGATCAGCAGGAAAGGTCTGTTGTACTGGTATAAGAGTGAAGCACAGCCCCACTGTTGCATGTGCAGAGTCAGCCCCAAGCCATGCTAGAAAAAGAAACCCCCCAGAGACTCTGAATTGGCTGCAGTGGTGACTTCTTCTGGAACTCAGCTTACTGTCTGGTGCGAGATCTGAGATTACAGGGGTCTCTACTAGTGCTGAGGTGGAACTCAGTTATTTTGCCTACGCTGGGAACCATTGAGCAGTCTTTAGTGGCAGCCCAGGTGGGGCAGGGGCACAGGCTTGCCTGGAGCTTGCAACCACACCAAAAAGATTTTTTGTTTCCAGGTTAAAGAGCAAGTAGGCCTGGGGTTGTTGATAGACCACAGGGCAGGAAAGTGCAAAATATGCCTCTTCTTAAATTGCACCACCTGGGATGCCCTGAAGCTTGGGACAGTGCATCCTGGAAGTAGTGCCCCACTTTTAAAAGGAGTTACAAGTGAAGAAATAGACTAGCAAAATTAACAGACAGAAAAATATAAGTACCATAGAAAGTTTCTTTAGTGACAAAAAAAAGATAAAAATACACCCTCAGAAGAAGAAAACAAAGTCAAAGCTCTTACATCCAAAGCTTCGAGGAAAAATATGAATAGGTCTCAGGACATAGAAGTGCTCAAAAAAGACTTTGAAGATAAAGTAAGAGAGGTAGAGGAAAAAATGGAAAGAGAAATGAGAGTGAAGCTGGAAAATCATGAAAAAAAGTCAAAGCTTAAAAAGCCAAATGGAAAGGGTCTCTGCAGAAAATAATTACTTAAAAATTAGGATTAAAGAAATGGAAGCTAATGACTTTATGAGAAATCAAGATACAATAAAGCAAATCCAAATGAATGTAAAATATCTCCTTGAAAAAATAGCTGACCTGGAAAATAGGTCCAGGAGAAATAATTTGAAAATTATTGGACTACCTGAAAACCATTATCCAAAAAAGAGCTTAGACATCATCATCCAAGAGATTGCCAGGGAAAATTATACTGATACTCTAAAGCCCTGGAGTCAGGAGGACCCGAGTTCAAATCCAGCCTTAGACACTTAACCCTTACTAGCTGTGTGACCCTGGGCATGTCACATAACCCAAATTGCCTCAGCAAAAAAAAAAAAAAAGAAAAGAAAAGAAAAGAAAAATTTAAAAATCCACCAATCACCTCCTGAAAGAGATCCCAAAATGAAAACTTCCAGGAATATGATAGCCAAATTCCAGCACTCCCAGCTAAAAAGAAACAATTGTAAGCAGCCAGAAAGAAAAAATTCAAATTCTGTGAAGCTACAGTCAGGATAACACAAGATCTGGCAGCTTCTACATTAAAGGATTGGAGGGCATTGAATATGATATTCCAGAGGGCAAAGGAATTGAAATTACAACCAAGAATCATCTACCAAGAAAAACTGTGTATAATCTTTCAGGAGAAAAATGGGACTTCAGCAAAAAAGAGGAGTTTCAGGTATTTATGATGAAAAGACCTGAACTAAATACAAAATTTGACTTTTGTGAGATTTAAAATTGGATATTAGATCATAAATCTCCCCTCTTTAACCTTCCCCTTAATTTATCTCCCAGACTAGTAAATGGAAGAAGCTTCTGGTTTTCTAGATAGAGCTTTTATTGTATGGTAGTCACAAGGTGATGTTGATTAGAAGGATAGGAAAGTAGAAATACAATACAAATCGTCTTAAGTCTAAGCTTAGTCTATATTCTGTATAAAACTCACCAAAACCGAAGGCCACCTTTGGGGAGAGAGAGACCGTGTGCTGCTGCTAACTGCGAGCTGGGCCCAGTCGAAACTCTCATCAGCATCAGTCTGTGCAGCGCAGTCAGGAGACCAGCAGAGCAGGAAAAAACCCCACTTCCGTTCTTTCCTTGCCTTTTAAGCTCGCACCCCGGAAGTCGAGTGCGTAGCAGGCAGTCTGACGTGCGCAGCAGGCGGACTGGCGTGCGTAGCTCATGCCATTGGTCTCCTCCCCAAAAGGGTGGTCCTTAAAAAAACTGGTGTCTTTCAGTTATCCTAACTGACTGTTAAAAAACTTTCATATTTTTTTACCACACTTTCAAATACAAGACCCTAGAGAAGCATATAAAGGTGAACAGGAAAAAGCAATCATGAGGGTTGTTAAAGGCTAAACTGCTTGTATTCCTACATGGGTAGATGATACTTTTAAGTCATAAGAAGTTTTTCAGTATTAGGACATCTGAAAGGAATAAATTTAGACAGAGGGAACAGGTGGGAATTGATTATGGAGGGATGATATTTGTAAAGAATTTCTTTTCTGTTTATCTTTTTTGTTTGTTTTTTTGCAGGGTAGTCAGGTTGGGTCAAGGAGCTGGTGAGTGTCTTATGTTTGAGGGCAGATTTGGGCTCAAGTCCTCCTGGTTCCAGGGTGGGTGCTTTATCTACTATGTCACCTAGATGCCCCATGATGACATCTTTAAAATAAAATTAAGAGGTGAGAGTATTGCACAGTGAAAATGGGAAAGGAAGAGATGGAATGGAGTAAAGTATCTCACATAAAAGAAGCAAGAAGTTTATGGAGTGCAGGAGAAGATTGGGGGAGGAACAGGGGAGTGAATGAGCCTTACTCTCATCATAATTGGCTCAAAGAGGGAATAACAGACACATTCAAGTGTGTTTAGCAATATATCCTGCCCTGAAGGGAAGCTGGAGGGGAAGGTGATAAGGGAGGAGGGCTGAAGAAAGGAAGGGCAGATTGGGGGAGGGGCAGTAAGAAGCAAAACACTTGAGGAGGGAAAGGGTAAAAGAAGACAGAAAATAGAATAAATATAGTGAGTGAATAGGATGGAGGGAAACAGCAATAGTAATTGGAAAAAATTGAAGCAGAGGCAATAGCAATATAAGATGAGGATGATAATAATGATGATGGTACTTGCTTTTCTGGGCTGTTGTGCAGAAAATTCTCTGTCAAGGTACAATATAAATGTTAGCTATTATTGTTGCAATAATCAACCTCATGGGTGTTTTGTAAGGAAATCTCCTTTAAAGTACTATATAAATGTAGTTTACTATTTAAAAAATAAAAAGATGAGCTGGATGCTATCAGAAAAACCTGGAAAGACTTAATATGAGCTGAGGCAAAGTGAAATGTACTGTATACAAAATAACAGCAATATTGTAAGAAGATCTGCTGCAAATGACTGAGTTAGTTTCAGCAATGCCATGATCCAAGACAACTCTGAAGGACTTATGAAAAATGAAATCCATGTACAAAGAATGGATGGCATCTGAATACAGATGTAATTAATTTTGTTTTTCTTGTTAGTTCCTTTTTTTTTGGGGGGGGGGGGCAATGAGGGTTAAGTGACTTGCCCAGGGTCATACAGCTAGTAAGTGTCAAGTGTCTGGGGCCAGATTTGAACTCAGGTCCTCCTGAATCCAGGGCCAGTGCTTTATCCACTGCGCCACCTAGCTACCATGTTAGCTCCTTTTCTGTAAAGTTTTATTTTTTTTTGGTCTGCTATGTTTTGCATGACTGCATATATATATATAACTTATATTGAATTGCTTGAGTTCTTAATTGGGGAATAGGGAAGGAAGAGAACTTGGAACACAAAATTTTAAAAACCATTGTTACAATTTGCTTTTACATGTACAGTGGGGGAAAATTCTAAATAAATAAACAAAATGTAAAAAAAACCCAAGGATAAATCAATTATATATTCTATTAATACTCCATGCATTTTAGCTCTTTTTTCAATTAACAAACATGTATCTTCTCTCCATTCCATTTCATATACAAGTCTTTGAAGAATTTTTAAAAAAGGAACAAAGACAAATATTTGTAATAAATATTTATGATCAAGAAAAAGAAATTCCCACATGGGTCATGCCCTCCAAAATGTGTCATTCTGCATCTTAAGTCTATTACTTCTTTGTCAGGAGGTGGACAGAAATCATGATCAACAGTCCTCTGTAATTATGTTTGGTCATTTTGCCTTGATCATGGCTCTTAAGTCTTTCAAACAATTTTCCTTTACAATGATGTTTTTATGATATTTTTTCTTTTCCTGCATCATTTCATAAAGGTCTTGATAGGTTTCTCTGAAATCATCTGTTTCATGAGTTCTTATGACACAATAATGTTCCATTACATTTAGAGATCATAATTTGCTCAACCATTTTCCACGATATTCACTCCTTAGTCCATCACTATAAAAAAGAATTGCTATAAATATGCTTTGCAAAGGTATTATATTTTTCTAACTATGTGTATACATGGCATTTCCTCCAAATAGAATTGTTAAGCTCCTAGAGGAGAAAAGTATTGGAATTTGTATCTCAATATTTCTAGTACCTAGTACAATTCCTGGCACATTTCACTTACTTCCTTAACTGAGTAATGTCAGACCTTCTTCCAAGCAGCAAGATAGATTTTCGTTTCAATTGTTGTTTGCGAACATGTTTAGAGTCCCTACATATGCTGTTGCTTTCTTTTACCAGAAGGTGAAGCAAAAAAGAGGCATCATATAAAAGGGTAGAAGAGTTTAAAGCATATGCAGATGGTGATATGTTGTTCCTACCTTATCTTCTTTTTCCTATACCTATTTGCTACAAACCAACCAATTCTGATACTTTAACATCAGAAACATGAATTTGAGGTAGTGGATAGATTCTGGTTATTACTAGAGTCATTGCTATTTCTTCCCACAGTGAAGAAAGCCTTAGGTATATGAAGACCAAAACAAGAAAAATTCCCCAATTCCAATCAGTTTCAAAGTGAGCAAATTTACATTATGTAAAAATGGCTTTAGGTAGAGATCTGTGGAATAGTCCACTAACACAAAGTGATAGCTGTCTGTAAACCTTGTTATTACTCCTAGAAAGCATGTGTCATTTCATTCCCCTGTGATTCCACTCATCATCCCTGTGATTTTCTACCCCAAAATATTTCTCACAGTCACTATTGCCTTATATGTATTAGCTTTCCTTTTTACATTTTATGCTCTCTGTATGATAGAGACTGTCTTTGTTTTTGTACTTATATCTCCATCACTTAGAAACTTCTTGGCTTAATCATTTTTTTCCATTCAATCTTTCATTCTTTTTTTAAAATTTTGTTCACTTTATACTTTTTAAAAATTTTTTAGTGAGGCAGTTGGGGTTAAGTGACTTGCCCAGGGTCACATAGCTAGTAAGTGTTAAGTTCCTGAGGCCGGGTTTGAACTCAGGTACTTCTGACTCCAGGGCCGGTGCTCTATCCACTGCGCCACCTAGCTGCCCTACTTTATACTTTTCCTACACACTTATTTGTAAATTTTTATTATAGTTACTTATGCAAATAGCTTCCCAAGATCATAGATGCTAATTCTTCCAAGATATGGACTATGCATCATTTCATTTTTATATCCACTGACTCTTAATTCCCTTCCAATTTCACTGGACCTCATTTGACTTACCATACTTGACATTTTTGCAGCCTTTGAAACACTACCTTGATACTTTCTTTAGTTTATTGGGGCACTTCTCCCACCTGATTTTCCTCCTACCTATCTGACCTTTCCTCTGTCTCTTTTGCTGTATCCTCATTCAGATCAAGGTCTCTAACTCTATGTGTCCTGCAGAGTTCTGTCCTGGGCCCTCTTCTCTTCTCCCTCTACACTACATCACTTGGTAATCTCTTCAGTTACCATGGATTTAATTACAAACTATCCTGATTATTCTCAAATGTACCTTTCCTGCCTGAATCTTTCTACATTCTAAAGTTGGAGACAGAGACTGGGAATGAAGGAATGGAATGCCTTATTCAAGGAACAATAAAAAATTTCTGTGGGGAAATAAGGTTCAATAAATCTGGAAATGTAGGGTTGGAGGTGAAGTTGTTAAGAGCTTTGAAAATCAAACAAAGGAATTTATGTTTAAACATGAAAGCGATAGGGAGTCACTAAAGTTTACTGAATAGTCAAGTGACATTTTCAGACCTGCTCTTTAGGAAGATTAATTTAACAGCTGAATAAATGATGGATTGGAGTGGGGAGAGACTTGAGGTAGGGAGACAGCCAATAAGCTATTGCAATAGATTAGGCTTGAGGTAATAAAGGATTACAGTAGAGTATTGGCACTGTTCAAGGAGAGAAAGAAGGCTATTCAATAGATGTTAATAAAGGAATCTATGGAATATAGATAGGATATGGGGACAAAGAATAGGTGAGAGAGTGCAAAGTTGAGGATGACAACTAGGTCATAAGGATGGATAGGATAGTAGGGAATTTTCGTAGCATGGAGGGTCTAGGAGAAAAAGAATAAGCTTGGCTTTGGACATATTGATCTTGAAATATCTATATGACAACAAGTTTTGGATATCCAATATTCCAGAGAGAGGTTAGAGCCAACAGCTCTGAGAATCATCTACATAGAAATGATAATTGATTCCAGAGATTACTAAGGGAATTAGTATAGAGAAAGAAGAGGAAAGATTCCTTCATTTAGCCTTAGGAGACACCCTTCATTAAGAAGGATAATGATCCAGCAAAGGAGACTGAGAAGAAGGAGAGGTAAGGAAGAGAACCAAGATATAGAAATGTTATACAAACTTAGAGAGTATTTTGTGCTTTACAAAGCACTTTAGAAGTTTTCTCTTTTAAGCCTTACAAGAAAGATATTAGGGAGCTTCTGTTGTTATCCTCCTTATCTCTATGAGGAAACAACCTTAGAGTTTAAGTAGTTTGATGAGGGTCACAGATCTAGTGAATAACTAAGGTAAATTAAGGTAGGCTTTTAATTGAGGTCTTTCTGCCTCCAACTCCAGCATTTTATCTACTATGCCCCTTAGAAGGATTTTTGACTCTAGTTCCAGTGTTTTATATAATACTGTTTTTATCTGGTTATGTAGGGCAAGTTGGGAACACAACAAAATAATGGTGCAATAAGGGAGAGAGGAAAAAGTGATGTGTCTTAATTGGGTGCCATGGAAATGCTGTTTTGGTGGGGCAAGGAAGTACCATGACAAGAAATTCTAATAGGTCAGGAAAATTGGAAAATACTAAAGATTAACTTTCTCTATTTCACAATTGTATCTAAGACTGGTTCTTGACAAATTTCTTCTGAAAAGGAACCTGAGGAGTTCTGGGGACAGAGCCAAGATGGCAGAGAGAAGCCAGGAAGTTGCCTGAGCTTTCCCATGTTTCCCTCAAAAACAACATTAAATCAAGCCTCTAAACAGATTCTAGAACTACAAAACCTACAAAAAGAGAGACACAATCTTCCTACTTGAAATAATTAAGAAGACTTCAGGAAAGGTCGGTCTCACCTGGGTGAAAGGGAAGGGAGGCTCAGCACTGCTCAGCTCATCTGGCAACTCAGCTCAGCACAGGTTGGCTCAGTGGGAAGCTCAACACTGCTGCAACTCAACACAGCTGAATGTGCGGCAACTGACATCAGTAAGAAGCTTGCAGCAGTGAACCTGCGCCCCAGGAGCAGACTTCAACTTTATAAGTTTAAACATAGGCTACAACATGAGCAAGAAACAAAAAAGGACCCTTACCATTGACAGCTTTTATGTTGAAAGGGAAGACCAAAACTCAAACTCAAATGAGTTTGTCAAAATGCCTACTAGTGAAAACTCAAGTGGGAAGATGATCTTGTCTCAAGACCAAAATGCATTCTTTGAAGAGCTCAAAAAGGCTTTTAAAAACCAAATGAGAGAGGTAGAAGAAAAAATGGAAAAAAGAAATGAAAGAAATGAGAGTTACACTGCAAAAGGAAACACAAAAATTGACTGAGGAAAACTATTCCTTAAAAAATACAATTGGCCAAATGAAAAAAAAAAATGGCCAAATAGGAGATAAAATTGGCCAAATGGAAAAAGAGGAGCAAAAGCTTACTGAGGAAAATAAGGCCTTAAAAATTACAATTGGGTGGATGGAAGCTAATAATTCCATGAGACACCAAGAATATATCAAGCAGAATCAAAAGACTGAAAAAATATAAGATAATGTGAAAAAGCTCATTCAAAAAACAACTGACCTGGAAAATAGATCCAGAAGAGATAATCTGAGAATTATTGGAAACTTTGTTCAATGATGTTAAACTGCTTGCATCCATATGAGGGAGGATAATACTATTAACCCTTGAGATCTGTATCTCTGGGGCAGCTAGATGGCGCAGTGGTTAAAGCACTGGCCCTGGATTCAGGAGTAACTGAGTTCAAATCTGGCCTCAGACACTTAACACTTACTAGCTGTGTGACCCTGGGCAAGTCATTTAACCCCAATTGCCCCGCAAAAAAAAAAAAAAAAGGAGAGATCTGTATCTCTGTTAAGGTATTGTTATTAAATTAACTTTGATGTGATGATATAAAGAAATTTAAGGGGCAGAATAAAAGAAGACTAGGGAAGGAGAGGAAGAGGGAGGTAGAATGGGGTTAATTACATCCTATGAAGAGGCAGAAAAAGAACCTATTACAATAGAGGGAAAGAAGGGAGGGGTGAGCATTGTTGCAATATTACTCTCATCAGATTTAGTTCAGGGAGGGAAGAAAAATCCACTACCATTTGTATAAAGGAACTTAGCTTAGTCTTTAAGGAAACAAAAGAAGAAGGGGAAAAGGGTGGTATTGATAGAAGGGACTGCAAAAGCAGGGAAAAAAAGGGTCAAGCAAAAGAAGGGCAGCTGAGAAAAGGGAAGGCACATTGAAGGAGCCAGTGGTCAGAAACAAAACACTGGCAAAGAGGAATAGGGTGAAATAAGGAGAAAAAGAGCGCAAACAAAGGGGAAAAGAGGATGGAGGGAAATAAACAGTTAATAATCTTAACTGTGAATGTGAGTGGGATGAAATCTGCCATAAAATGGAAGCAAATAGCAGAGTGGATTAAAAATCAGAATCCTACAAAATGTTGTTTACAAAGAAACACATTTGAAGCAAAGAGATAGACACAGAGTAAAGGTAAAAGGTTGGAGCAAAATATATTATGCTTTGTGGAAATTCATTTTGATTTGGGGACCCTACTTTTAGGCTGAAATTAGAAAGCCTTAGGCCCTCAGGGTCTCTTCTGTGTGGGAGGAGCTGGTGCCCCTCCTCCTCAGCTTCAGCTGAGTCAAAAAGCCCCGTGGGCTGTACAAGACGCCAGGTCAAACAGCTGGGGGGGGAAAAGCCCCCAGCTCCCTCTGACCTGAGTGGAGGTATCTGAGAGATGCTGGGCTCTGGCGTAGCCTGTGCTGAGGCACGTGAAGCTGGAGCGCACCCCCCCCCCACCAGCTACAGCCCTGGCTAGCGGATTAGCTTGGTCTGTGGGGTTCAGGAAGCCCCGAGATTTGAGTGGAGAGAAGAAAAGGTATATATAGACCTGGGAGTTAGACAGCAAGGGGGTGGCGAACAGGGATGAAGCGGTTCGGGTGGACGAGAGGAGGTTGAGAAGAGGTCAAGTGGTGGCTGACGAGATTAGAAAGGTTGGAGCACGGCAGACTAGAGACAGGGCTACAAGGACACAGGAGAAGACAAGAAGGACTAGGAGCAGGGAAAAGAGAGGCCAACGGGCAGACTGACAGAGCAGACAATCAGAAGGTCAGTGAGAGAGGAACATAGGGGTTCAGCAGTGGCAGTAAGGAGAGGAAAGTTAGAAGCAGGGGGATTTACAAAGTGAAAGGGTACAGGCAGAGTTAGTGAAAGTAGCTGAGCAAGTGAGTGCCCTGAGGCAAGAGAAGGTTCAGACCCTTATTGTATTAAAAAAAGTTCGAATTGCAGCAGGTAGGAAAGAGATGCAGTGGAAAAGACGCACTGCAATGCAGTCAGGTTGTACATTTTATTTCCCTGTATTCCAAATTTTAAATAGTACCTCATAAATAAACTCTGCCTTGATTATTTAGTTAAGAGGCTTCTTAATATTTGGCTTATCAATTTGGGAGTGGAGCAGTGTGATGGAACGTTATAAATGGCCCATATTAAATTAATATAAATAGCAGTCAGATAGCCAGTCAGTCAAAAGTCCCCAAGATTAGTCCTCCAGTCAGCTTTAAACCCCCAAATTAGGCCCAGTCAATTCAAAATAGTTTTACATTTGAATGGCGACCGCGGCAGGACTTACAGCCCAATTATAATTTTTCTAAACCTATAATTTTTCATATAGTTATAGTTTTTCATAAATCCAAATTATATATTTTTTCAGACTAGATTAGATTATTAATAATTCATTTTTTACAGCTTCAGTTAAAGTAAAAAAACAGGGATAGAAATTCTTATCTCAGACAAAGCAAAAGCAAAAATAGATCTAATTAAAAGAGATAAGGAAGGAAACTACATCTTGCAAAAAGGTATGATAGGTAATGAAATAATATCAATACTAAATATGTATGCACCAAATGGTATAGCATCCAAATTCTTAGGGGGGAAGTTAAATGAGTTACAAGAGGAAATAGACAGCAAAATAATACTAGTGGGGGACCTGAACCTTCCCCTATCAGAATTAGATCAATCTAACCCCAATATAAATAAGGAAGAAGTTAAAGAGGTGAATAGAATATTATAAAAGTAAGATATGATAGATATCTGGAGAAAACTGAATGGGGATAGAAAGGAATATACCTTTTTCTCAGTGGTATATGACACAAACTCAAAAATTGACCATGTATTAGGGCACAAAAACCTTACAGTCAAATGTAGAAAGCCAGAAATAGTAACTGCATCCTTCTCAGATCATGATGTAATAAAAATTACATGTAATAAAGAGCCATGGAATGATGGAGTGAAAATTAATTGGAAACTAAGCAATCTCATCCTAAAGAATGAGTGGGTCAAACAACAAATCATAGAAACAATAACTTCATCCACGAGAATGACAATAATGACACAACATACCAAAAGTTATGGTATGCATGCAAAGCAGTGCTTAGGGGGAATTTTATATCTCTAAATGCTTACATGAATAGAAAAGAGAAAGAGAAGATCAATGAATTGGTCTAAAAAAGCTAGAAAAAGAAAAAATTAAAAATACCCAACTAAATACTAAATTAGAAATCCTGAAAATCAAAGGAGAAATTAATAAAATTGAAATCAAGAGAACTATAGAACTAATCAATAAAACTAAGAGCTGGTTTTATGAAAAAAAGCAATAAAATAGATAAGCCTTTGGTTAATTTGATTAAATAAAAGAAGAAAACCAATTTACAAGTATCAAAAATGAAAAGGTTGATTTCACCACCATGAAGTAGAAATTAAAGTAAGAATTGAAATCTATTTTGCCCAATTGTATGCCAATAAATTTGACAATCTAAATGAAATAGATGAATATTTACAAAAAAAAATTGCCCAGGTTAACTGAAGAGGATATAAAATCATAAATAGGCACATTTTATTTTATTTTATTTTATTTTTTAATGTATGACGTATTTTATTTTTTCCATTACATGTAAAGATAGTTCTCAACTTTTGTTTATACATGCTTTACAATTTCAGATTTTTCTCCCTCCCACCCCTCCCTCCCCCCTCCCCTAGACAGCAGGTAATCTGATATAGGTTATATCTATATATCTCTATACATATACATATAGATATATACATATATACACACACACATATATATACACATAATAACATTAATCCTATTTCTGCATTAATCCTGTTACAAGAGAAAGAATCAGAGCAGTGATGCAAAACCTCAAAATAGAAAGAAAAAAAAAAACCAACAGCACCCAAAACAAAAGAAATAATATGGTTCAATCAGCATCTATTCTCCACAGTTCTTTCTTTCTTTTTTTTTCTTGGATTTGGAGATCCTCTTCTATCATGAGTTCCCTGGAACTCTTCTGTACCATTGCATTGGTGAGAAGAATATAGTCCATCACAGTAGGTCAACACTCAATGTTGATGTTACTGTGTACAATGTTCTTCTGGTTCTGTTCATCTCACTCATCATCAGCTCACGTAAGACCCTCCAGGTTTCTCTGAACTCTTCCTGCTCATCATTTCTTACAGCACAATAGTATTCCATTGTATTCATATACCACAACTTGTCCAGCCATTCCCCAATTGATGGGCACCCCCTCAACTTCCAATTCCTTGCTAAATAGGCCCATTTTAGAAAAAGAAAGTGAACAAGTCATCAATGAACTCACTAAGAAAAAAAATCTCCAGGGCCAGAGAGGTTTACAAATGAATTACACATTAATTCTACCAAACAATTCCAATATTACACAAACTATCTGAAAAAATAGGTGAAGGAAGAGTTCTACCAAATTACTTTTATGACACAAATATGGTGTTGATACATAAATCAGGCAGAGCCAAAACAGAGAAAGAAAATTATAGATCAACTTCCCTAATAAATATTGATGCAAATATCTTGGAAGTGATCAACATGATAATACACTATTACCAGATATGATTTATACCAGGAATGTAAGGCTGGTTCAATGTTAGAAAAACAATTAATATAATCAACCACATCAATAACAAAACTAACCAAAATCATATGATTATCTCAACAGATGCAGAGAAAGCATTTGACAAAATACAACACTCATTCCTATTAAAAACACTAGAGAGCATAGGAATAGGTGGAGCTTTCCTTAAAATAATAAGTAGTATCTAACTAAAACCATCAACAAACATTATATGTAATGGGGATAAGTTATAGACATTCCAAGTAAGATCAAGGGTGGAAACAGGGATGTCCATTATCACCTCTATTATATAATATTGTACTAGAAATGCTAGTTTTAGCAATCAGAGGAAAAAAGGAAATAAAGGAATCAGAATAGGCAAGGAGGAAACTAAACTTTCAATCTTTGCAGATGATATGATGGTGTACTTAGGGAATCCTAAAGAATCAACTAAAAGACTGCTTGAAACAACAACTTTAGCAAAGTTGGAGGATATAAAATAAACCCACATAAATCATCAGCATTTCTATATATGGCCAACAAAGCTCAGCAGCAAAAGATAGAAAGAGAAATTCCATTTAAAGTAACAGTAGACAATATGAAACATTTGAATCTACCTGACAAGACAAACCCAGGAACTCTATGAACACAATTACAAAACACTTTTCATAAAAATTAAATCAGACCTATGTAATTGGAAAAATACCAATGGCTTAAGGATAGGCCGAGCTAATATAATAAAAATGACAATTCTGCCTAAATTAATTTACCTCTTTAGTGCCATACCAATCAGACTACCAAAAAATTATTTTGTAGAGTTAGAAAAAATAATAACAACATTCATCTGCAAAAACAAAAAGTCAAGAATATCAAGGAAACTAATGAAAAAAAAAATCCACAGGAAGTGGGCTAGCCATAAAAATTTGAAGCTATACTATACTATAAAGTGGAAAATCATCAAAATTATTTGGTACTGGGGGCAGCTAAGTGGTGCAATGGATAAAGCACCGGGCCTGGATTCAGGAGGACCTGAGTTCAATTCCAGACTCATACTCTTGACACTTACTAGCTGTGTGACACTGGGCAAGTCACTTAACCCCCATTGCTCTACAAAAAGCCAAAAAACAAAAACAAAAACCAAAACCCAAAAACAAAAAACAAGACCAAAAAAAATTATTTGGTACTGGCTAAGAAATAGAGTGGTGGATCAATGGAATAGGTTGGGTACAGGAGTCACAGTAGTAAATGACTAAAGTAATCTACTGTTTGATAAACCCAAAGACTCCAGCTTCTTGGTTAGGAACTCAGTATGTAACAAAAACTGCTGGGAAAACTGGAAGATAATATGGCAGAAACTAGGCATAGACCAACACCTTACATATCATACAAAAATAAGGTCAAAATGGGTTCAAGATTGGGGCAGCTAGGTGGGGCAGTGGATAAAGTACTGGCCCTGGATTCAGGGCCTCAGACACTTGACACTTACTAGCTGTGTGACCCTGGCCAAGTCACTTAACCCCAAATGTCTCACACATACACGCAATAAAAGGGAAAATGGTTTCAAGATTTAGACATAAAGGGTGATACCATACATAAATCAGGAAAGGAAGGAATAGTTTTCCTCTCAGATCTATGGAGAGAAAAACAATTTATATCCAAACAAGAGATAGAGAATATTATGAAATGCAAGATAGAAGACTGATTACATTAAATTTAAAAGTGTTTGCAACAAGCAGAAGCAGTGCAGCCAAAATTAGAAGGGAGGCAGAAAACTGGGCAACAATTTTTACAGCCAGCATTTCTCATAAAGGCCTCATTTCTAAAATATATAGGAAACTAAATCAAATTTATAAGAATCCAAGCCATTCCCCAATTGAGAGAAATAGTCAAAGGATATGAACTGGCAGTTTTCTAATGAGGAAGTAAAAGCTATCTATTGCCATATGAAAAAATGCTCTAAATCACTATTGATAAGAGAAATGCAAACCAAAACAACTGTGAGGTACCACCTCACACCTATCAGATTGGATAATATGACAAAAAAGGAAAATAATAAATGTTGCAAAAGCTGTGGAAAAATCGGAACACTAATGCATTGTTGGTGGAGCTGTGAACTGATGCAACCATTCTGGAGAGCAATTTGGAACTATGCCCAAAGGGCTATGGGACTGTTCATACCCTTTGATCCAGTGGTACTACTGCTGGGTCTGGATCCCAAAGAGACCATAGAAAAGGGAAAAGGACCCACATGTACAAAATTATTTATAGCAGCTCTCTTTGTGGTAGAAAATAATTAGAAATCAAGGGAATGCCCATCAATAGGGGAATGGCTAAACAAGTTGTGGTACATGAACGTAATGGAACACTATTGTGTTGTAAGAAACGATGAGCAGGAGGAGTTCAGAGAAACCTGGAAGGACTTAGGTGAACTGATGCTGACTGAGAGGAGCAGAATCAGGAGAACATTGTACACAGTAACAGCAACATTGTATGATGAACAATGTGGATAGACTTGGCTCTTCTCAGCAGTGCAATAATCCGAAACAGTTTCAAAGAACTCATGATTGAAAATGTTCTCAACATCCAGAAAAAAAGAACTGAATTATGAATGCAGATTGAACCACACTGTTTCTACTTTGGGACTGTTTTGTTTCTCCTTCTTTTGTGAGGATTTTCTCTTGTGCTCTGATTCTTCTTTCAGAAGATAATTAATGTAGAAATATGTTTAATGTAATTGTACATATATAACCTAAATTGGACTGCTTTCCATCTTGGGGAGGAGGGAGGGAAGGGAGGGTGGAAGAAAAGAATTTGGAACTAAAAATCCTGTGAAAATGAATGCTGAATACTATTTTTATATGTAACTGGAAAATAATAAAATGCTTAAAATAAAGAAAAGGAACCTGAAAAAATTAAAATGGTATCGATATAGTCAGATGCACTCTGTATTCATATTTCCCACTTATGTAAAAGGAAATTTTAATTAAAGAATTGAATAAGACCTCAGAGGTCATGCAGTTCAACTTATACTTAAATATGGATCATTTCTACAAAATCCAAAGTGTATTCAGGAAGCAAGATAGTGGAAGCAACTGCCATGAGGGAGTCCTCCATCTTCTCTCTCCCAGGCTTTCCAGATGCTATTTGGGGTATGAAAGAATAGGACCCAGGAAAGACTCTTTCCACCCAACTTTCCTGCCAATGTCTCTTTCTCTTTTTCTTTTTCTAGCTATACAGAGATTGGTAGCACAGTGAATAAAATGATGTGTCTAGAGTGAAGAAGAACTGAGTTCAAATTGGGATTCAGACATTTATTAGCTTGACCTCACACTATAACCTAAGGTTCTCTAAGCTGTACTGTCTGCAAGTAAATTCTGGGTCCTGGTATCTGGCCTGCCCATAAACCCTAAGGGCCATCTACCTCACAGCAGCATCCTTAAGGCTTATGGGACTTTTCATCTTCCCTGAAGCTGAACCCATTTTCATCCTTCATCCTTGACCCATCCTTCAATTAGAGTGAGAAATTCTTGAGAACAAGGATTGTCTCACTTTTCTCTTTATGACCCTAGGATTTTACACAGTTGTAGAATGTAATAATATATTCAGTAAAGAGGGACCTGTTATCTCCTGAGATATTGCACTTTGGGAAGGTGTTATTTGGAATATTCCCTCTCCCTCTGCCTCCTCCACCATAGGAACTTTAAATATTCTTTTCTCCAACTAAGCAGAAGATGACTTCCTCGTCAACATGAAATCCCTTCAATACATAGAGACAATTAATTTTCTCCAGGCAAAATATTCTTGTTTCTTAAAGATAATTCCCTGTGACTCTTTCTTCTCATTACCCTGTTCACTCTCTTCTGGAAATACTATAGCTTATCTATTTCTTTCTTATATTTCAATTGCCAGAAATGAACATAATCATTCATATGTAATCTGACCAAGGAAGCTATTGTGAATCAATCAACAATTCAATCAATGAAAAACATTTTAAGCAACAGCTTTCTATCAGGTACTATGCTAGTGCTGGGCATACATTGACAAAAGTGGAACAATCTTTGCTTTCAGCTTATATTCTATCTGGGAAGATGTGTATACATGCAAGCATATTTAAAATAAATACAAAACAAGTGGAAAATAGGCAGGAATGAAATTTGCAGATGGGGAGTGGGAAAAGGGTGAGGAAAGACTTTATTTGGAAAGGAAGATTTCCACAGGAATGGAGGGATTCTATTAAGCAAAGGTGAGGAGGAATTACATTATTCCAACCATGGGGAATTGCCAAAAAGAAATGGGAAATGTAGTGTCATGTGTGAGGACAGCAGAAAGGCCATTTTGGTTGCAGTAATGGATATGTAAAAAGGAGTACTATATAATTATTCTGGAAAGATAAGTTGGTCTCAGGATTTGAAGGACTTTAAAGAATTATTATTAATAATAAGAATAACTAGAATTTCTATTGTGATTTAAGGTTGACAACATTTCTATTGTTATTTAAAATCTGTAAAGTACAAATACTTTACAAATATTTTCTCATTTTATCCTCACTATACCCCTGAGAGGTATAATATATTATTCTTATTTTATAAATGAGGAAAACTAAGGAAAAAATAAGTTTTAAGTAGCTTATTCAAGGTCAAACAGCTAGTAAGTATCTGAGGTAGGATTTGAACTAAGGTATTTCTGACTCCTGGTCCAGTGTTGTATCCACTGTACCATGTAGATATATTTATTTACATAAAATTTTAAAAATTAAGATTTATATTTTTTCCTAGCAGCTATAAGGAGCCATTAGAGTTTATTAGGTAGGAAAGTTACATACTCAGACTTGGGCTTAAGTAAAATCACTTTGAAAAGCTTTGTGTGACTTTCTTCTTTCTAGACACTATGCCTCTCTTTATGTAACCTAATATAGCACTAGCTTTTCTGGCTAGCTACAGCATGAAGATGACTCACATGGAGCTTGTGGTACATTAAACTCCCCAGATCTTTTGTCAAAGGAATAATTGTCAATTGATCTCCAGCACAAAGTGATGGTATTGAAGTATCATGCTCCTTTTTACAATTTGCTTTTCTTCATGCATGTTGTTTCCTGAATCTTAAGAGAATATAATCTCCCTGAGGGAAGAAAATGAATTTATCCCCCTTTTTGTTTCCACTATGTCCTACGAATAGGAGATGACTAATAATATTGATTGCCATGAATTGAATTGAATTGCAATACAGACTCAGCAAATATGAGGTAATATGCTAAACTCTTCTCTAGCCAAATGCCCGCCCATGTTGGGAAAAACAGTGGGGAATCACACCATGAAACCAAGAATGTTCCTTCTCCAAATATAAATGATCCCACTGTGCTATGGTTCAAGTTAAGTGGAATGTTGATTAGAACTGTGAATTCCTGATTCCCAGTGCTTTGTTGGAAGCAGTAGGAATGTTCCTCTAATTCCAAGATTTCAGTTAACTTTGTAAAAATGAGCATTTTCCATGTTTTCATGCTTTTGCACTTCTGACTACCAGCTGAAACCAGAAGTGGAAATGCTAATATTCCAGAAGATGTTGGTATGGTATTTCCTGACTAACTGTAAGCAGGAAGATTAAATCTTTTGTTAAAGCTTATATTTTCTCTTAGAGTTCGCACCTCAAGTTCACAAACTGGAAGGTCTTGGATAGATGAGATGCAATCAGGATAAGCAACACCATGCGGGATATTTCCCTGAACTGACACGAACCTCAGAGCTTTTTGTAGGTACAGTTTATTTCCTTTAATAGAGGGTGGTCGAGTCATGAGTTATGAAAAAGATCCAGGAATAAATGAATTATATTTTGCATAAATACCAGTACTCATGAGAAGTAAGGAATTCCAAATCTGAGCAAAAAAGAAAATCAGTAGGCAAAAGAGGAACAACATCTATCACATAAGGCCCCTTCCCTCCTGTGATAGAGCAGCTACTTTGGTAAAGGTTCTCCTCATCTCATACTTGAATGATTAAATTGCCTTCTAGGTGGCACCACTGCTTCAATATTCCCCTTCTTCCATTCATCCTCCATCCACAGTCCAAATCATCTTCCTAAAGCATAGATCTGGCACAGTCACTATCTACTAAATAAACCATAGTGCCCCCCTTAACTCTAAGATCAAGTATAAAAATATCTTTTTGGCTCTTAAAATATTTTATAGTCCTGTTACTACATTTTCAGTCTTTTTATACCTTGTTCACTGATGCTTCCTCTATTTTCCAGCAATACTGGCCTTCTTGCTATTCTTCACAGCCTATTTTATATTTCAAATTTTATTTTCCCAAATTACATGTAAATACAAATTTTGACATCAATTTAAAAAAAAAAAGTTGGGTTCCAAAACAGCCTATTTTAAATCTCAATTACATACAGTTTCAAAGGCTCTCCTCCATGCCTAGAATGTTTTCTCTTCTCATTTCCATTTCCTGTTCTCTCTGCCTTTAAGACCCTGCTTAAATCCTACTTTCTTTTTTTTTTTTCAGGGCAATGAGGGTTAAGTGACTTGCCTAGGGTCACACAGCCAGTAAGTGTTAAGTGTCTGAGACTAGATTTGAACTCAGGTACTCCTGAATCCAGGACAGGTGCTTTATCCACTGTACCACCTAGCTGCCCCCATTAAAGAGGAAGAATGAGAAATGAGTCTTCTCATTTTTTCCTTCCTTCTTTCTTTCTTTCTTTCTTTCTTTCTTTCTTTCTTTCTTTCTTTCTTTCTTTCTTTTGGTGAGGCAATTGGGGTTAAGTGACTTGCCCAGGGTCACACACCTAGTAAGTGTCAAGTGTGTGAGGCTGGCTTTGAACTCAGGTCTTCCTGAATCCAGGGCTAGTACTCTCCTAGTTTCTTTTAAAAGCCTTTCCTACTTTCCCTTTTCCATCACTTTCTGATAAATTGTATATATATATATATGTATATATATATATATATATATGTATATGTGTATGTATATGTATGTATGTATATGTATGTGTATATATGTATATATATACACACACACGTAGGTGTATGTATATGTATGTTTTTATATATGTGTATATATATATATATATATATATATATATATATACACTCACACATATATATTGTTTCATGTTATCTCCACCATTAAAATGTGGGCTTTTTAAGGTATTAACGACAGCGACTATCTTTACCTTACATGTGTTGATTTGTTGCCTTTCTTTTCTCACTATCACCTAAAGGTAGAAGAAAAAAATAATGTAAGTCACAATTGGGGATTTATATGGTAGCCACCTTGATATTAATATGTTTAACTTTTTATTAATTGATTAAACACTCTATAAAGTTATGATAGTGGTAAAAGCAATTTAGTGAAGTACAATCCGAAGGGAAAGGAAGTCTAAGAAGTAGTTGGAAAACAGAACTCAGTAATGTTATTCGTGATTATGGATATAACCCTTAACAGAGAGTATAGAACCTATGAAACAGAGCTAATCTGTCATTAACAACCATATACCTTGAAGTTCCTGGGAGAGAATGAAAGATAGTTTGACTGATACTCATCAAGCTCTCGGTCTGTTGAGTCATTACCCCCTTAAACCTGCTCCTCTTTCTGACTTCACTATTTCTCTCATTGGTACCACTGTTTACCTTACCTGGCATGTGAAACCTTGTCTTCCTTCTCCCTCAACTTTCATGGACAATCAATTACCGAATCCTGCTAATATACTTTATTTAATAGTTTTCTTATCCAGCCCCTCCTCTCTATGCCAATTGACTGATGGCTTTCATTACCTTTTCCTACTATTTCTTTTATTTATTTATTTTTTTTTTTGCGGGGCAATTGGGGTTAAGTGACTTGCCCAGGGTCACACAGCTAGTAAGTGTCTGATGCCGGATTTGAACTCAGGTACTCCTGAGTCCAGGGCTGGTGCTCTATCCACTGAGCCATCTAGCTGCCCCCTACTATTTCTTAGGGAAAACAATTCTAATACACCTTCTTGAGTCCACTACTACCTCCTCCTCCTGATGCATCTTTAGAGAAAGAAATCAATTTGGCAACTGCTCTGCTCAAAAATCCTTATTGAAAACCAAATAAAATTCAAACTCCTTTCCTGGCATTCAAAGTGGAATATGGAAACCCTTGCTTTTTCAAGCTTATTACAATTATTCCCATTCACTTAATAAGTAACCATTTAGTTGAAGTGAATTAAAGACATAGGTGATAGTCAGTCAAGCCAAATTCCATAGAAAGATCAAAGAGGATATAAAGCCTCATCACAGAAAAAGGCATTAAAATCTGTTGGTTTATTCTGTTGCTTCCAAACCTGCACTTGTAAAGAGTGAAGTAATATGCATGTAAATAGGTGAACCAGATTGATAAAATGAATAAAATATTTATTGAGCTTTATTACAAAAAAGTGACAAAGCTATTGATTATCACTGGGGTTAAAAATGAGATATTCAAGAAGTCACCATTTAGCATACTGCAGCAATAATAGGCCCAATGTACTGAAAGGGAAAACATTACTCCACTTCTCAATTTCTTCCTATGGGGAATTTTAGGTACTGAGGAAAATCAGACTAATTAAGTACTTCTTTGGTGAGCCAGACTTACTAAATCTGTGACCTGTAGACTGCCTCATCTGAAACTAGTAAATGAATGTTAATGACAAAACCAATAGCCATACCAAGTGTGATAAAAGTTAATCTTTCTCTGCTTTTAGAAAGAAACAAAGAGTTTCTTTTTTTTCTGTTCATTTTACATCTTTCATAATCACCCAATATTCTTGGTTATAAGTTTCTCTGTAAGGCCATATAATTCCTGTTCTGTTAAATCTTCTCCCAGTTCATAATTACAGAAGTAGTCTCTCATGCAAAGATATTAAGAACTACTATTTCTTCTAAATACCAATTGATGTCAAAGTTCACATGTACTCAAGAAAAAAAAAACAATTATATTGGCCCTTACTTAGATCCTGCACCAACATACTGGATTTCTATGTTTTATAATATATAGTTAGTCTAAAAAAGTTGGTACAATCTACATTATCTCCAGTTCAAAATATATGAACCTTTAATATGCAATTTGCTTTAAAAGTCTGTAAATGTTCTAAATGGACTGATATCCAAATAGGAAAAAAAAGAATATTTTATTCATTCACTATATATTGAGTGCAAATATCCAAAGAAATAAACCGAGTAACTACTTTTTCTTCTATTTTCACAGTAGTATTCAAAGACTTTCATAATGGTGAACAACATTGTAATTGGTAGAAAAGGATTTATTTCGTAAAATTATTAGACAAAAGGCATTTTCATAAAAAGCTTATTGTATTTTTGAACTTAAGGAAAACATAAATAGACACAACCCTCCCCTCTTTTCTCCACCCCCCAGGAATGAGTTATAAATTTTATTTTTTCTTTTCTATATGAGTAGTTAAAATTGGCTACAGTAAAATCTAGTTAAACAAAAGAATTCAATTATATTCTGGTACTAACCAAGAGGCTTCTCATCTGTGTAAGTGAATGTTTATATGACATTTTTTCTAAAACCAAAAAATGAATATATTTAATTTTGAACCTGGATTTTTTATGCAATAAAAGTCACAGGGATAATAAGTTCAATATTAGGTTAAATTCAAATCCAGTACTAGTAGATTAAGATAAATAATTTTGTAAAAATTGTTTCATCTTTTGTCACATTAGATTCATTAACTGAGTAAAATAAACATTTAGTGAAGTGACCCATTGCTTCTGTGAAAAATACAAAAAAATAAACAATGAATTAACAGAAAATATATGAACATGAGACAAAGTAATAACTAATGAGAAAATCCATTTTACTAACCAAAAACCCAACTTATGAAACATTTTTAAAAGGGAATTTATATTATTGTATCACATCTCTATACTCAGAATGCACAGCTGTCTGTGGCCCAAATTAACATTTTTTTTCAGCAGCATAGAGAGGATTTGTCAATTGGTTGAACAGAAGGAAAAGACAAAAAATTCAGCCATTCCTTTTAAAGGGAGAAATATATTCATTATCTTGGTATAATTAATGATAGTAGAAGTAAGAAATAGTATAGAACATCTTGGGAATACATTTAAAACAGGTAAAATGTAGGTAAGAAGTGGTTAGTATAAAGTATGCAAGAAGCTGTCTAACAGAGCTCAGAGTGAGAAAGAAAAGGAATAGAACTCAGAAAAAAGAACAAATAAATCCATCACCAGTTTGCTAATTGTGGGCAAATATAACATGTATAACATAATTTCCTCATATAGTACTTCAAAATGGAACATTTATCCACAATGGAGGAGACTGAGAAGTCAAAGTAAATAAGAGTCATTCCCTTTATCACTAAAAGCCAGAAGTTTT
The DNA here is from genome assembly GCF_019393635.1 of Dromiciops gliroides. NCBI lineage: Eukaryota > Metazoa > Chordata > Mammalia > Microbiotheria > Microbiotheriidae > Dromiciops > Dromiciops gliroides. The sequence goes on from NC_057861.1 coordinate 214,423,064, forward strand.
GATAAAGATGGTTGGTTAAGTAGTACTATAAATAACTTCTCTTTGAGGGGATAATGATAATGAATCCTCTCTTCATTCTAACAGTGGCAAAGAGCAATGACTAATACTTTCAAAAATGATGCTGAAAATGGTCCATTTTTTAGTTTCTTAGTATATTATTTTTATTACCCCTATCCTACAAAAAGCAACAACCAAGTTATCTATACTATTGGAGGCATTTTGAGGATTTGACCAAGTAGTCTCTATGGCTTCTGCAATATCAAAAAAGAACTTGCATAAAATTTTATGTTTCATAGAAAAACAAAAACAAAACAATGAAAAAGACCAATGTTCATTGTTACAGCATCATGTTATAACAAAGCCCCTTTTTCTCCTTTCCTCTAACAGCCAATCTTGCAACATCACTATCACCTTCTAATTCTCTGGTTGTGAAATTATTTCCTTTTCATATTGCTAGAGAGCAGTTAGCAATTATCTTTCCACATGATGATATCACTAATAAAGGGAGAGACACTATGACACACAATATGACTCATCTCCTAGGAGAATGACTGAAGTGAATGATTATGTATCCCCAACAACTAACATGGAGGAATCAGGACCTTAAGATCCTTGTATCACCACAAACTATATTGTGGACTGCTTGTCTGCTCCTAGCACTTGATACCTTAATGCAGACTGATGTGTTCCATATTCCTTCTCATAAGACTCTAATTTCTTCCTTCCAGATCTGAAATTATAGGCCTTGTGTGTAATTACCACTCTATCTGGTATATTTTCCCACAGGTATGCTTGCTATGAGTTAGTATTCCTTGTGTCTACATGGCTGCCTCTTTTTGCTATATTGCTCCATGCTTGTGTTTCCATTGCTAGCACATAAGAATGTAACTAAATTGGCTCTATAGCTGCTCCATCCAGCATAAAAGCCAGCCTATCCTGGCTCCTGTTCCTTTAAATGCACACTCTTCTCTTTCAATTAACTAGTTCTTTTTAATAAAAGATAATGAACGAATGAATATGTTACCCTTTCTAGGTATAATTTCATGATAAATTGGAATGGTTCAACTCAAGTAAATCTATATTTATAATCATGAAGTAGTAGTATATGAACACATCAATTATTAAAAAGTGACAACTCATATTAATGTGTGTTTGTATGTGTGTATGCATGCATCCATGGATGCATGCATATATATATATATATATATATATATATATATATATATATATATATATATATATATATATATATATATATATATATATATTCCTTTTTAAATCATTTTCTTCAATTAAAAATGTTTTTACTTTATCTTCTAAATTCTCCCTTCCTTCTCTAGAAAAACAAACAAGGTAAATTAAAACCCTTCTAGCAAAAATGCACAGTCAAGCAAAATACATTTCTACATTGGTTATGTCCAGAAAATAGATCTTATTTTGCAAATAATGCCCATCAATTCTGAGGAAAGAAATATTACTTACTACTCATTATCAATCATTAAAGTCATTAAAGTAATCTATGTTCTTAATTTTTTCAAAGTTGCATTTTTTATAATTTTCTTGATATAGTATAAGTTGTTCTCCTAGTGTTGCTCACTTTGGTCTACATTAGTTCTCTGAGGCCTTCCAAAGATTTTATGATTTATTCCTCTCTGTCATTTTTATGGTATAATAGTATCCTATATATTCTTTATTTGTCCAGACACTCTCAAAATGAGAGATACCTCCTTAGCTTCTAGTTCTTTGCCGCTACAAAAAGAGCTACTACAATATTTTTGTACATATCAGATATTTCCTTCTCCTAACCCTGCCCCCATTTTAAGAATCTCTTTGGCTTAATAATGTTTTTACTTAGTCAAAGGTTAGGCAGAGTTAGTTCCAAATTAATATCCAAAATAATGTTCAAACTCCATTGATAGTCTCTAATTGGCCTTATCTGAAAACTTGTAACTGAGTCTCTACTTGCTGTTAAAGGTAAAGCAAAAGCATTTTATAAGGTCATTTATAATCCCCTCCAGTGTTTCAGATTGTGACCTATCTATGGCTTCTCATTTTTTGTAATTCTTATCCATGTAGTCCCATTAATTCCCCACAGGTAGTCCACTCAAAATGTTCTTGTCTTAATCTATATCTCTTGAAAATACATTGGTATCAATTGATATGATATCCATTGGATCAATCCTTACTCTCATTCTATAACTGGATCACCTCCTCTTCTGTGATTATACTTCTCTGATTATATGTCTTCTATATCACTTCTGTATAATTCTTTATTGGTAGTGTATTTTCACTTTTTTAATTTTAATTTTAATTTTCAATTCCAAATTCTCTCCCTCTCCACCCTTCCTTCGCCAATTGAGAAATCAAGAAGTATGATACACATTGTAGATAATAAGTCATTTGAACATATTTCTGCATTATCCATGTTCATTTTTACCATTTTGAAGCCTACTCCACCTACTATGCCATTTTCATGATTCTACTGCCCTTTACATGACCCACCAATTTAATACATCAGATATTCTGAGTGTCCCATGACTTAAAACCATTTAGTATTACTGGAGGAATGCAATTTTGAATTGGCTTTTTTTTCCAGAGAAAATCTTGGGGGATCATAAATCACTGCAGTTTCTCAAATGCAATCCATCCTTCTCTCCTTTGTATATTCGATCATCTGTCAGGTTCATTGTCCATCTGCAGTATCTATTGGACTAGTTCTATAGACTATCTATCTATCCAACTTCATAACATAGTTGGTTAGTAGGCATTCTTGATACACTTGTGTTGCACATTGTGCATAGTTCAGCAAAAATATTTGATTGTCATAGAGCATTTATAATATTCTGGGGCTTGATAAGAGAATATAGAGTTTCTCACCATTTATATAAATTTCCTATCTTCAATTTTAGGTGACAATTTGAAAATCTAGAAATGTGATAGGTCCTGTCTGCTTATTTTTTAACATTAGTAGAAAATGCTCTCTTCTTTGATAGTTGTACATTATTTTCATAGCCCCATTAAAAAGTGAAAAAAATTAAAATATATATATAATGTACATATCAACTGGAGATTATTGACAGATATAATACAACCAGATTGGGTCCCCAGGTTAAATAGAAATGTACTGGAATGCAACTACCTCCTTCCCTACTGGAACTATGTTGAAGTGTCATGTTCCCACATGGGCAAGAACTCCCATGGAGTTTAGAACCTCCATGGAGGTTAGAAAGCAGTAAATCTTCACTGGGACTGTCATTAAGATGAGATTGTACCACCTTACAGAGATAAAAACAAACAATTTTGCTTAAAGTTTTGCTTTCAATCTGGCTTTAAGAAATTCAGTCATGCTGACTGTCTGGGACATACTTGACTGAACTGAAATACAGTCTTGCTAAATTTAGGATAGATCTTTTCTGCATATTGCCTTTGGCACACATTCCTTACCCTCAGGTGTCTTAGGCAGAAGTAGTTCATTACATTCGAACCCCATGATGGGAAGATTCTCATAATTAGCTTAAGAATGACAGATATTCAATAACCTTGGAAAGTATATGTTATTTCAAAATAAGCAAACTGCTCAAAGAATGACTTTGAGAAAGTTGCCATTACCTTTGAAGGCAGGAGAGGACAAGTCAAGAATAAAAGGACTTCTTATAAAAGTTACAAATGAAACCAAGCTAATTTTTCAATGACATTTTTTTAGTGAGGCAATTGGGGTTAAGTGACTTGCCCAGGGTCACACAGGTAAGTGTCTAAGGCCGGATTTGAACTCAGGTACTCCTGACTCCAAGGCCGGTGTTCTATCCACTGCACCACCTAGCTGCCCCCTTTCAATGACATTTAAATCATAAATTTCAAATAAAACAAAATATGGAGACAAATGCTCACCCAATATAAGGAATGATATCCAGAGTAAAGTCTAAGAAAGAGGTTTCTTATAAGTAACCTTCTACTTGGCTAGTGTCTTCAGTGATAGCTTCACAATTTGAAATAGTTTCAGTGTTTTAAATGTCTGCCTATTGTTAAGGGCTAAAATTCTAGCTAGTCTGTCTAAAATATCTAATGAGTGGTCGCCAATAAATTATAAGCTTTAGCAAGAGTTAGACTTTTAAGCATTTATTAAGGAGAATAAGAATTTGGTAAAGAGAGAAGAAAAAGGCCTATCTATTAAAGGGAGAGCACATTTCTAGCTCCGCTCTCCACCAGAGTCCAAAGGAAAGAGCGCGAGACTGAGCACCAGTCTCTTCCTTCCTCCTCCCACTAGCCCGCGTCACTTCCTGACACCAAAGAAAAGACTCCTGGTCCTGCCCTCAAAAACCTTCGCTTCATGGGCAGAACTCTTCTACAGTAAGTCTCCAGCAGGTGGCGTCATTCCAATCGTTACACTATAGAAGCAAGGTTAAATGATGGATCAGGTGTAGGATTTGATCATTATATTACTTTCTGTATTGGATAATGAACTAAACCCCTATTTTAAGAAATAGCTTCCTTAAGTAGAAAGAGAAGGAAAAGGACATATCCATTTTAAGTGTAGTACATTGTAATCCTCTCTCCTTTCTAGAATCATATTGGAATACTTCCAATACTTCCCAGCATGGTAGAGTCTCCCAGAGTTTATTCTTTCCTGACATACTCTTTAAGAACCCAGGGTCACTTTCATACTCCTGTCAAGTATCAGAGTAGAATTATGTGAAAGAAAAAGTACCAACAGAAGAAATCCATTCTCTAACTAATAGATAAATGTTGAAAGCACTGAAAGAATTTGAAGATATTTCAAAGACAGGAAGATGCCAAAAAAAAAATATGAACAAAATAGCCTGTACCATTAGAAACACAATAAACAATATACCAGCATCTACCTACCAGCAGCACTACTTTCTCATCTCTTGAGAATATTTATGAAATTGTTTCCATGTATATTGCTGTTTGGAATGACTCAATATGAGGAAGGAATAGTCAAGTTTTCAGAGAGTACAAGATGACATGTCATTTTTTTTCTAATAAAAATGTTTTAAGAATTTAAATCCATTTTGCATTTGGAAATAAAGTCATCCAGATCAGAGTACTTGTCTGAAGACAGTTAAGAGGAAGGTATTAGAACATCAACATTTAAATAATTCTATTATTATACTGCTCCAGGTAAGTTAACGTTCTTTAGTAAATGAAGGTAAGAATAGATAGCCTGTTGATATATAGGTATCTTGAGAAGAAGGATCATTAATTTTAAACCACATATACTACTTTGTGGAATGCTAGGAAAGTAACAAATGTGGCATTTTCCACTAATAAAATAGATATGAATTGATTGTCCATTTGTTGTTGAATTTTGTTTTACCTATTTATCAGATATACATGTAATTTTAGTTAGTATCACCTGATGGTGATGAGGCCTAAAATTCTGTAAACAAATGTGCTCATCTCCACTTACAGATAATTAGGAGAAATTATTGATGATTTTCTACTATATACTTACTCAAATGAATATAGAATATTAATTAAATACTAGTTCTATGAAATTTTGTATTAATTGGAACAGTAAATACTATAGGAAATCCAGTTTCAAACTGGGTCTTCCTTCCTTCTACAACTATGCATTATTTAGTTAAATGTATGCATTCTGTCAAGCTTTGCCAAAATTTTACTCTACTTCTCATTCCTGAGGGCCCTGAAGTAACATCCTCAATTGTATACAGTGTCTTAAAATGTTAATTGTAAACTACAACTAGAATCATTATCAGTTTTTATAATAAGAGAGACAAGTTAAGCTTTTCTCTTTACTTTTCTCTCTTTGAAAATACTTCACCTCAATAATGTTGAAAACACAATAATGTTTGATTTTTCCCTCTTTTCCCTCAGATATAGACAAAATACCCTTGCTCCTATCATCTCCCCTTCGTTCCAACTATTGAACTATGGGAGACAATTAGACAGCCATGGACTTTTCCTCAAGTCCCTAACATTATTCTCCTATAAGGAAAAATGTAGTGTATTTAAGCTACGCTTTTTTATATAATTCTTATTTACCAGTTACCCCAAATTTAGCATGAATAAAATTTAGTTATTTCACTTTCCAAATCTAGGTCCCTATTTTGATCTGTATTTGTCCCAACCTGCTTAGAAATTTTATTCACTAGATTACATTAGTTTTCTTTTATGACTATCCCAAGCATCATAGAACAATAGAAAACGATTTGGGGGGAAATTAATTGAACAGTGGATTTGTTTGTTTGTTTGTTTTTTCCATAGTGTCCTGTTTTCATTTAGTCTTTCAAATTATGTCTGACTCTTCAAGACCCAATTTGGGGTTTTTCTTGGCACTGCCTCTCTCTCTCTCTCTCTCTCTCTCTCTCTCTCTCTCTCTCTCTCTCTCTCTTTTTCATGCACATTTTCTCTGATTATTCTATATGTTGTCCATCTTTAATGAAGTGCTGATAAATGTTTAACAACCAGCTCTCTGAGGGAAAAAATAGTCACAACACATTTTTTTTTTTTGGTGAAGCAATTGGAGTTAAGTGACTTGCCCAGGGTCATACAGCTAGTAAGTGTTAAGTGTCTGAGGCTGGATTTGAACTTAGGTCCTCCTGACTCCAGGGCCGGTGCTCTATCCACTGAGTCACCTAGCTGCCCCCACAACACAATTTTAAGTTAAATAATTGAGTAATTAACTGAGTTATTACTTTTTTAAGTCTATACTATCAATAAAGCAATAAATAAAGCTTCAATTTGCACCGCTTGCTGTTTTCCAAGGTGTAAGTGCTTACACTCTTAATTCAACAGACTCTTGAGCCAGTTCAGCTGACTACAACATACCTCTATTCACCATGGTGAAACCAAGAGCTCCTGATCATATATAAATTTTTTATTTTCATCTTTATTTTTTAGCAAGCTATATTGGTCATATTTTTCTAAATATATAAACTGTCTTATTAAAATTCTAGTATGTGATCCAACACATTAATGCAAAAAGTAACCTTTATTGTTTCTCATTTGGATACTGTAAATGGTATTAATAGATGCAATGAAAGGAAATATTTTTCATTTAACAGCCACATGTTGAAGTTACGAGTATTAATTCTAGAGAGCACAGTATCTGAGTCACAGATTGAAAATGGTGGCAAATTAAGGCTTCCTGAGTTGAATAAAGGTTTTGAATATGCATTTTCTAAAAGTTAGAACAGAAAGTCATTTAATATGTCAAAAATATACCAAATAATAAGCATGCAATATTGAAATGCATTCATGTTATTACAGAAAATGATGACAAAAATCTACTAAAACATCATGTTTACCTTATTTATAACATGAAGATGCCCCATTAACTGCTAACCAAAAGAACTGTAGATGTAGCTAAAAGAATCCTTGGAGAAAATAATTAGATCTTAATCATAAGCCCTATATTGAAATACAAGTATGAGAACCATAAGTTTATATAACACTTCAGAGTTAACCAGAAACACTTTGATACTTAACAAATACTTCAATAAGAATAACAAAAAGAAGCAAATATATTCCATATTAGAATATTTATGTAAATATATGTATATATATATATATATATATATATTTCAATTGGCGGTATCTATATACCTTAGCAAATCAATGTAATTGATGTATAAATTAATCTGGTTAATTTATATTCTTAACCTTTTGTCTCATGGACTTACTTTGGAAACAATAAATTTTCTTCTAGAAAAGCATTATAGTATATAATAATAAAAATAAATAAAACTAACAAAAACATTATTAATTTAAAATAAATTATTATTTATGAGAACAAACAAAATGATTTATGAAAATAAGATTAGTGAGAATAAATATTAATAAGATGAAAAACACTGATATTAAACATTAGTGGTCTCCTCTCTTGTTGCAACCACATAAAAAATCAACAAGATCAGTTTTAAAGTGATGGCATGTGCTGTCATAATCCCTCAAATACTCAGTTCCAGAGAAGATTATATTACTAATGAAAATATAATCAGAATTCTGGATAATTCAGGTATAGACCACTGCTGTTCCATCATTTAACAATGCTATTGAGGCAAAAGAAAGAGATAAGAAAAGTTGGAAAATTTTTTGCATTTGCAAAATTTATGATACCACGATAATTGATGCCCTGAAACCTTTATATTAGAGTGGACTTTTCTAATTGAAAGAAGAGTTTTGAAGCAATAACCAAACAGAATTTATTAATAACATTTTCTAAACCATAAGCATCTCATCACCTTTTTCAGGTAAATTTTAAAAGAATACCCCATTTTCCTTCTACTCTAGAATACTTAGAACTATATTTAGAATGGTTTTAAAAAGGGTATATGCTAATTTGGGGAAATTTTATGCCCTCTAAAGTAAATATATTCATTTTAAAGAGCTTTCTTAGAAAATATTACTGAAGCCAAAAATGCAATAGTTATATAAGAATAAAATCTGGATTACAAGTTATATTGTCTAAGAGTTGTGATTTGATGCATTCTGTGTTCTCTTGAGCATTTTCAAGTAAAAATACTCATGTGGATGAATTGGGCATGGGTCAAGGACTTGGCACTCTTGTTTGTGTCTTCAGTCAATGTAGGTGAGACGATCTTATGAGAGAGAAGGGAAACCAGACTTTTAAATGCTTAGCAATAACCCTTCACCTCTTCCATTTCCTCATTTTTGAAAGAATAAGGGATAGTAATTGGAGATCTTTTAAATGAAAAATAACTCCAAGCAATAGATTTAAAAAAAAACACAATTTTTTTTCTGTTTATTTGGAATACCATTTTGAAGGTGGACTCTTTAAAGGTACTAGAGAAGGGAATGAAGTATATGTAGAGAGATTCACAAACACCCCATTGTTGCTTATTGGTAGATGGGAGGGACATTTCGGAGATGTTTAAGGAGCTTTGGACTTTGAAAAATGAATAAAACATTGCATTTGAAATCTCTTTGTGGAATCCAACAAAGAGATAAAAGTTTTATCATAAAATAAAGGCTTGGCAACTTCAGCAAATATGTCCAAGTAACTGAAACTTACAAAGTATTGTAAATAAATAAATTGTTAAAGGAAAGTTCGCCATCTGTGTTTGAAGGTTATTAGAATGTTCTTTGTTGAAAGATGAGCTTTTTCAATTAATGATTATGTAGATTTAGATCAGTAATTCCTGTAGTAATTATACTCTGTATAAAGAAAGAATTATATGCCTGGTAAGCATGTTCAGTTCTATCAAGGCAGATTTGTGCAAGGACTGAATTAAAGAGATAGTTTATCAGGAATAATTCACATAATAGATATGTCAGTCATTATACTCAAGAAGTCATAGGCAGATACAGACTATTTTTTTTAGCTAATTGACATAGTAGTAAAGCTTGTCTAAAATATTTTCAAGTTTGTCTATGTATTACAAGTTGTTTATCTTTTTATTATTATTATAAAGCATAGATTTTGTTGGTGAATGCACTTTGAACATGATTTCTGTTGTGTATTTTCAGGGTTATATTGGATCATTGCCTTACTGAAAATAACCACATGCTTCTGTTGTGTATTTTCAGTTTTACTGAAGATATCATTCTGCATTCTAAAGACACAATCACTATCATCTCCTTAGTGCTTAAAGAAAAAAAATAGCGTTGCTAACAAGAAGCAGCCATGGCTTGAAAACATAAGCTGCATTTTAGTTTGTAAGAATATGCCAGGAAAAAAAATTCAAAAATTATGCATCTTGCAAAGTCTCATGGCTAGAGGGAAGCACCAAGTGATTAATTCAGTAGAAAGACGTTCATTTAAAATATTTACAATAGATAACTAAGTTACAAAGTGAAATTTGTTAGGGCCTCATCTCCTGGGATTTATTCCTTTCCTTCTTCTACAAGAAGGATTTACATGACGGTTTGTTACAAATCTTCTATTGATTTTGGACATTACAGAGAGCCCTAGAGAACTAGAAAATGTGAAGAGCTTATGAAAATAAACCTAAATTACAATTTAGGAAATCCTGAAATTGAAGAATCAAAGAAAAAACAAGGAAACGGAGACATCTTGGTCTAAGGCTTATATGTAACGAATCCCTTGCTTTCTGTGTATTATGTGTAAGGAACTTCCTTGACCTATATTGGAGTTTAGAAAATGTAATAGAGTGAAGTATTGATCACTATTACAGTTATAAGGGAGAACTGCCCAAAGAGGACTCTGTCCTGGTAGCATACATATTTGGTAATCCTGTTTCTGAAAGTGTCTAAAGACACTGCATGGAGCATCCTTGTTCTCCATTTCAGAACATCCATATATATATTCTAAAATTGTTTGAAGAAACATATTGACTGCTGGGCCAATACTGCATATATTTTTTTAAAAAACACCTATAAACCAAAGAAAACTTTTCACTCTTTTTCTTGTTTGCTTATATTCACTTGAGAAGGCAAGAACTGAGGTGAGGGGAGAGGGGCATGGGGATAGTGGCTAGTAGCAGTGGAATACTCTCCCCATTTGGGCTGACTTGGGGCCTGTGAAAGCATAGTTTATTATTCTTTCTATCCCTGTTGTGTTTTCTCTTTCTAATGCTAAATTAAAATGTAGTGGAATAGTCAAAGACTTTATTTTCCCTCAAAAAATGGGGGAAGCAATTAATCAATCACTCTATATTCATTAAGTACCTACTATGTACTGGACACTGTGCTAAGTACTGGAGATAGAAAAAGAGGCAAAAGACAATTGCTATCTCCAAGAGGCTTACATTCTAATGGGGAAGACCACATGTGAACAAATATACACAAAGCTCACCACATATAGGGTGAATAGAAAATTATTGACAGCAGGGAAAAGCTAGAATTAAGAGGGTTTAAGAAAAGTTTCCAACAAAAGATGGAATTTTAGTTAGAAATCAGAAGTCTGGGAGGCTAAACTTGATCTACTTCTAAATCCTTCAGTGACCAGGATGAAGTACTTTCAGTTAAGTTGCAAAGTCCGATTTTTAAAATGGAGTAACTAGTTAGAGGCTATGCTGCATTCAACATTTTACTTGATGGAGTGAATATTTCATAGAAACTGCATGCAGGTGTGGAGAAATGTTTTTCTATGGAGTGGGTGATGTTTCAACTTCTGTTTTGCTCTGTCTTCTTAGTAAATATTTCCTTGTAATAGCTCATTGACTTTGGTTAAATTAAACTAGGACACTAATCACTTATGACTGCTACTGAGAACAATATACTAGAATAAGGGCCCAAGCCAATAGCGTTACCAATTCACTTCCAAACCCATAGTGTAACTAGAACCATAAAGGGAGGATATAGTCCAATTATTTTGGAGATTCAGTTCATCAGCGTGAATGAGAGTTGGAAGAAAGATACAGAGAGTTGCATAAAGGCTACATGACAATTATCAATCGTTCTATTTGCTAATTATGTTTTATAGTCACATGAAGAATATGATATAAATAAAACTAAAGTTTAAAATAAATACAGTCTTCTATATGAAAGAAAAAATATGGGTTGGTCAGATAGCAAGAATGATAGTTAAAAGATGGACATTATTTTAGCTTTCTTGCTATCTACATAAAGGCAAGAGAATGAAAGAAGTTCTCCAGTATATAAGGGATATCCCATGCAGTAGATATATAGGAAGGTAATGGTTAGTTATGGCAGAGGATTATTGGACATTAATGATTCATAATATGTATAGTTGGATAGAGAACCCACATCAATGAGAATACAGATCTATTAGGGTATTAGAGACCCCACTATATTTTTAGCCAAATAGATGCTGCCTTGCCTACATCACACTAGAACAATCCATTAACAAGTGAAATTTTTAATATCATGCAGAAAAAAGGAAGAAATGGCTATTTAGTGAATTCAATACCTTTTCTGCATTCAATCAAATTCATTTATTAAACTTCCAAGTGAAAAGTTTAAAAATGAATTCACACATGTAGACACTGTAATTCCTTTTGAAATGCGATATCATGTAGAATCCACAATGTCAATTTTTTCAACCAGATGTCTGGTACCAAATGAAGTAGAAAATAGAAGCATTTCAGTAGTAAGGTGTGGTTATTTTTAACTTTTGTCTGCAATACCCAAATAAACCTTTTAATTTTACATTTTATTTGTGTGTGCAAATAATTTTAGAGTTTACTCATTTTAATTCACAGTTGATAGAATCTCAAAGTTGAAAAGGTCCTTGGAGTTCATCTAGACTAACATGTAACTTAGTCTCAGTTCTTTACACAATGTCTCTGACAAGTAGTCATTCAGCCTTTACTGATGGGTCCATCTCTAAAAAAGAGGTTCATCCTACCTTTAAATAACTCTTAATGCTGGGAAGTTTTGTTGTTGTTTTTTTTTCTTAAAAAATAAGCTTCTCTGTAAATTCTAAAAAGCCTTTGTCTTTCACGGTATATTCCAAGTAACATAAGGGAAGGGATTGCCTCCAACTTCTCTCAGGATCATCCCAATATCAAACTAATAAATAGTTGTAGAGTGATTAGGATGACCCCATAGGAATGACACTACCAATGTCAAGACTTTCAATAAATGTCCAGGCCTATTTTTGGAGGATGCAGACAAAGGTTTATATTAACTATATTTGACCAGGATAGCATTTGCTTTTCAGCTTGGTGTTATGGATTTGAAATTAGAGGACATGGATGCTTCTTGTTAACTACAAGATCTTGGTCAATTCTTTTGTTCTCCATAGGCATAACATTCTTTATCTAGAAACTGAGGCAGGGCTAGATCTCCCAACCTCCTTCTAGTTCTAAAACTATAATATTATAATAACAACAATTAAATAACAATTAGGCACTAAAGCAGTTGTGCTAATTGTTTTTTTTTATTTTTAAATAAAAATGTTTTAGGGAATTTCATTCACATAAGAGTCAATGGTTTGTCATTGTTGGTCACTGTTTTCCTTTTGAAAGCCAAGCAACTTGGTGCAGGTAAGCAATGACTTACATCAAAGGATCCAGGTACAGATTCTGCCTCTTATAAAACCTGTATGAAATTGAAGAATTTTCTTCGTCTGTAAAATGGCCCCTTCTACATCCAAATTTTAATCCTATGAGCACTTGCAATCCCAGATCACAACCAAAACCTCTCCTTCTAAGTTCATTATTTGTTTAATCATTTTCTTTTCTTTTCTTTTTCTTTTTTCTTTTTTCTTTTTTCTTTTTTTTTTTTTTGCAGGGCAATCAGGGTTAAGTGACTTGCCCAGGGTCACACAGTAAGTGTCAAGTGTCTGAGTCTGGATTTGAACTCAGGTCCCCCTTAATCCAGGGCCTGTGCTTTATCTACTGCCACTGTGCCACCTAGCTTCTCACCCCCCCCTTGTTTAATCATTTTCAAACTATGCATTTGAATTACAATGATTAAACCATCAACCAAAGTCCAACTCTAACAACTCACTATGGTATTAAGGTTAGTCTGAATCCTAAAAAGGTTATTATTTTGGAGAGAAATTTCTGACTGTTTCTGTCAAGTTAGAAAGTCTCTAAGTGCTGGCTGGGTGATGAATTGTCAGCTGAGCAGAGGCTGAGATAATTTTAGAGACAATTCATCACTACTTACTGGCCTGTAGTGCTATTTTTTTAGAGCCTTAACAACCTGAAAACACATACAAAGGAATGGAGTGTCTGTGACTTGCATCAGTGGAGAGTGTACCCACATTGTTAAAAGTCATAGATGTTTGAAGTATTCAATTTAATTCAAATGGTATTTTTATGTCCCTATAATGTGACAGTTGTTTTAGGTGCTGGAGATACACACACACACACACACACACACACACACACACACATACACACAAACTAACCCCTGTCTTCATGCAGCTTAGATTCTGCTAAGAAGAAACAAATGCTACATATACACATAAGTAAATATTAAGTAATTTTATAAAAGAGACAACATTAAAAAAGGGCATTAGAAGTAGATAGGTATTATAAAAGGCTTAACAAAAGTGCTGGCAAATTATTTCAGTCTTGATGTATTATAAGGATTCTAAGAGTTAAGGATGCACATAAAACATTCCAGTCATAAAGGATGGCTTGGAAAAACTCACATGAGCAGAAGGAATTTTGAGTTTAAAGACAATTCTTACTCATTTGGCTGGAAAGTAGCATATATGTAGAGAAGCAACTTGAAAGGCTATATGGCAAAGATTTCATCTCTGAAATATGCTAGATAGCTTAACATTTCAGCATCTCCAAATGACTCTAGGTTTCAGAAAAGTCTGCTGAGTTGCATTGATTTAGGGATTGCCCCACCGGGAAATACCCATGCCAATGAAATAACATAAAAAAACAAAAATCAAAACAAAACATTAGATAAATCAAAAAGTCTAGAATGATTAACTTAAATCAGATTAAGAGCTATAGATTCCAGTCTGACAAAAATGTGCTTACTAAGACACATTTTAAGAAATTTAGGACATTAAAACATTATAAACACATTAAAGACCTCTAGAGCCAATTGACAGTAGAGAAATTCTTAAGTTTTGTGAGAGGAGGAGTGATACAGGAAGACTTGTGCTTTAGAAAGATAATGATGATGATGGTTGTGGTTGTGATGGTATTTTTGGCTACTGTGAACATTGAAGAGAATTGAGATAGAAAAAAAAATCCAATTGGGAGGCCATAGGTGATTGGGACCTCAAGTAGCGTTAAATGCCAGAAATATATTATTTCACTAATTTTAATATTTTTAATGCATGGAAAATATATGAAAATAAGAAAGGTATGACCCTATACTAACAGGTCCTGTTTATTTCTTTTGGCCCACATTATATGGTTAAACCAATTTTCCTAGTACTAATACATTCAATGTTCTATTTAATTATTGTTGTAGCCTTTGGAAAGCAGAAGGCTATATAGTTATTTAATATATTTGGTTCCATGTGCATATCAATGAAATTATTTGGCTTGGGGAAGGAAAATTTTATATTTGATCTAAATTTTCCTGGTTGCCTAAATGGAAGATATAGGAATTGATTTCAGATCACTGGTGCTATTACTAACATGTTATTCTAGTACTGTATGGCTAAACATAGCCAAATAGCATAAATGTTGAACAGCACAACCATTCTGAGCATTTCATCATTGAATAGTTTAGCAATTAACCTACATTTCCACATGTTCATTATGGTTACATCAGGTTTTAATTTATTCACATTATTGTTGAACGATGTAGCTTGGTTATGCCTTCACATGTGGTACATTGGAAAGAATGCTTTATTTAAAGTTAGTGGACCTGGACTTGAATCCTAGCTCTGTGCCTACTACTTATATGCCTTTGGGAAATTAACTTAACATTTCTGTGACTCAATTTCTCCATCAATAAAATGAAAGGCTAAAACTAACTGATCCCTAAGACCTCTTCTACCCTTTAATATTTTTATTTATTATTATTATTGTTATTGTTATTGTATTTTCTGGTCACTTAGGCATATCATATATACATACAGATATATATTTAGCACATGGATATACAAATGCATATGCATATATCTATAAACATATTTTGCAGGTATGTCTGTGTATATGAGTGTGCATGTATTTATAATAGACCCAAGTAAGTAGAAAGGATTATGCTCTAAAATCCATAGTTTGTTTAGAAAGTGTGAAAGGATAAAATCTCACTTAAGAAACCCAAAGTCAGTATTTAGGTTTATAGTAATTCCACATATCCCTCATTTATCTCTGCATCCCTGAGTTCTCTCCCTGACTCCTGAAAGTTACTCTGCCTTAAAAACTAACTAGGATTCTTTGCTCAAATGGATGTGCTCTGGTGACTTCTTCCAAGAATTTAGCATATTTCAAATGAAATCAGTAAGCCTAAAATTTTATTGATTCTTAATTCTTTATTTTAAAGCCAATGGGGTATTGATGCCAAGGGACATCACTATTATTTTATCTTGGTCAATTTTTCCTCTCTATTTTGCATTTATTCCAGAGGGTTTTTTTGAGGTGCAGGGGGTAAAATAATTATATTTTTGTTAAGTATAGTTACCTTCATTTGACCTTTTTCAAACAATTAGGTTGAAAATATTTAGTGCTACTAAAAAGATCATACATGTAATCTGAGTGTGATTTTAAAAAAAATGGGAATCATTATAACTCATTTATTTCACCTTTTAAAGCTGCTTAACAATTTTCAGAATTATCCAAAGGATTGGTGATTTTATAGAACAACAACAACAAGAGCAAAACATTTTACATATTGTTAAGGGAAAGGTTTATTAAATTATAACAAGAAGCAATATTATATTTCTTTCATTACTTTGATTATCATGTAATCATTTCTACTCCCTTGTATTTCCTTCATAAGTTAATATAATTAACCTAATTTTTGATCTAGAAATATGCTGAATGAGCAGGATTGCATAATAGTGTTATCTTGTACATTGAGAAATCTATTATATAGTTTTAGCTGTACATATTTATCACTTTACTATTAACATATTAAGTCAATGATACAGCATATATATTTTTCAGAGCTTAAAAGAATTGCCATTTCATCTCTTTGACTAATTAAGAATATAACTCATATCACCAAGGTCACCCACTGAATACTGGGCCATGATCAGTTATCTTGACTTTTCACTTGCTGCTGGACTTTGGTGAGACTTGAAGAGAGAGAATGAGGCTCACACCTTTGCATAACACTGCCTCACTTTAATCCAATTAACTCTCAAATCAAAACATCACCTGAAATGTATTTGGGCCTCTTAGAAAATAATGGACAAATAATAATACTCTAGAATATGGGTTCTAAGTTGTTTTGTTTTATCAACCCCTTTTTCAGTTTGATGAAGCCTATGTACCCCTTCTCAGAATGTTTTTAAATTCATAAAATAAAATTCATAGTACCATAATAGAAAACAATTACATCAAAATGCACTAATCAAAAAATAAGTTCAAGAATATTAAGAATTCCTCTAGGGGGAAGCAAGGTGGTTCAGTGGATAAAGGATTGGCCCTGGATTCAGGAGTACCTGAATTCAAATTCAACCTCAGACACTTGACACTTACTAGCTGTGTGACCCTGGGCAACTCACTTAACCCTCATTGCCCTGCCCAAAACAAAAATTCCTCTAGATGATTGTAGTGTTATGTGGCTATCACCACAGAGGCATAATGCATTCCCAGACTAAACCAATATTTTTTTTTCTACTTTACTAGAACCTGTCATGAACTTGTGCCTTAAAAATATAGGACAATATTTGACAAAACACAAACTAAACTTTACCACTGTAAGAAAGGGAAGTTATCATCATTTTATCATTTTCTCTTTCAATGTGGATAGTTCAAAAATTCTGGAAAAATAGATTTTTTTTACAAATTTAGCAAAATTAAAAACCCAATTTTTTTATTAAAAATGGAAATTATCAGGAACTGAAAAAATTTCTTTAAAAATTGATTTTATTTACAAAAGTAAAGTAGTAAGAGTCAATGATTTGTAGCTATAAGATCCATCAGAGGTCATTTATTCCAATCTCCTTACTTTACAGGTGATGAGACTGAGACTTGAAGAAATTAAATGATTTACTGAAGATTGCCAAGGTAGTATCACAGAACAGAATCAAACTTGAGTCCTATATGGTTTAGCACACCTTAAAATCTGAGCTATTGTATCCTTCCTAAAGTAAGTATTGATAGTCACATTTATTTCATTAACTTTTATAAAATATTGTTAAATTAAGAATAAATTTGATCTGAAAAAAAATATGCACATAGACTTAAGAAAGTCAGGAAACTGTGTTGATTTCATCTATTACAGGTTTGTTCTAGCTTATCTCAATTGGGCCCTCAGCTCAGGAAGGCATTTCTTCTATTCTGCTCTAAGCAAGAATCCACTGGACTCATCATAGCAGCTGTTCTAAGTCTCCTTTTCTGAAGCTTCTCATTGTAACCTCTCCCCTCCCTCACTCTCTTATCTAAGGACATCTCATGCTTCAACAATTTTGAGACCATTTTTCAAGATGTCTCTCTTCTTCTTTTCTCCTTTCTCCTTTCACAGACTGGCGAGGAGGTTCGGCGGTAGGCCAGGGTGAAGTGGAGGCAGTATCTACTGGAGTTGGAGCAAAGTGCCCTGGGTCTGAAACAGTGGGCTGAATCGAGTGGTGGTGGCCCAGTGGGGAAGGGGTAAAAGCACTCCAAGCTTCCGACCATAGAGAATCAGAGTTCAATCAGACTTCTGTTTCCGAGTCAAAGAGAAAGCGGCTATGATTACTCACAAGCCAGGCAGGCTGAGAAGAAGCCCAATCACGCCCTGGGCAACGCTGTAGCATGAACAGTGTGTCCTGGAAGCAGCGCTACACTTTAAGGAGTAAAAAACCAAGAAACAGTAAGCCAGGATGAGTAGGCAGAGAAAGCAGAAAACCATCAAAAACTTCTTTGGGGGAAAGGTAGACCACAATACATCCTCAGAAGAAGATAATAATAGGGTCAAAGCTCCAACATCCAAAGCTCCCAAGAAAAATATGAACTGGTCTCAGGCCATGGAAGCTCTCAAAAGGGACTTTGAAGAGAAAGTAGGAGAGATAGAATGAAGATGTAGAGAAAGAGAGGAAGGAATGGAAAGAGAAATGAGAGCAAAGCAGGAGAGTCATGAGAAAAAAGTCAACAGTTTGAAAAGCCAAATGGAAAAGGAGATTAAAAAACTGTCTGCTGAAAATAATTGCCTAAGAATTAGGATTGAACAAATGGAAGCTAGTGACCTTATGATAAACCAAGACACAGTAAAGCAAATCCAAAAAAATAGAGGGCAATGTGAAATATCTCCTTGGAAAAACAGCTGACCTAGAAAATAAATCTAGGAGAGAGAATTTGAAAATCATTGGACTACCTGAAAACCATGACCAAAACAAGAGCTTAGATACCATCCTCCAAGAGATTATGAGGGAAAATTGCCCTGATATTCTAGAAGCAGAAGCTAAAATAGAAATTGAAAGAATCCACCGATCACCTCCTGAAAGAGATCCCAAAAGGAAAACCTCCAGGAATATTATAACCAAATTCCAGAACTCCCAGGTCAAGGAGAAAATACTGCAAGCAGCTAGAAAAAATGAATTCAAATACTGTGGAGCTCCAATAAGGATAAAGCAAGATCTAGCAGCTTCTATATTAAAGGACTGAAGGGCTTGGAATATGATATTCCAGAGGGCAAAGGAACTGGGACTACAGCCAAAAATCACGTACCCAGCAAAACTAAGCATCATCTTTCAGAGGTAAACATGGAACTTCAAGGAGAAAGAAGACTTTCAGGCATTTGTTATGAAAAGACCTGAACTGAATAGAAAATTTGACTTTCAAATACAAGACCCTGGAGAAGCATAAAAAGATAAACAGGAAAAAGGCTTCATGAGGGATATTAAAAGATCAAACTATTTATATTCCTACATGGGAAGATAATACTTCAAACTCATAAGAACTATATCAGTAAGGATTTAACAGAGGACACAGGTCTGAACTGAATACGAAGGGATGTTATGTTTTGTTCTGTGTGGGGTGTCTTATGTCTGGGGCCGGATTTGGGCTTAGGGCCTCCTGGGTCCAGGGCTGGTGCATTGTCCACTGTGCCACCTAACTAACCCATAATGACATCCTTAAAATAGGGTTGAGGTGTAGGAGAAATAGACTGGGGGAGGGGGAAGGGGAGAGATGATCTAGGGAGAGGTTGTTCACATGAAGGAAACAAGAAAAAAGCTTATGGAGGGGAGGGGAAGAGGGGGAAGGAATTGGGGAGTGAGTGAACCTTAATATCATCAGAATTGACTCAAAGAAGGACTAACATACATACCCAAGTGGGTATAGTAATATATTTTTGCCCTGAGGGAGGGGAGGGAGATAAGGGGGGGGGAGGAGGGAAGGGCAGATTCGGGGAGAGAGTAGTAAAAAGCAAAATACTTTCGAGGAAGGTAAAGATGTTCTTCATAACAGCACAAGTATGACATATTGAATTGCTTGATTTCATAGGGAGGGTTGAGGAGAGAGGGAGGAAGAAAATTTGGAACATAGAATTAGCTCAAAGACCTTAAACTCATCAGAGTTGGCTCATGGAGGGAATAACATTCACACTCAGTTGGGAGGAGTAATCTATTTAACCCTAAAGGAAAGTATGAGGGGAAGAGGATAAGGAAGGAAGGGTGAAAAAAAAGGGAGTGCAGAGTAGGGGAGGGGACAGTCAGAAGTAAAAACACTTTTGAGGAGGAATAGCTTAAAAGAAGATAGAAAATATAGTAAATATCATGGGAAGGGAATAGGATGGAGGGAAATAGTTATGATGACTTTGCTGGGCTAATATGAAGAAAATTCTTTGTCAAATTTAAGGTACTTTATTTAGGTTATGATGAACAGGATACTATTAGAAAATCCTGGAAAGACCTACATGAACTGAAGCAGAGTGAAATGCACTGTATACAAAATAACAGCAATAGTGTAAGATGATCTGCTGGGAAGCATGTGGTTATTTTCAGCAAGGCAATGGTCCAATATAACCCTGAAGGACTTATGAAAATGGCAACCCATCTACAGAGAAAGAAGTGATAGTATCTGAAAATAGATGGAAACACATTTTTTTTTCTTTTTTTTTCTTTTTTTGGTGAGGCAATTGGGGTTGGGTGGCTTGCCCGGGGTCACGCAGCCGGTGGGTGTTGGGTATCTGGGGCCGGATTTGGGCTCGGGTGCTCCTGGTTCCAGGGCCGTTGCTCTGTCCACTG
Source organism: Dromiciops gliroides (assembly GCF_019393635.1). NCBI lineage: Eukaryota > Metazoa > Chordata > Mammalia > Microbiotheria > Microbiotheriidae > Dromiciops > Dromiciops gliroides. Next base: position 214,443,753 of record NC_057861.1, read on the forward strand.
CGCCACCTAGCTGCCCCTGGAAACACATTAAAAAAAAATTCTCTTTGACAATTCCTCAGTCTGAAGTTTTGGGAGTTTTTTGACTGTTTTCTCTCACAACCTAGCTAATATGGGAATGTTTTCCATGACTACTCATGTATAACTTATTTTGAAATGCTTGAGTTCTAGTGGGTGGGGGGTGGGAATGGAGGAAGAAGAGAAGTTGGAACATTTTTTTTTAATTGATGTTAAAATTTGTTTTTACATATATTTTGAAAAATAAAATTCTATTCAAAAAATAATAATAAAATAAAATAAAATTGGATATACAAGCATTAAAGTCCCCTTTTAACTTTTCCCTTATATATCCCACAGACCACTAAGAAAAAGAAGCCTCTGAGCTTTAATCAGTGAGGGATTAGTTTTTATTGTTTGAGAATTAATTAGAAAACAAAAGGTGATACAAATTAGGGAAATAGGAAAGTAGAAATACAAATGAATAATCTTAGATCTAAGCTTAGTCTATATTCCTTTATAAAACTCACCGAATCCCAAACTGCCTGGCATGCCAGCACCATACACCAGATGTGTGCACCATCACGGCTAAGCTCTATTTACTGTTGTTCACTCCAGCTAAGCCCTCATCGATTCTTAGATGTTACCCAGGGTTATCGAAGGCCTCACAGTGGAGAGCAAGCCAGGGAAAGTGAGGCCAATATTCAGGAGAGGCTCTTTTTTCTCTTGATGGAAAACCACAAGCTACAGACGCTTTACATGGTGTTCCTGAGTAGCATGGTCCAAGAAGGGAGAAGCGAAGCTGTCTACATTCGAACTGGGGAGAGCTTCTGGCTCTTGCTGCCTTCTGCTCACAGAGTCCTCCAGCTCAGCCGGGGACTTGAATCTGGTTAGCCTGCAGCTCTCTGGGTCCGGCTCAGCTCCTACCTCCTGGACCTCCTCGTCATCCTCCAGTTCCCAGCTCCTTCCACCTCCTCCCCAAAAGGTAGGTCCTTCAAGAGCCGCTTCAGTAGCATGTGCTCAACTCTCAAATGCTTCAGCTAAAACTTCCATTTTTTACCACATCCCCTGCTTTGTTTCATTGAAAAACGAATGAATTTGCTCAATGAAACATCTTTCTGTCTTATCACTCTACCCATCCCCACTATATCCTTCCTCACTTTCTGTCAGATATAGAATCATACTTTTTCCTTGGCAAGGCCAAATCTCTACCCTTTTATATCCTCCAAGATAATCTGACAATCATCTGTTTCTACCTAATCTGCAGTCTCTTTTTATCTACCACTTCCTTCTTTGCTACCTACAAACTGCCTACTCCATTGCTCAAATTGTTAAAAGAAAAAAAATTCTCTCTAGATTTTATCTTTGCTAGATGTCATCCTGTGATTCGTCTTTTACCAGCTAAAACTCTTTGAAAATGATGTCTGGGGGGGGGGGGGCAGCTAGGTGGCATAGTGCCCTGGATTCAGGAGTACCTGAGTTCGAATCCGGCCTCAGACACTTGACACTTATTAGTTGTGTAACCCTGGGCAAGTCATTTAACCCCCATTGCCCTGAAAAAAAAAAAAAAAGAGACAAAAAGAAAGAAAATGATGTCTAAGTTGCCTCTACTGCCTCTCTCATTCATTTCTAAAGCCTCTGAAATCTGACTTCCAATATTTTCACTCAACTGAAGCTCCTCTTCAAAGTTGTTGATGGTTTCATAATTGTCAAATATGTCTTGCTTTTTAAAAAAATCTTCATCCTTCTTAACCTCTCTGGAGCCTTTGAGACTGTTGATGAACTTCTTCTGTTGTATATGCTCTCCTGTTTTTTCCCCATAATAGCACGTCTGAGTATTTTTTTCTGTCATCTTTGCTTTTCCTTATCCATGTTACACCCAATATTGGGTGTCCCTCAATCCTTTCCCTGGGTCTTTTCTTTCCTTACTTCCCTACTTGATAATCTCATCATTTCCCATTAGTTTCCTTACATCCATTCAGATTATTTTCAGAACAATAAAGACAACCAAAAGTTTTAGTTCATTTTAAAGTTTTAATATCTTAAAGCTATGTTAAGATTTCTAAGACTTGGGGGCAGCTAGGTGGCACAGTGGATAGAGCACCGGCCCTGGAGTCAGGAGTACCTGAGTTCAAATCCGGCCTCAGACACTTAACACTTACTAGCTGTGTGACCCTGGGCAAATCACTTAACCCCAATTGCCTCACTTAAAAAAAACAAAAAGATTTCTAAGACTCTATATAACAAACTTGAGTTCCAGTCTCATCTTACCAATTCTCATTTGGGCATCTCAAACTGCATAATGCATAGGCATCTCAAACTCATTATGTACAAAACATAACTCATTATACTTAACCACAATCTGTTTCACATTCCACTTTCCTTATGACTGTCAAAGATGCCACCATTCTTATAGTCATTCATATTTTTAACATGGCATCCTCAGATCTCACTCTCACTTGCTAACACATCCAAACACTTGTCATATCTTATAATATGTTCTCCATAATATTTCTCCCCTTCTCTCTCACCTTACTAATTCAGGCTCTCATCAATTTTCATTTAGACCAGACTTCTTAAACTTTTTGCACTCACAATCCCACTTTACCCAAGAAATTTTTGTTACCCTAGGCATATAAATATATAAAATAGGTATACATAACCTTTTACTGTTGCCAAATTTTTCACAACCATCATTTTCAGTTATGCTAACCTATATGGAGTCAAAACCCACAGCTTTAAAAAGCTAAGATTTAGACTACTACATTAGCCTTTTATTTGATCTGCTGCCCCAAGTCTCTTTATACTTCAATTCATTCTCCACATAGCTGCCTAAATACTTTTGCAACTTGGTTTGATTATATCAGCCCTTACTCTTTCATCTCCAATGTCTCCCTATCACCATTAAGATCAAATAGAGGGGGGCAGCTAGGTGGCGCAGTGGATAGAGCACCGGCCCTGGAGTCAGGAGTACCTGAGTTCAAATCTGGCCTCAGACACTTAACACTTACTAGCTGTGTGACCCTGGGCAAGTCACTTAACCCCAATTGCCTCACTAAAAAAAAAAAAAAAGATCAAATAGAGGGGGCAGCTAGGTGGCACAGTGGAAAAGGCACTGGCCCTGGATTCAGGAGGACCTGAGTTTAAATCTGGTCTCAGACACTTGACACGTACTAGCTGTGTGACCCTGGGCAAGTCACTTAACCCCAATTGCCTCACTAAAAAAAAAAAAAAAAAAAAAAGATCAAATAGAGGGGGCAGCTAGGTGGCACAGTGGAAAAGGCACTGGCCCTGGATTCAGGAGGACCTGAGTTTAAATCTGGTCTCAGACACTTGACACTTACTAGCTGTGTGACCCTGGGCATGTCACTTAACCCTCATTGCCCCACAAAAAAAAAAAAGATGAAATAGAAACTCCTCTGGTTAACATTGAAAGCTTTTTACAATCTGTCCTTTTCCAAGGTTGTTAATCTTCTTTCATATAATTACTATCTATGTACTCAACTATCCAGGTATATTGACCAATTCAATGTTCCACAAACATGATGTTCTTTCTCGTTTTTTGATGGCTTTGTGATTGTTGCAATGTATGCCTGGAGCATTCTAACTTCTCACCTGCACTTCTTAATTTCCCTGGATTCATTCAAGGTTCAGCTTGACCATCACCTTCTGCAGGAGGCCTTTTTTTTCTAATCTATGTATTTTGTCTGAAGCAGTTTGGTAACATGGTGGATAACATTGAACTTGGCATCAAGAATATTTTATTTTTAATTTTGTGTCAAATTCTTTTTTAGTTGTGTGACTGGGCAAATCAGTAAACCTCTCTTAGCCCCAGTTTCCTTATCTAGAAAATGGATATAAATAGCAATCACCTCATAGAATTATTATGAGGAATGGATGAATTAACATATGTGAAGAGTATTGCAAACCAGAAAGTTTTATATAAATCCTAAAAATTATCATTGATGTTGCATGCACTCATTTATGTACACATTGTTTCTTCTTTAAGAATGATAGTTACTTCAATCAGGGAACTTTTTTGTGTTTTTTTTTCTTTCTATACTCAGCACTTAGCACAATGTCTGGCACCTAGTAGGCACTTAATAAATCCTTCTTGATGGAGTCATTGTTATGCTTGTTATTAAAAATCATTTTAAAACATTACTTTAATGATTTCACAAAGTTTTCCCTTAAATCAAACTATTCTGCCTCTGCAAAAAGTAAGAAACGCTTGTTTAGAATTCTGACTGAATGATATAGGCAATTGAAGTTAACAAATTTTTATTTAGCTATTTTTTTTTTGCTTGATAACAAAGGATCTTTTTTTTTGGGGGGGGGGAGATGAGGCAATAAGGGTTAAGTGACTTGCCCAGGGTCACATAGCTAGTAAGTGTCAAGTGTCTGAGGCTGGATTTGAACTGAGGTCCTCCTGAATCCCCAGCTGGTGCTTTATCCCCTGTGCCACCTACCTGCCCCTGAGAAGAAAGGATCTTAAAGCTAGAAAGGATGTTGGAGATTAATTTTTTTCCACCAAACACCCTCCTCTAAAAAAAAAAATCAGACAAGGAAAATGAGCACCAGACAACAGTTCAGATGTTATGACTCAGTTTGCATGATTGACTAAGCTAAAATTGCAAGCCAGATATATTGATTCCAAATTCAATAGTCTTTTTATTATAGAATGCCATTTCTTCAATAGTTATTGATTTTAAACATCAGTAGGTATAGATTTTTTTCCATTCATAGAATAAGTTTGGTAGTCACTGAAAGACATATGGGTATATATGAAAATGTTAAACATTAACTAAAAATATGCTATATGAAACAACCTAAATAGCTAAACATAAGACCATGTAATATCTATTATGTAATCCCTTCATCCAGATGCTTCATTTTAAAATTTTTGCATAGCCAGTACAGAGAAGAGTGAGAATAGTGATTTGCTTATGCTATTGGCAATTTTCAATTCAATCAAATTCAAAAAGATTTATTAAATAATCACACTCTATTAGGTGATAGGGATACAAAGCTCTAAAACAATATCATCACTACCTTTAAATAGCTTACTATTTAATGAGAGGGATACAAAATATGAACAAGTATGTAGTAATGAATGAATGTAAAACATTCATTAAATAAACTATGTGCCAGTACTATTCTAAACCCCAACGTAAACTGACAGGTTGGGTCCCCAGAGGGCAGCTACTACTCCTCACAGATTTTTGTTCATCCTTTGTTTTGAAAGAGGACCAATGAAATCACAAGTGTGATGTCTTAACTTGGGAGTATATTGGATTTAAGGGAAGCAAAGAGGCCCTAACAGCCATATTCTTTCCTCCAGAATCATTGGAGTCCAGTGGCAAAACAAGAGTCAAGACATTTTTCTAGGCAAATAGTATCCTGAAGGCTAAATCTAGCCCACATCTGCTTTTCTATAGCCTATGAACTAAGAATATGTTTTCTACATTTTTAAATATAATGAAACTATTTTAAAATTAAAAAAAAACATTCTTAACTCCTGATTGTACAAAAGCAGGTGGTGGGTCATGGTTTTCTGACTCCTGTAACATTGACTGTCTTATCTTCTCTATGGGTTGGCAGTTACCTCTCATCTTACTGGGACTCTATCCTTTTTTTGAAATCTGTGGAGTAATTTCTATACTAGAAACTTCAGTTTCTCAGTCTCTCTCATTGGTGTGTCCCTGCCTATTACATTCAAAGCAAGAATGCAGTAAAAGAAAGAGACTGTCCTAGGCCTCCCTAGTCAGTAGGGTATCCTTTTATGAGGAGTGGCACTCTACACCAATGTGAAAAGGGAGGGGTTCAGCTTGTAGCCTTTATCTTTTTTTCCTGTGAGTTCTGAGTCCAAACAATGGAACATCACAGATGAAGAAACTTCAAGCTAGAAATGTCTTTTTTAGTTATTTTTTTCTTTTTTTAGTAATTTATTGTCCCCCTAATTAGATGTACAATTATAACATTGATTTTTTAAACTTTGAATTCCAAATTACTCCCTTCTTCCCCCGTCCTCCCCCCACTTGGAGAAGGTAAGCAATTAGATATAGGTTATATATGTGTAGCCACAAAAAACATTTCCATATTAGTCATTTTGTGAAAGAAAACAAAGAACCTTAAGAAAAAAAAAGTACTCAAAATTATGTTCTATTATATATTCAGACACAATCGGTTCTTTCTCTGGGAATGGATAGCATTCTTCATCATAAGTTCTTCAGAATTTACTTGGATGATGGTATTTCTGAGAATAGCTGTCATTCACAGCAAATCATCCCATAATGTTGCTGTTACTTTGTACACAGTATATTATACTTTGCATCAGCTCATGTTAATCTTTCTAGTTTTTTCTGAGAGCATCCATCCTGCTCATCAGTTCTTTATGGCACAATAGTATTCCATCATTATCACACACCACAATTTGTGCAGCCATTCCCCAATTAATGGGCATTCCCATAATTTCCAATTCTTTACCACCAGAAAAGAGCTGCTATAAATATATATGTGTGTGTGTGTGTGTATGTGTGTATTTATGTGTGTATATATATGTGTGTGTGTATATATATGTATATGTATGTATATGTATATGCATATATTTATATATACATATATATTTTTTAATTTATTTATACATGTGCTTTTCCTTTTTGGTTTTTATCTCTCTCTGAATATAGACCTATTAGTGGTCTTGCTTATGTCAAAGAGTATGCATGGTTTTATAGCCCTTTGGACATAGTTCCAAATGGCTCTATAGAACAGTTGAATAAGTTCACAACTCCACCAACAGTGTATTAATGTCTCATTTTTCCCAAACTCCCTCCAATATTTGTCATTTTCCTCTTGGGTTCTATTAGCTAATCTAATGGGTATGAGGTAATACCCCAAAATTGTTTTGATTTGCTTCTCTCCAATAAATAGTGAGAACTTTTTTTTAAATTTCATATGGCTATATAAAGCTTTCATTACTTCATCTGAAAACTGCTCATATATTTCCATTTATCAATTGGGGAATGACTTTTATTTTTATAAATTTGACTCAGTTCTCTATATGTTGTAGAAACGAGGTTTTTATCAGAGAAACTTGCTTTAATTTTTTTTCAGTTACTACTGCTAACTGTATTCCCCTCAATCCTATTTCCTGCCCCCTCCCTCATTTATTTTATTCTATCTCTCCTTTCACCCTGAACCTTCTCAAAAGTGTTTTTCTTCTAAGTAGTCCCTCCCCTACTCTGCCCTTTCTTCTACTGCCCCACTCCCTTTTATCTCCCTCCCCTCCTACTTTCCTGCAGAGTAAGATATATTGAATCTGCATGTAATTCCCTCTTTGAGCCAGTTCTGATGAGAGTAAGGTTTATTCACACCCCTTCACCCACCCCCTCACATCCAAATTCCCCTCCTTCCTTCTTTTATGTGAAATAATTTAATTCATTCAATTTCTTTCCTTCCCTTTTGCCCAGTACATTCCTCACTCACCCCCTAATTTTTTTAGATATCATTCCTTCATATTCAACTCACACCTATGCCCTCTGTCTAAACAAACTCTTCCCAACTGTCATAATGAGAAAGTTCTTAAGAGTTACAAGTATCATTTTCACACGTAGGAATATAAAGAGTTTGGTCCTTTTAAATCCCTTATGATTTCCTTTTCCTGTTTATCTTTTTAGGATTCTCTTGACGCTAATATTTGACAGTCAAAATTTCTATTCAACTGTGGTCTTTTCACCAAGAATGCCTGAAGGTCCTTTTTTCATTAAATACACATTTTTCCCCTGAAGGATTACACATTGTTTTGCTGCTGGGTAGGTAACTATTGGTTGTAATCCCTGTTCCTTTGCCCTCCAGAATATCACATCCCAAGCCCTCTTATCAATTAATGAAGAAGCTGATAAATGTTCTGTGATCCTGACTATGGCTCAAAGGTACTTGAGTTGTTTCTTTCTAGTTGCTTGCCATAATTTCTCCATAACCTGGGAACTCTGGAATCTGACTATAATATTCCTGGGAGTTTTTGTTTTGGAATCTCTTTCAGGAGATGATGGGTAGATTCTTTCAATTTCTATTTTACCTTCTGGTTCTAAAATATCTGGGCAGTTTTCCTTGACAATTTCTTGGAAAATGATTTCTAGACTTTTTTGTTTTTATCATGACTTTCAGGTAGTCCCATAATTTTAATTTTTTCTCTCATGTATCTATTTTATAGGCAAGTTGTTTTTCCAATGAGATGTTTCACAGTGTATTCTATTTTTTACCATTCTTTTGGTTTTGTTTTATTGTTCCTTGATTTATCATAGAATCATTATCTTCCATTTCCTTAATTCTAATTTTTTAAGGACTTATTTTCTTGAGTAGGCATTTGACCAATTCTGCTTTTCAAGGTATTCTTCTCCTCATTGGCTTTTTGTACTTCTTTTTCCATTTGGCATAGTCTGTTTTTAAAGTGTTATTTTCTTCAGTATTTTTTGTATCTTCTTTACCAAAGCATTGACTCTATTTTCATGGTTTTCTTGCATTACTCTCCTGCATCTTTCCAATTTTTCCTCTACCTCTCATTTTATTTTCAAAGTTCTTTTTGAGCTCTTGCATGGCTTGAGAATAATTCTTTTTTTTTTTTAAACTTGGAGACTTTGGATGTATGAGTCTTAACTTTACCTTCTTCTTCTGAGGGTATAATTTGATATTTCTTTTCGCCATAGTAACTTAATATTGTCAGAATTTTTCATGTTGTTTGCTTATTTCACTAGCCTATTTCTTGACTTTTAATTCTTTGTTAAGGTAGGGCTCTGCTTCCATGGTGGAGGACACACTGTCCCAAGTCTCAAGGGGTTTGTGTAGCTGTTTATAACTATACTCCTAGGGACCTATAAGTTTTCAGTTCTTCCAAGGTAGTATGATCTAAGGTGTAATGATTGGAATGATTCCACCTGCTGGAGACTTACTATAGGAAAGCTCTGCCATGAGGAGAAGGTGCCTGTGGCTTTCCTTTGGCATCAGGAGGTGACGTTTGCTTGTGGGAGGAAGAGGGGGTGAGGCTGGCACTCTCGCTTTCTTTCGTCAGGACTCTGGTGGAGAGTGGAGATAGAAATGCACTCTCCCTTTGATAGATAGAGGAATCTAGGCCTTTCTCTCTCTCTTCACCAAATTCTTTTTCTCCTTAATAAATACTTAAAAGCCTAAACTCTTGCTAAAGCTTATAATTTATTGGCAACCACTCATTAGAGATATTAGATAGTATAGCTAGAGTTTTAGCTCCTTACAAAGGAGAGGTGTGTTGACTACTCTCCTGTCCTGTGTTCTGTTCTAGGAGGAACCTCAACTCCTCTTTTCTGTCCTAAAACTATGAGGAGGGTCCCTGCTCCACTGCTCTAACAAGCTTTGGTGTTTTAGTGTTCCCCCTCACTCTAGAACTGCCACTTAGTCCTATGACTCCCATTATAGTGTGGGCAAAGCAATAGAGTCCTGCTTCAGTGACAGTAAAAAAAAACAACAAAAGAAAACACCCTAGTATCTCCTTCTGATCAATTATTTGACACACCCCCCTTACTATCTGTGGGTTGAGTGTTTCCGAAGCAGTTCCTGCTGCTGACAATTCAGTGGCTCCCAAGGCCTGCTCCTGCTCTGCTGGGGTTGGGTCTGCATTGGTGCTGTTTCTTCTAGAGTGTGCTCCACTCTCATCCTGGCACAACAAATATTTATTGCCAACATTCTAAGTTGACTTTGGCTAAAATTTATTTTACCCTCTCCTTTTGTAGGTTCTACAGCTCCAGGAGTTGTCTTATGGCATTATTTAAAGATATTTGAAGAGTTTGGGGGGAAAACTCAGGTGAATTGCTACCTTTATTCTGCCATCTTCTATGTCTTAACAAAATAGGGAGTCTTGGATGTTACTATAAGTACTAGCCAAATATCTGTTGGTCTGAATAAAAGGAAGTTATAAAGTGTGTGTGTGTGTGTCTGTACTTAGACAAAGGAATGTGTGTGAACCCACACTTTTTAGGGGTCTATGCAGAAGATGATATATCAGTGCTCAAGCTCATCCAACCAACCAAGTATACTGAATACACTCAGAAAACTATACTAGATGCAATTAAAAAATACAAAGAATAGGGAATGATCTCTGATATCAAGGAATTGATTACTTAGGTAGAGGAAGTGGTCTGGTGGCTGACTCAGAAAAATTTGAGTTTGAATCTTGCCTGAAATATTTTATTAGTTGTGTTACTCTTGTCAATGCACTTAATGTCTATGAATAATACTCATTAAAATAAAATAACATTACTACTACTACTACTACTCCTGCTGCTACTACTAATATTTTGATAGTGATGACAATGTGCCAGAAACTATGCTAAATGCTACAATTATTATTCATTTGATCCTCACAACAATCCTAGAAGGTAGGTCTTCTTAATATTTCCATTTTACAGATGAGGAAACTGAGGAAAACAGGTTGAGACTTACCCAGGGTCATACAGCTAATAAGTGTCTGAGGATGGATTTGAATTCATTGCATGTTTATGGTGACGATCAAAAAATATAATTTGTATAAAGCAGTTTTCAAACGAGAAAGTACTATATAAAATTTGATCTCTTATTAGACCATACAACTAAAAAATATAATACAGGATAGAATGTGCTTGTGCTTGAAAAGTAAAAAGAAAATGCAGTAAGAGCTTACAAGAAGAAAAGAATCAATCATTCCAAAAAAAAAAGGCATCTAACAAGTACTTACTATATGCCAGGTACTGTACTGAGCACTGAATCAACTCTGAAGAACACAGCTGATATCAGAAGGGAAGAATTTGCTTCATAAAGAGAGCATATTTTATATTCTTAAGGCACAATGTGCATAATTTTGAATTAAAGTTCAGAATCTGAATAATTCCCATGAATAGTCTAATGACTCAGGCTGTATGAGTGACTCTGTTTAAAGGACAGGAGGGTGTGTTTTATTATTACATTCCATACTAAGATTGTATAGCACTTTGAAGAAGGCAGATGCCCTGAAAATGCCCTGGAATGCTTTCACAGGGTGCCTCTAGACAAGATGTTAACGAGAATTTCAAATAGTGTTATGACTTTTAAGTAAGTGACCCACATTAGGAGATTATACTGACTCACAAATTGACAGCATGCAAAGGTGATGCTATTCAATCATGTATACTTCACTAGAAGTCTGAGAGAAACACTGAATATAGAGCAATGCCGTCAAAGTGCATAAACACATTTGCCCTCTAAAAGTGCACTTTTAGGAAAGGTTCATGCAAACTTAAAAGAAAATTTGACATTTTCTTTCTGAGGAGACAAAAAAGATAGTAGCAAGGAAAACAGATGGAAAATATTTATTTATGACTAAAAATTAGTGCTAATAATTATTTAAAATATTGACCACATTTTTTTAAAATTTCCTACCAGGGCCTATCATGAGATTGCCTAACATATTGAAAATCTATTGAAGCATGGGACTCTCTTATGAATAATAAGTATTTTATTAGAAGTTATCTAGAAGATGAGTATGAGAAGAATAGGTAGTAACTGGACCTCCAATTTATTTTGTATAGGAGACAAACAAACGAAGAAAATTCCCTATATCAAACAGGTCAGTACCTCATCTGCAATTTGTAGTCTTAGATAGCTGCCTAGAAGTTAAGTGACTAGCCCAGAATTATACAGCCAATAATATTCATACTCAGATTTTTAATCCAGATCTCTCTGCCTCCCAGATCAGCTCTCTATGCGCCAACCCATTCTGACTATAATAATACTGGGGGCATCATAAAACATCCCTTCTAGGGTGCTTTAAGAAGTACCACTAAAAGGGAGCAGTTTATTTGTTATAAAATAATTTACTATTATGTGCTTCTTAATCCACATCTTAGTAAGATCCAAAATCTGCATCAGAAGAAATCTCAAAAGTCATCATTTTAACCCACACCTGCATTAATTACACATTAAAAATTACAAGAAACTACAAGAAAAAAATCAAGCCTCCCCAGGAAGACTTCCAATGATGGGAAATTTACTTTCCTCTGAGGCATTCAATCAATCAACAAATATTGACTAAGAATCTACTTTGTATCAGCCCCACACTTGACCTTAGGCATACAATGACCAAAAGGGAAGTGCTTCTGTTCTTAAGCAACATGCAGTACATATATAAATAGATGCAAATTATTTGAAAGGTGGAGGCCCTAATTACTAGAAAGATCAGAAAGGGCCTCCTATGAGAAAGGTACCATTTTAGTAGATATTGAAAGGAAACTAGGAGGTAGAGGGGAGGAGTGAATGTATTTCAGGTAGTGGGAATGAAGGGACTCATTGTTCAAAGGGCAGAAAGGGAGATAAACTGTCATATTAGGAGCAGCAATAAGAACAGTTTGTGAAGACCAGAGAGTAGATATCTATACTCACACACACAAACACATATATACACATGAATATATACATATATTTACATCTATATGTGTTTATATGTCATTTTAAAAATTCTGATTTTGTCAATGAATTCTCTGTGTAGCCACATTCTTCAATTTTAACTTATCCCTCCACTTTTTATTTACTAATTAGGACAATTTAGTTCCAATATTGAAACTCATATCTTAAAATTATTCATAAAATAATTCCATCCTCCATAAGCTAATTTCTCTTATAGAATTTTAGGATTCAGTACGTCCCTATATTTTTTTAAGTCCATATATTTTGAACGCAATATCCTAATCCTCTCTACCATAAGTATTATGCTTCTTTTTTATTTTGTTCTCGGTTTTGTTTTATTCTCTCAAAGGAAAAAAAGCCATCTTAGGATTTGATTTGGTCATGGCCCAAGGCTCAGTTGTGTCTCCCTTTATGCAATTTCCCTGTAGCTTTTAGCATTAAGATGATTTCCTAGAACATAGAAAGGTTTACAAGGGCTCCTCAGACTTTCTGGATATCCCAAGATCATGTCAATCACCACACCCTACCTAATCAACTAAATGTGTTACCATATGGAGATGAGGAAGGCAAATTAAAGTGCTACAACATCCTTTTTATTGTACTTTTTTTTTACAGGGCAACAGGGGTTAAGTGACTTGCCCAGGGTCACACAGCTAGTAAGTGTCAAGTGTCTGAGGCCGGATTTGAACTCAGGTACTCCTAAATCCAGGGCTGGTGCTTTATCTAATGCATCACCTAGCTGCCCCTATTATACTTCTTATGTTATAGTTGAATAAGCTTTTTCGTAAAATATTACATGATCTATGGTTGCCTCATTTAATTATAATATCCAGTCTGAACTCACCAGATACCAGCCTTTGTCAAGCTAGCCACCATACTATGGGATCATAATTAGTATCTATCTGAACTCCTTGAAATCTGGCCTCCTAAAATGCAATGTATATGTCAAACTATGCCTAGTGTTTTCCTTCTTATGTAAACAATATATTTTTTTATATTTTTTCCCAAATAAAGGTTTCAAAAAGATGAGGAAGTAAAAAGATAGGGCCATAAGAACAATATCAGGCCTATATTTTGTAATCAGATATGAAAGTATTCTCTTGATCTTTAAGAATAAATTGGTGTAATAAATAATAAATTTGGTGTCAATGAATTCTCTGTGTAGCCACATTCTTCAATTTTAACTTATCCCTCCACTTTTTATTGGTGAATTCATCATTGTAATAAATTGGTGTCATTCATTGGTCTTGAATCAAATATATGCAAAGCAAATCCAATGTAGGCATTATTATCTTCAAACATAATAATATATTTTTCTTTTTCAGCCTTTAAATATGCTATTAAAAATAAGATCCATAAAATAGTTTTGTATCAAATGACTGATCATTACTATTATTACTATTCACCACTGTTGATTTATCAATTAGTGCATATATTCATATAATTGAGTGGGAAGAGACCCTGGAAATAATCCCATCGAATATAGAGAACCTAAGGTATGGTGAGGTTAAGTGACACATCACAAGATTTCATGGTTATGGCAATCTCCTGATTTTCAGCCAGGTATTTCTATCTACCACTGCATGGTATTTCTAAATGAGTCAGCTATAAAGGAGGCGTGTGGGATAGTAGAACAGTATGAATCAAATTAAATTAAAATAACTTAAACACACACAGTGTTTTTCTTCTGCCTTGTCTGACCTGACAAGGTAAAAATTATAAAATGAAATGAAAGGAAGCAAGAAAATGTTAACTTACTTTAGGGGGAAAAGCACTCTCGAATCAAATATCTTCATTCAAAAGCTGTCTGTGAGACCTATTACCTGTGTAATCACAATCAAATCAACCAACCTTTTTGAGTCCCAGTTTCCTCATTTGTAAAAGAAGAGTGGTGGACAAGGTGGCCTCTGATGTTCCTTCAAGCTGTATGGTTTGGTTTGCTCTTTATCCTAAGATATAATACTTATGTTAAGTTATTAGGTACTTAATGTACTTCCCCTATCCTTCCTAGAGTGTTTGCATTTTCAAAAAAGGATAATAGTAAAAGGGAAATTCTTAAGACACAAAGGGGAAAAATATAAATGGAAAAAGTTTAAGACTCAATTAAGGAATCATATTTGATCAGAGTCTATTTAGCACTTTTCAAATTACATCAAGGGGCAACCACTTCTTTTGTGTATGTAATAAATAGGGAAACATACACCCACATATATGTGTGTATGTGTGTGTGAATGTATGTATGTATGTATTTATATAGGTATGTGTATATGAAATATATATTTACTTCCATATTTTGAAAATGACAACAGAAATTCTTATTGTACTTTTATAAAAGAACTTTCACAGGCTTTTTAGTCTTCTGCTTTGTTAACTATCTTGAGATTCAGGTTAGAAACTTTATTTCTTTAAACAATAGTTAGTTTTGCTTTTTGCTATGACCTTGTCCCACTGGTCAACTGTATCACACAAAACAAACAGGCAAACAGATATATAAGTGACTACATAGATGGATTAATGGATGAACAAATAAATAAATAGATGAGAAAACAAATTAATTAATAAACAAATGAGCAAATAAATAAATAATGGTTGAAAAAAGTGGATACCTTTCTGAAGGGACTAGACTTCCAAGTGACAGGTCATCTATTAGTATGAATATAGTTTTAAGAGAAAATCCACTCAGCCTAAATTATTTACTTACTGGCCCCCTTATGGTACCTACAATTTCTAGTTGATAGCTATAAATAAAATAGTAGAGTGCTTTAATTCAACTGGATGTGAGAGGCAGTGTGAAATGAAAAAAAAAGAGTCAGCCTTGGAAAACTTGGTTTCATGTCTTTCTTCTGACATATATTAGCTCTGAGACTATGGATGAATCTCTTAGCCTCCTATTTCCACTGACAATGGTCTGACTGGAAGTATTTGATGAGTAGCTGATGTGTATTTGTGAATGGATTCTCTACAAAGTGACTGCTTCAGATGGAAAAATCACAAGTCTAGACCAAACAAAATGAAACAAAACAAAATCAGATTGTTATGCATATATCATTGATTACTAATTTCATATTTAATAACCTTTCAAATTAATAAACAAAACATTTTACATGTATATTTAAGAGTACATTATTTTGAATCACTGACTTTGGATGATTAGTCAGGATGAATATTTGGCCCAACCAAAAGAGAGAAATCAAATGCAAAACACTTTAAACAATAAGTAAAAGTTCCTTTGGTTTATACTTCAGTGCTTGAAAAGCTCAGGAAATTGAGCAGTGTACATAGATCTTTTACAAATAGAGATTCCAATCCTTTTATAAAGTATAAAGTAGAAGATAGAGAGCTAGTCTGGCAGAGGGAATAGAGTAGTGGGTTTGGAATCCCTTGGACCTGAATTCAAATGTTGCATCAAACACTGAATAGCAATATGATGTTAACCAATTCACTCAAACTTTATCTAAGTTTCATGATTTAAAAATGAGGGGATTGAACTTGGTGCCTATCTCAAAATCTATGACCTTTTATACTGACTTGTCCTGAATAAGTTGCTTAAGCATTCATTGTTCTACCACAGGAATCAAACAGATAGTTTAAGCAGCCCTCAAAACTTCTTAGCGATCCCCTGCCTCGCTGCCACCACATTAAAATCCAATTGGGAAAGATGTTTTTAAAATAAGTAAAAATACAATAGAATCCAGATCATATTAATATATGGTTTTCTAAATTATTATGTAGCCCATAGGTAGCCTTACATGCCATTTAGTGACCAGCATTTCTATTTGAGCTTGATATCACTTCTCTAAGCAATAATCTGAGACTAAAATTGTAGAAAAAATGTTAACCTACAATGGACTTTCCTCCACAAGCAATTCCATATACCAATTAAATCATGGCTCCTATCTCGATGTATAGCATTTATTAAGTGATCAGCAAGCACTATTTTAAGCATTGACAAAACAAATACACAAAAACAAAATACTCCATTATTTGGAGGAACCTATATTTTAATAGGGAGAGACAATAAATATAGGTAGCCAGGAAGGAGTATTAACAGTTTATAAAATTGGACATATCAAGATAAAAAACAGTGGAATTTAGAGTTTTTTCAGCAAACCAATACTAGTTAACCAGCAGTTCTTTCACCAACACTCCAGACTCCTAATTCTATAGCTCCTCTAAAGTATACTCAGTACCAGATCCTCTCCCTGACTCCTGTTAGCATTTAAACTTGCTTATTGAACTGGAGTTTGTAAACTTACATTCTTGCTTTATGATAATAACTATTGAGGGAACCCAGCTTTGGTGGTCAACTGCTCTATACATTTCATTTTTTTGCAGGGCAATAAGGTTTAAGTGACTTGCCCAAGTTCACACATCTAGTAAGTGTCAAGTGTCTGAGGCCAGAGTTGAACTCACATCCTTCTGGCTCCCAAGAGCAGTGTACTATCCACTATGCTTACCTTAGCTGACACATTTCATATTTTCTTTACTAGGTCTGTGTGACTTTTTTGTCCATGATTCAAGACAAAATCATTTTCATATTCAAAAGAATCTTAAAATACCATGAGCCCTTATATCCAACATATTGAGGAGATCCTCTGTGAAAGGCTTATGAGAAAAGAAAAAAATGACCATAAATTCTACAGGGAGAGAAGGCACTCACAATGTTGGCCTATATTAGGGAAAGTAATACTCATGGAAATGTCAGAAGTCTTGCAAAGCATCAATATATCTTTCATGGTACTAAAACATAAACTCTGGCAAAAAAGGAAAAATAAAGAAAATATACTTAGGCATTTCTGAAGTGCTTCTGAAGTGCTCTTGCAGAGGAAAACTTATGTGAATCTGAAGGATTTAGTAAGGAAGTCCACAGGGTAAATTTCAGGTGTTTTCTATTTAAAGTCCTCACCTCTTCCCAATGTCCTAATTAATAGGATTCAGTAATATTCAGAAAAGGCCTTTAAAACATTTTAATTACATTAAAAATCACTGTAGCATAACACATTTCTGTTATGAAAATTATGTAGAGTTATGTAGAGTTACTACTTTTATAGAACACAGATGTACACAGCTATTTCTATCATCTATTAGTCAGCTCTAATTACAGTTCTTTTAAAAACTATATAGTTTAAGGCACACTTAAATACCCAGAAGCTCTTCACTTTTTTATTATAAATTAAAATAGATTCTTAAATGTAATAATCTTTCATAAAACATAGTCTTTAGGAGCAGCTAGGGGGCTCAGTGGATAGAGCACCAGCCCTGGATTCAGGAGTACCTGAGTTCAAATCTGGCCTCAGACACTTGACACTTACTAGCTGTGTGACCCTGGGCAAGTCACTTAACCCTAATTGCCTCACCAAAAACCCCCAAAAAAACCAAAACAAACAAACAAACAAAAAACCATAGTCTTTAAAATATATTTGGATCTACACTGTTGAACATGAGAAGTGTAGTTTTTGAAGAATGCATTGCCTTTTCTCCAATATGGAAGGTTGCAATATATTGCTTATATTATATCCCTTGTAGAGCCCATTTAACAACCTCACAGAGTGGATATTGTTCTTCTATCAAACCTTCCAGAGGGAATTTGGCTTTTATCAATGTACTCAACAAATTCTATAATGGTGTAGTAACACTCAGTATTCCTGTTTCATTAGTAGTTTATAATATTAATTATATATTATATTTACTTATATATAATTGTATAAATATATAATATATAATAATTAGGTTTAATTATATGATGTAATATATAAGTATGTTATAAATATATGTGAATATATTTATATATTTGTCCAAAGGGCATTTTCTTACATGCTTTACAATCATACTACTTTATGTGTATGCATATATATGTATATGTATATATACAAACACATGTGTATATATACATATGTACTAGAAAAAAGAAATCTGTTTTTAAAATTCTATATTTCAAACATTACATTGATCTGGATACAGGCAGCTATGTGGTACAGTGGATAGAGTACTAGGCCTAGAATCAAGAAGATCTGAGGTCAAGTCTGGCTTCAGACCCTTATTAACTGTGTGACCCTGGGCAAATCAGATTACCTATGTCTGCCTCAGTTTCCTCAGCTGTAAAATGGAGATAATGATAGCACCTACCTTGTAGGGTTATTGTGAGGACCAAATGAGATATTGATAAAAAGTGTTTAGTATTGTGTTTGGTACATAGTATAGGCTGCTACGTGGCACAGTGAATAGAGCGCCAGGCTTGGACTCAGGAATATTCCTCTTTCTGAGTTCAAATCTAGCCTCAGACACTTACTAACTGTGTGACCTTGGGCAAATCATTTAATCTTGTTTGCCTTGGTTTCCTCATCTGTAAAATGAACTGGAGATAGAAATGACAAACCACTCCAGTATCTTTGCCAAGAAGAGTCATAAAGAGACATGTGCTACTTAAAAAGGCTCAACAACAGTAGCACATAGTAAACAGTTAATAAACATTTGTTTCCTCTCTCTTTTTTCCCTCCTTTATTTCCTTTCTCCCTCCCTTCCTTTTGTTCCTTCCTACCTCACTCCCTCTCTCCCTTTCTCATTCCCTTCTTCTCTTCTTTCTATTTTCCCTTCTCTTCTTGCTTTGTTTCCTCCTCCCTCTTCTCTTTCCCCTTCTCTGCTTCCTTCCTTCTTTCCTTTCCTCCTTCCTTCCAATACCTTCCATTTATGAAGTTCAAAACTTAATCACACCCCCACATCTTGGGAAGTTCATCAATGTTATCCCATAAGTCCTCCACAGAGGACCTGCCCAAATTTGCCAGACGTTTATGTTTTGTTCTACATTACTAGTGAATGAGTATTGATCTATAAGTGTATGTGTGTGTTTGTGTATGTGTATATATGTTTTAATAATATTGAGAAAGCTAAAAGTTATTTTTCAACAAAGTACATCCTGAAAGTGTGAAAAAATGATTTGTTATGTAAAAACTGTTGGAATTTTTAATGGCATCTAACACACATGTCTCAGCAGTTCACATTCACAAAGTGAACCCTGATCACATTCCAAGCCATGTGCAGAGAAGAATAATCATGAAGATAAGACTCTAGAAAGCTGTTGCTATCTAGAAGTCAATAGGCTGTATAAACACGTTGAGTTAGAACTCAAGAGGTCAAAAGAATGTCCTAGTTTCTCAACCCATTGGGCTATATTGATCACAAGGGCAGCTAGAAATATATGGTAACATATTGTAGTTTTGGTTTTTTTACTGCTATCTCTTCCAAATATACTCTCAATAATTCTAAAGTATTTACTTAATGGGAGCATTTCTCTTTTCTCAGGAGAAAAGTTTACATTTATATTCTAACATTTCCATATATGGATATGGATAGTGGTTGACTTTTGCATGATGCATATACTTGTGTGTGTATATACATATATATGTATATGAATTATACACATACATACATATGAATTCCAATAATATATTCCAATATATTTCAACAGAACTACTTAACTTGTAATCAACATATAAGAACAGCTAAAGACACTATGTTTGTTTCAAAGAAATATATTACTCTTCTAGTTTTTGAGAGTTGTGATTTACTACAGACTAAATCTATATATTATTTTTTTTTGCAGGGCAATGAGGATTAAGTGACTTGCCCAGGGTCACACAGCTAGTAAGTGTCAAGTGTATTAGCTGGATTTGAACTCAGGTCCTCTGAATCCAGGACCACTGTTCCACCTAGCTTCCCCCTACAGACTAAATCTAGAAAAAAACAGTATGTCATCACCTCTCAAATGCCACCTCCATCTGCTCCAAATGTCGCTGACCCCTTTTGACCTTTCACGTTAAGAAAAATAGAACTATGTACTATTTTTGGTTATGAAGAAGATGCATTTTGGCTCTACTTGCCCCTTCAGAAACTTGATTGAATTTAACTAAATGCTTTACTCAGTATCAAAATGTAGAAGGGACATAGGATTGTGGTTCAATCTTCAACATCATATTTGAGATTCTAATCTACCCCTCCCAATCCCCCAAATATTTTTTTATGTTCAAATTCTAAAATGTTTATTTATGTGCCCATTGTTTCTTCTGACAGTATGGAAGCTCCTTAAGGATAGAAATAGTTTCTTTTTGGGGGTGGGTCTTTGTATCTTCAGTGACAAGTACATTGCCTGGTACATACTAGCATCTTAATCAATACTTGCTAATTATGAATTAAACAATGGACTGATTGTTTCAGGACCTGAATTTCCTCCCTGCTCTATCTTGGTGAGGAGCTTCAAGAAGCATGACAACTTGTACCACTATTTGGAGTCTGTAGAAGGCAGTGATAGAAACATATAGGAGCAGTGATGGCTATCACTTCTTGGAAGTTATGGAAAGCTGCTGAGGAATGATAATGTATGTTATCTTCTGGGACCTCTGCAGTGAAGAAAAAACACATGCTGAGAAATCGAGGCAACATCTGGCAGGAACACTGCCTAATAGCACGTGTATATGCATATATAAATAACCAATGAACAAGGGATTCCCTTTGGTTCATTCATATTTTCCACGAGCTCCATTATGAACTGGGTGTATGTTTACTATACAAATATTATTTCCTTTGTGTTTTATGAAATATTTGATTGCAAAGAACATTGATGACAACACATAAAGTGAAACAGAACTCTAAATTTACCAGTTTTCAGGGATGAAATCAATAAGCCAGAGGTATGGAAAATCCCACAGAATATATCCAGACCCTTTGGGTGCATGAGAGCCTCTGATATAAAACTTACTATTATATAGGGTTTTTAAACATCTGACATACACATAAATACAAACACACACACACACACACACACACACACTCATGCAACAGTAGGAGTCAGTTTTCTGGGCATGAAGAACATAATGAAATATACACAGCCTGAAATAATCTCATTAGGTACATTGATTTGTCAAGTGTTAACTGCTTGCCTATGAAAAAAAATTCTTCTAACATGGCATAAATGATGAGGTCAAAGCAAATTGAAACCCACAGACAATTTCCAAACCTCATTTTATATCTGTTTCACTTTCTTCTCCTACACTTAACTTTTGGGCAAAATTGCTACCATGTAGTGACATTATTGATTCAAGTATCTCATATCCTCATTTTTGCCTAGTTCCTACCCCCACATTGGGGATGGAAGTAGGCAGAGGAATGGTGTGAGCCAGAAATCAGAGACAAAAGCAAAGCTCTGAGAAAATCTGCATATATATGCAAAAAATATTACCGGATTATATTTCAAATATTTCTGACTCAATAGAATTACCTAATTCTCTTTGAGTCTGCTATGCTAACACCCCTATGTTTTTGCAACCTTTTGTAGCCTTCAAAAATTCTTTACCTGATTTGCCAGAGTTGTATATTGTACCTGATAAAAGCTCATTTTCATCAGCATTAAAGATATTCCAGTCTTCTAAGATTAGAGTGCCTCATGATCTATAAGGTGGTGAAATTGTACATGCCCTGTTGTTCTTTGATTTAAAAATCTCTTTTCTTCAGTTGCATTCTTTTGAAAGAAAGCATGCTGTTAAAAGCAACACCTGCATCCATAGTTACTGAAAGCAAACCTTGAGTAACACCTCCAGCCTTTTAATGGGAGAAAATGTGCTCCTTTCCTCTTGGTGGAATCCATCCTGTATTTCCTTCAAACCAAAATGGGCCTTTTAGGTTTCAGGATAGTGCTTTCATGCAGAGCTAAGTAGTGATATGTGTATACATCAGGATAATCAGTTAATAGACTTTAGAGGAACCTAGATAAAACTTATTTTACCAATTCAGAGGAAAGGTTAATATGGTGAGAATGAGGATACTGAAAAAAGTTCAGTTTTGACTAAGGATTTTTCTCCTTATCCCCCTTACCTCCTCTATTATTATCTATGAAGAACAGGGGAAGAATTTTTTTAATATCTTTAATAAAGTCTTCCATATTAAAGTTATAATATATTAGTAGATTAGTAGTTGACTGAAATATTTCATCAATTGTAAGGTAACAAGTTACTTTTACCTTAATCAATAAGCAGCAAAATAATTTCAAGATACTAAGGATAAATAATACATAAATAAATTAATTTTGTTATAAAGTTTTTAAATAAATATGCATATTATTAATATTTAATAGATATTAATGAGTGGTCTGTTTTGATCCCTTTTGCATTTATTCATTTTTCTTCTGTGAATTTCAGTGATGCTTTTTTCAGTGTCAATAACTATCCACAAAATCATCTCCTCCCTCTACCTTAAGTAGAAATGATCCCTTCAAACCAATATGTATAGCAAAGAAAAACAAATAAAAACATTGGCCATGTCAGAGAATGCATAACTGATTCTATATCTGTAATATAAAGGGGTCAAATTTCAGGCTTATGATTGAAAGCAGACAAAAATCTCTCCATGGGAGGGAGTTAACATTAAAATATAGTTTGAAAATGTTTAACAAAATAAATAAGAATACAATAAAAGATAGACAAAGTTGATTTGTGATTTTCTAAGTCGATGTGTAAACAATAATTGTTTTTATTTTAGTTTGGCATCACGGCTCTAGTCCATAACCTCTCTGCAAAGATGTGGGAAGAATAGATTGTCACCAGTCTTTTGAAGATGCAATTGGTAGCTAGTTTGGTCAGGGTTCTGAGGTTTATAAAATATGTTTTTCCCAAAAATATGCTAGTATTCAACATGTAAATTGTTTTTCTTACTCTACTTATTTCACCCTGCACCTGCTCAGACAAATCTTTTCATAATTTTCTATATGTTTTGTAGTCATCATTTCTAATATTTTCTTCCATATGCCAAAATTTGTTCAGACATTCTGCAACTGAATCCAAATGATTGTATTCATAATTCTTAATTACAAAAATGCTGTTAATAATATTTTTGAGCATATAGGCTCTTTCCCTCAGCCCTTGACCTCTTTCAAGTACATGTATCCCCTAGTAGAATCACCATTTCAAAGGTTAGGTATGACTTTTAGTATAGTTTCCAATTATTTTTCAAAATGATTGAATTAACATACAGCTCTAGCAACAATAAATTTATAAACCTTTCTTCACATGATCACTCCAATATCAGCCATTTTTAGTCACTTTTGTCAATCTAATGAGTGTAAGGGCAAGCCTCACTGTTTCTTTAATTTACATTTCTCTTATTTTTGACATAGTGCATTTATTCATATGGTCGTTTAAAGTTAGCATTATTTCATTTGGAAACTAACTGCCTGGTCATATCATTTGACCACTTATCTATTGTGAAATGGTTCTTATTTTTATATATCTATATAAGTCATTTATTTCTCTGGGAGAGTAAACAGTTGCTATAAAAATTTGATAAAAAGATTTTCCTATTTATTTTCTAATAGCTCTTATTCTCAGTTATGCATATAACTTTATTTCTCATTGTCTCTCTTGTGAATTTGAGTTTAATTAATTGTGAAGAAACTTTTCTAGTTTTATATGTTTTTAAATGTCCCTTTTGTCTTTTATGATCATCTTTATCCCCTGGTTAGGATGAGAATTCTACTCAGTTTCAGAGAAGAAAAAAATATTTAGCTTTAAAGGAACTAACAAAGAAAAGAAACCAAACTGGTGTGAATGGATTTACAGGACTTTTAATGACCAAGTAAACCCTATTATGCAAAGAATTATGCCTCTTAAGTCAACACATCAAAGTCAATTTAATAAATATACCCTCTATGTATACCCATATCTGCCCAAATAGAGATAATAGATCTCAAGAGTTAGAAACATTATATTCCCACATAGGAATATAGTTTAACTTTTTTGAATAACTTTTTTCCCTGTTTGCCTTTTTATCCTTCTCTTGTGTCCTGCATTTGAAGATCAAATTTTCTATTCAGCTCAAGTCTTTTCTTCAGGAAAACTTGAAAGTTTCCTATTCCATTGAATGTCCATCTTTTTCCCTGAAAGAAAATGCTCAGTTTTGCTGGGTAGTTGCTTCTTGGCTGTAATCCAAGCTCCTTTGCCTTCTGGAATATTATATTCCAAGCCTTCTGATCTTTTAATGTTAAAGCTGCCAGGTCTTGTGCAATCCTGACCGTGGCTCCATAAGATTTAAATTGTTTCTTTCTGGCTGCTTGTAGTATTTTTCCTTCTCCTGATAATTCTGGAATTTGGCTACTATATTCCTTGGAGTTTTCCGTTTGGGTTCTCTTTCAGGTGGTGTTTGGCCAATTCTTTCAATGACTGTTTTATCTTCTGATTCAACAATATCAGGGCAGTTCTCTTTGATGATTTCCTGGAATATGGTGTCTAGACTTTTTTTTAATCATGACTTTTAGTTAGTCCAGTAATTCTTAGATCCTCTTTCCTGCACCTATTTTCCAGGTCAGTTGTTTTTCTGATCAGGTATCACTCATTTTCCTCTATTTTTTTCATCCTTTTTAAAAAACTCTGTGGATTCTTAGTGTCTCATGGAGTCATTAGCTTCCATCTGCCCAATCCTAATTTTTAAGGCATTATCTTTATTTGGGGGGGGGAGGCATTGAGATTAAGTGACTTGCCCAGGCTCACACAGCTAGTAAGTGTCAAGTATTTGAACTCAAGTCCTCCTGAATCCAGGGCTGGTGTTTTTGTCCACTGTACCACCTAGCTGCACCCCATGATTTTCTTTAGTAAGCTTTTGTACCTCCTTTTACATTTGGCCAATCCCCCACCCCGATTTTGGCAATTGTATTTTTTAAGGAATTGTTTTCTTCAGTCAATTTTTGTACTTTCTTTTCCAAACTGTTGACTCTTTTTTCATAGTTTTCTTGCATAAATCTCATTTCTCATTTTTTCCCATTTTTTCTTCTACCTGTCTCATTTGATTTTTAAAATTCTTTTTGAGTTCTTCCAGGAAGGCTTTTGGGTCTTGAGACCAATTCATCTTCACCTTTGAGGCTTCATAGGTAGGCATTTTGATAGTATTGTCCTAATCTGAGTTTGTGTTTTGGTTTTCTCTGTAACCATAGCAACTGTCAATGGTAAGGGCCTTTTTCTGTTTCTAACTCATATTGTAGTTTATTTTTTGTCTTTTAATGTTGAGGTCTTCTTTTGGGGCACAGCAGCCACTGTTACAAGCTCTTTGTGCTGAGGGATAGGGGCATGGTCACTGGCTTTTTTCTCTGAGACCTCTGTGACTGGCAGATTCCTCACTGGCCTGGGCTTGCTACCTGCACTGGGATGGCTTGGCCTAGTAGCACCTATCCTGTGGGTGGTTCTCTAGCTGGCAGTTTGCCCTCTCATGCTGTGCTGGCAAGTCTCACACCTGGCCTGCTGTACTACCAACCTACGGAGCCAGAACCAAGGGGCCTCAGCTGCTGATCTGTGTTGGGGCCTGGAGCCTCCTGCTGACTTGCCCAGACACCCTCCAAGCTATGCTGACTTGCACTGCATTCCCCTTTCTCCCAAGTGAGAAAAACCTTTCCTGAAGACTTCTAAATTGTTTCAAGTTGGAAGATTGTGTTTCGGTCATTTTGTAGGTTTTGTAGTTAAAGAATCCATTTCGAGTCTTGATTCAATGTTGTTTTCAAGATTAACTTAGGAGAGCTCAAGCAACTTCCTGGCTTCTCTCCACCACCTTGGCTCTTTCCCTCCCACCCAAAGAATTATAAAAAAATGAGAAAGAAAGCAGTCTGCCAAACTCTCTTCGGGAGACATTTTATACTAATGCCATAACAAGGAAGGATAAAACAAAAAGAGGGAACTGTAAACTAAAAGTATTAATGACTACTGATTCAAAAATTTTAAATAAAATCCTTGCAAAAACCCTACAACAAATTTATACAAGACATTCATTCTGATCAATTTGGACTTGTTTTTTATTCAGGGATATACAAATAGTTCAATGTTTGAAGAATAATCAGCTTATTAGTAACAAAAAACCCCACAATTATCTAAATGAATGCAGAAAAGGCAATTAATAGTCTTTCACATTAAAATAAATCATGGCAGCTAGGTGGCACAGTGGCTAAAGCCCCAGACCTTGATTCAGGAGGACCTGAGTTCAAATCTGGCCACAGACACTTGACACTTACTAGCTGTGTGATTCTGAGCATGTCACTTAACTCTCATTGCCCAGCCCCCCAAAAAATAATAAATTAAAATAAAATGAATAATACTATATATATATACATATACATACACACACACATATATATATATATACATATACATACACACACACACACACACACATATATATATATATATATATATATATATATATATAGGTATCATTTTAATATAATAAGAAGTTTCCATCCAAAACTAAAATCAAGTCTCACAAGCAATGGATATACTCCCCAAACCTTCCATATATATGTATATGTGTGCATGTACATATATGTATATGTATGCATGTGTGTACCTATTATGGTTTTCTATCTATATTAACAATTGCAATAAGGAAAAAGAAAGAAATTAAATGCATGCCGATAGTCAAAAAGGAGATAAAACTATCACTATTTGCTGATAATCATTTAGTAAATTTCATGGAGGCAGATAAATTAATTCTGAGAATTGACAACTCTAGCAAAAATCACATTTCAAAATAATAATACCAAATTAAAGAAACAATAAAAAGTCAAGTATTTGAGAGTCTATCTGCCAAGAAACACTCAATATTTATGTGAATTTGTTTTTAATATGTCCCTTAAAGAAACAAAGTATCTTTAAACATTTGTAAGATAATTAAGTGGTCATATCCAGACTAGATAATATTATCAGTTAATATTTATATCTAATGCTATACTAATGAAATAACTAAATGATATTTTAAAATGTTATATATTATTATAATGAAATTTGTATAGAGGATCCAAAATATTTTAGAATATCAAGAGAAATAATGGGGAGAAATGTAACATTGAAGGGAGAGTAGTATTTCCAAATCTTAAGCTATATTATAAACTGATAATCATTAAAATATTGTTATTTGTTGAAAAATTAGAAAAGTAGATCAGTGGAATAAACTAGACAAGAGGTATCAGAAATAATGGGATTCAATAACCCAATATTTGATAAATATGAAAACATAAATTGGTTTGGAAAGAATTTCCTATTTGATAAGAGTTGAGAAAAGTGGAAAGCAATATAGAAATTATAAAGCTTAAATCAATATCTATTAATGAAAATCAAATTGTTTGCATGGCATTAATATTATAGATTATGCCATTAAAAATAGAAAAGAAGCAGACTTATGTTTCATGGCTTTAGATAGGAGAGGAATTTCTTAACCAAGCAAGAGGTGGAAGTACTTATGAAAGAAAAAAAAAAGAAATTAGTTGTACAATGTGTCTCAAAAGTCACTAATATTGGGGTGGCTAGGTGGCACAGTGGATAAAGCACTGGCACTGGATTCAGGAGTACCTGAGTTCAAATCTGGCCTCAGACACTTGACACTTACTAGCTGTGTGACCCTGGGCAAGTCACTTAACCCCCATTGCCCCACAAAAAAAAGTCACTAATATTTAATAACTCCTTTCTTTTGTTTTTAATTTATAATACCATATTGTCATATGCAGTATATATAGGAATTTAATTAACATTATATATGAAAAATCAAATCTGATAAATGGTGAAAATAAAGAAAATTTTTTTCAAAAAGTATTAAAACATCAGACCCCTTTCTAACTTTTGCCCTCTACCCATCTGTATTATATAAAATTTAAAATCTTCTGCACAAACAAAATGTATCTATCATATCAAGGGGACTGGTTAACTAGAAAAAAATGCATTAAATATTTCTCTTAAGGGTAAGATATCCAAGGTATATAAAGGGCTACAGGAAGCTAGGAGGCACAGAGGATAGAGTTCTGGACTTGGAGTTAGGAAGACTGTAGTTTAAATCTGGCCTCAGATACTTAGAAGCAATATAAACCTGGACAAGTCATTTAAACTCTGTTTGCTTTGGTTTTCTCTTCAGTAAAATAAGCAAAATAATAGTACTTCCCAAGGTCATTGAGTGGAGCAAAGAAAAATATGAAATACACTGTAAACCTTGAAACACTATGTAAATGCTAGTCATCATCAATCCACTACAACAGTTATGATGACAATAATGATTAGTAACTAGCATCAATATCTAAGACTAAAAGTTGTCAAAGAATATAATCAGTTCTAAAATCATTCCAGACTAATAACTTGTCCAGGTTTTTTTCTCTTAAGGGTAAGATATCCAAGGTATATAAAGAGCTACAGGTCAATCCTTTACTGGTATAATATTGATAAATTAATATACCCAAAACTTTTCTTGTTTCCATTTTAAAAAATCACTATTATAATGGGGCGGCTAGGTGGCGCAGTGGATAAAGCACCGGCCCTGGATTCAGGAGTACCTGAGTTCAAATCCGGCCTCAGACACTTGACACTTAATAGCTGTGTGACCCTGGGCAAGTCACTTAACCCCCATTGCCCTGAAAAAAAAATAAAGTAGAAAAATAAAATCTCTATTATAGGATATGGCCAGGGAGTTGGGGTGGGGAGAAGTGTAAATCTCAGCCAGAATTGAATCAATACTAGGTTCTTTGTCACAGGAGAGGAGCTTAATGACATTCAAAATCTCTTCTTCAGTTAGAAATTTGTCTAGGGAGGGATTGACTTCAACCTGTGGTCAATAATCCATGGCTTCAGCATTAATTGATGACAGTCTGTTACGAATACTGTCTATATGTTCAGGCCATCTCTCCAGGATCATGTCCATATCGCTAATCAATATGGCTCCGTCATCACTGAATGGTTAAGATGCACCATATGTTTTTGGCCCAAGTGTTCTTACCCACAGGAGCAAATACGGTACTGTACACTAAATCTGTGAAGGCTGCCCATTCCTTTTCTGCTCCCCTGTTAAGAAACAAGTGTTGACTCAAGTTTCCCTCCATTTTAGCAACAAAATGTTCCTGCTCAGAGAAGTGCTCTAATCTGCTGACATTAAGTCAGTTGGTAGTCATTTTGCCTTTGCTTTTTTCTAATGTTTATATTTAGCTTGGAGAGGATAGGTTTATGATCAGTCCAGCACTCTGCACCACACATTGCCTTCGTCACTCTCACATACTGTCTCCTTAAAATCATATAGTCTGTGATAGGCTGTACTTCTTACAATCACATAGTGATAGACTGTGTGCTTGTGCCCATGCTTTTTAAAATGATGTTTTCAGCAATGTTGTCAAATTCATTCAATTAGGATGGACATGGCATCAAGGCCAGCTACCTCACTGATGGTAAATTCTTCAATTTGAAAGGGCTACAAGCTGAGACTGAATTGGAGGGAGTGTTGGTGCATGTGTAGGCCTCCATCAGTTGTGGACAACCATGGATCAGCGCCTTGAAGAGCCACAGGCCACAGTGTGGCTGTGCAGTATGATATGGGAGCCACAGTTCCTGAGTGACTTATAACCAGTAACTGCCACATCCCGTGTTGTATCTACCCCATGAGGAGTAGTTGGAGTGTCCTCTCCAAGGCGCTGGCCTGGGTGAATCAATATGGAAAACAAGCTGTTGCCCATGCAGCAGGTTTTCCCTCTCTGCAACATTGGTGGATCCAAAGGAGAGGCAGAGCCAATACAGTTTGGCTTTGGTACCAGTGCCACCACAGGAGTTGCCAGAGGGATGTGATGTCCAACATCCAATTGCCTAAGGAACTCCGACTCCTGATTTTTCCTTGTGGTTAACTCCCAAAGCCTTTCCCATATATGGCTATAGCTGCAAGGCAGCATGTTGGTGCATAATTATTTGTTTACACATGATTGTGCACTCAATGAAACCTCTAAAGCTGAGATGCAACAAAGGATGGACCAGTTCTCTGTTGCTTGTGATAATTTGGCCTAACAATTAACACCAAGAAAACACAGGCACTTAATCAGCCAGCATCACACCGTCCATATGTGGAACCATCGCTATAGCAACTGGAGAGGTTTTGAATGCTGTAGATAAGTTAACTTACCTTGGCACTATAATTTCCAGGGATGTACACATTGATAATGAGGTTGATGATGCACATATTTCCAGAGCTAGCTCAGTGTTTGGGAGGCTCCAAAGGAAAGTGTAGGAGAGAAGATGTATTAAACTAACTACCATACTTGATTATTGACCTTATTGTTGATTTTCTGTAAAACATGGATAGTATACCAGAGCAATGCCAAGAAACTGAATCGCTTCCATTTGAATTGTCTTTGGAAGATTCGGAAGGTCACCTGGCAGAATAAGATACCAGATACTGAAGTTCTTTCTTGAACTAAACTGCCAAGCATTCAAACTCTAGTGCAGAGAGAGCACCTCTGATGTCTCTGTCACATTGTTTGAATGGCAAGCATACATTTGCCTAAAAGACTATTTTATGGAGAAGTAGCACAGGGCTAGTACTCTAGTTATATAAGGACACCCTCAATGTCTCTCTTAAGAAATTTGGAATTCATTGCATGTCATGGGAGACACTGGCACAGGACTGCCCATCATGTTGTCCCCTCATTGATGAAGGTGCTGTTCTCTGCAAGCAAAACAGAATTGAATTAACTCAAAAGAAATGTGAGATGTGCAAATTTAGAGAATACAATCCAAATGATCATATGGATCACTATTTGCACCTGACCTGTGTTAGAGCATTCCAAGTTATTTTGGTATGATCAGCCAGTCAGACTCATCTTAATTTGACTCTAACATAATGATGTCATTTTGGTCCTGTTTAAGAATGAAAGACAACCAACCAACCTCCCTCCATGAGATGTTCTGGCTACATTGGCTTACTTTCTTTTCCTTGCATAGGATATTCCACTGTAATTTTATTTGTCTTTGCACTTGTTTTCCCCAATATTTGGAACATTCATTTCATTCTTCAACTTCACCTTAGTTTCCCTGCCTTCCATCAAGACTCATATCGAATCTAATATTATTCAAGTGTCTTTCCCAGATCCCTCAGCTACTAGTACATTTTCCTCTAAGATTACCTCCACTATTGCGCATATATCTTACTTTAAAAATTTATTTGCATGCTGCCCTTTCATTAGAATGTGAGCTCCTTGATAGAAGAGATTGTTTCCCCTGCCCTGTCCTTCCCTTGCCCTCAGAAAACCCAGTGCCTAGAACATGGTAAGTGTCCAATACAATTTTATTGATTGATTAATTGATTTTGTTTCCCCATCTCTATGCCATTATGGGCAACATTCAAATACAGTTAGCTAGTGAAATGACAAAGGACAGAAATCAGGAATTTGGTTAGTTTGTTATTAGCAGGGATAAGGGGAAGAGAGAGGGGAGAGATTTATGCCAAATGAACATAGTGAAGAAAAACAAAACAAACATTTGTTATGTCCAAAATGTTACTTCTCTTTCTGGACCTCAAGTCCATTAAGTCTATCAATAGATATGTTGCATGCTTTCAGCAGCACTGGTCTGGAAGCATTGAAGAACTATTACTGGTCATTTTCACTCTGTATGGTTTTCAAATAAAACTGCTGTGGGTTTCTGTAAACTTCAGGGATATTTTTTGGGGGGGCGGGGTTACATCTGCTCTCACTGCTCTGCATAAAGTTTTGCAGAATACAAGTATCTCAGAATAGTATGATTATGCTGAAAGGACAATCTGTTAGCACTGTCTTTTTTTGGTGACCCCTCTTCCCATTGCCCATGTAATCTGGCTGACATTTTATGCAGTTCTGAGGTAAAGTTCAATACTTACTGTAGCTTTTCATATACACACATACACATTTGTGTGTGTGTGTGTGTGTGTGTGTGTGTGTGTGTGTATGGGAACTGACAAACTCAACAAACATAAGAGTATGGACAGAAAAAAGGGAAGATCCAAGAAGAGAGGCTTGGGGTACAACTCTATTATGAGCAGGATGTGGATGAGGATTCAGTAAAGGAGCATGAAAAAAAACCATACAGATAGGTAAAAACATGAGATAGTGTCATGAAAACCCAGAGGGAAGAGTGAATTCATATAATCAACAGTGTCAAAGATTGTAGAGAAGCAAAGATAAGTAGAAACTGAGAAAGGCCATAAGATTTGGCCATTAATTTTCATTTTGATTATACTATGAGCTTCTTTGCCTTTAGGAATAGACTATTTTATTCTTTCCCATTATTTCCCATGAATGTAGGATAAATCCTATCAATCAAATTGCCTTTTTCTTCAAATTTGAATGTCTTTCTCTAAAGCACTATAAATGCTGTTATTTGTTAAGTAAATTGATAGAATATGAAGGTCAGAATGTATGTATATGTGTATGTGTGGTGGCATTCAGTGGTTTCTCAATGCTTTGTTGTCTATATTAGAAAGTTCTGGATTTTTTGTTTTGTTTTAATATTTTTTCTTCCATTGAAGTATTCAGGTATTTTGTTTTCTCATGTTCTACTGATAGATCTATAATCCTTAACATATCTCTGTGAATTCTCTCTTCAAAGTATGTCACTTTGGCTAGTATAAAATTCATGGATTATTTTAATTTGTTTTCTTTTCCATTTCTTCTGGTACATTACCAAGAGAATGTTGATCTGATATAGATCCAAACATTTTAAAAATTGGGATTATGTAAACAAATGTTAATCTGGGCAATTTGAGAGATTTGGGATTATTAGATCCACACACAAAAAAAATGAGAAATACAGCAAATGAGTTATAGCAGGTATAAAGATGCACAGAGATAGAGAGAAAAACAAGCAAATAAGCAAATCAAAATGAGAGAATTAGAAACTTAGCTGTTTCTGGTAGTAGCATTCTTCCCACTAGCACATGATATCATTATCAAAATAGAAAACAAAATGTCACTTCCACCAGTTTGGCATTCAGGACCAAGCAACACCAAAGGGAAAGAAATAGATAGTTTTGTGGATAATTCTCTCCATTCCAGGAGTTTTGTTTTTTAAATCTCAGAGATTCTATTTTTTGGAGAGAACCTCAGTTTTTCCTACATATATGTGTTTTGTAATTCTGCATTAAGACATATGGTTTTTGATTAAAATTCATTCTTGATTTCTATATTTAAAGCTTTATTTTTCTTTTAAATATTCTGAAATTTCTTGCCATTTTAATATGCTCTCTCAAGAGTCCAATGGATTCTCACTTTTCTCTATTAATACGATGCAATTGCCTTTAACTGTATGTTGAGTCATAAGACTGTGTTCATTCGTATTCATAACAAAAGCATAGAGAAATTTAGGGTTTGTGAGACTGAATAAAAGATCTAAATATGAAAGTTCTCCAATAGTAATAGGAATGTATCTTGTTCAGGGGTTCTGTCTTTATAGCTTTATGGATTCACTGTAACTACCCTATATGTGATGCATACTCTCTTTCTGTTGATGTTTCAGGGATAGAAAAGTGTGGGGGGAAAACTATTCTGCCATCTTATTGGTCACATGGTCACTTTCATTAAAGTATGATTTCCTAATGAATTCTTTTCTAAAGAGCCATGTATATAAAATCAATAGCCCAGATTATTCCACTCTAATTAGTCTGTGTTAATTTGATTATTTGAGATCAAATTCAAAATTAAAATAAAAGATATTTGAATCTCTGGAGTTGACTCTGTCCCTTATATCTGGTATTGAGGGGCACATTTTACTATTTTTAATGATCAGTTTCTGACAACATGTGCTGACCTATAATCTATATTTAATCTTTCAGTGACTTTCAGAATATTCTTGAAATTTATTAATTACCAATAAATAACATTCTTGCATTTCATTACATTGCTGAGTATATTACACTGTTTGCTTGCCACACTAATTATAGAGGACATTGCAAAGTAGTTTAAATTATGGCCCTGACATTATTATCATGGGATTTATCATCATGCACTTAGACATCAGTCAATCAGACTTATATACTTTCCTTTTTTGTTGACTTTTTTTAAAGAAATGGCTGAAATAACAATAAGGTGATCCCATATTAAAATTTACCTAGGCAGCAGCTCATGGTGTGACCTAAATAATAATTCCAAATAAACAAAAGCACCAACACATTTATGAGTACCATGCCAGCACAAGGATGTTGTATGAGCATTTTCTAAAAAGGAGGGCTACCACTTGTGATAAGATTACCACTGTCAGAGGCCAGCTTTGCCTCACCAAGCTTTATTTCATTTCTGAGGATATATGTGGATGGTCTCTTTCACTTGATACAAAGGATAAATTACACTTTACAAGAAGTGATGGTGAGGTCAGCTGAGATTTAATGGGGCTTGAACTTAGACTCAAGATGCCTCAGCATATCTCCCAGAAAATGATGTAATCTTTCTATGAGGAGTCTATGGCTTTTCACATGCTTCACTTGCTCCAGACCATTCTAGTGTTTTGCTGATGCTATCACTAACAATAATATGTCCTGCAACAGATAGATTCTAGCTGTTCCCAAATAGGTTATAGTTGAAAGACAAGCAAGTGATCTCATCTCAATTTCCTCTTGATAATGAGTTTGGTAATCAATTTTGTGAGGGTTGAAAAATGGGGGAATTATACATTGGAAACTTTTTATTCATTTTATGGCATCATAGATTTAAAGCTGGAATAGACCTTAGAAACCATTTAACCCAATTATCTCATTTTAAATATAAGGAACTGACGCCCAGAGAGGTTACCTCAGTTGCCTAAAGGTAGGTAGGAACAAAACCAGTATTCATACACAGGACCTCTGGCTCCAAAGCAAGCATTTTTTCAAGTATCTGGGATTAATTCATAACAAAGTGGACTATATGAATTGGTTTAATTTCCCATCAATGTCATTCTTTGATTGCACTGCAACATCATGATTCCCCCTTCATGAAAAGCTTATCACCAGGGAGCTTACTTCAGTTCTAGTACTCAGTAGCCTCTGGCCCGCTGATCTGAGGGCTAGAGGGTGGAGAAAAAAACTCCTCCCCAAGTCTCCATATTGTTAAGGGCTAAAATTCTAGCTAGTCTGTCTAAAATATCTAATGAGTGGTCGCCAATAAATTATAAGCTTTAGCAAGAGTTAGACTTTTAAGCATTTATTAAGGAGAATAAGAATTTGGTAAAGAGAGAGAAAGGCCTAGATTCCTATCTATTAAAGGGAAAGCACATTTCTAGCTCTGCTCTCCACCAGAGTCCCAAGGAAAGAGCCAGACAGAGCGCTAGTCTCTTCCTTCTTCCTCCCACTACCCAACGTCACTTCCTGATGCCAAAGAAAAGACTCCTGGTCTTGCCCTCAAAGACCTTCATTTCATGGGCGGAACTCTTCTACAGTAAGTCTCCAGCAGGTGGTGTCATTCCAATCGTTACAGTTCCCCGCTTTGTTTCCTCAAGAAACAGTACATTTCCTTGATGAAACAGTCAAAAATAACAGAATATAATAACCTATGCTAACTAACAATATGTTAATAACAATATAGAAAAGGAAGAGAGGAAAGTTTTGTCCAGAGGGGCAATTTTTTGTCCTCATGAACCGATGCTTTGACATTGGTCCTGCAAAGGGAGGGCCTCTGCAGAGAATACATGTTACAGATGGTGTATATTATAACAGAAAGAGAAAACAACAACAACAACAAAACAAAACTTTTCATTTAAAGTCTCTGAAAGTCTTTTCAAAGATGTCCTCTAGGTGTAGTTGTGGAATGGAAGTCTTTTCAGGGGTTGATGTGTGGATGCTGGTAATCAGCCAGGAAAATTTCCTAAAAAATTGAGCTTAACACAACTTTAAAATAGCTTTGTCAATAATCAAATCAAACAATGCAAGTTCTCAAAAACATGTCTAAGGGAATTCAGAATCTTGGTTGTTATACATGAAACATATAATAAAACAAAAATTGAAACATTCTTTAAAATTATAATATTACTATAGTCCCCCCTTATGGAGAGTAATTGAGAAGACAATTGCTGTGATATTAATTTTTTAAAATCATTTGTTTCATCACTTTTTGCATCATATGCCTAATTATCCTCATGCCATTATGAGAAATTTAAAAATCTAATATAATTGGTAACAGGTGTCAAGGCCAAATTCAACACTGTATTTATCATGACACCTGAGATAATTATGGGGGTTACCATAAAAGAACAGAGAAATGATGGCATATGAGCATTCCTACACTTGAGGAATATATACTGCCCATGCAGTATGCCAGGCTTAAAATAGGTGGATGGAATATATGTCCATGCCACCGAATATATTGGAGGAAACTGAGTCAGACTTAATCAGATGCATGGGATTCAGATGTCTATGACATCAGGCATATAGGAGGGGGCATAGAAGCCAGGTGTAGAAATGAGATGGGTGGGATGAATACTTCCAACCATCTGTACAATATTGTAGGGAAAAAGAGAATAAAATATTAAACCAAGAGAATCCAACCTCAACATTTGTCAAAAGTCGTTCCCTCAGCCATACCTTAACTTCATGCATGTCTCCCCTCATGTGACAGTTCAGTGTCTGCTCTTGCATGTATTCCTCTTGTGATTGGATGGCATCTTGGCCAACTGGCGTCTGATAACTCAGAATAAAGGCAGTTAATGTCTTAAATGATAAGTTCCCATAATCCAAGTCTCATATGGATTTAAAAATTGAGGATAATAAATGATTGCAAAAAATGTGAATACATCTTGACTCAGAACACAATATATAATTATGCAACAATTTCAAATAATACCCCTTTTTTTTTACTTAGTATACAATTACTTTTGTGAAAAATCAGAACATATTTAAATATAAGTTAAAGCACAACAGAATAGCAAAGAAAACTTTTTTTTTGAAAAAAGAAAACTTACAAATGTTCCCCTCTTTTTTTTTTTTTTGGAATATGCTTATCAAAAATAATACTTCTAGAATCAATTTACACTTGCCATGGCAACCAATTTGCCAGGGAAATGCTTTAAAGAGTTTGATCAAATAATCAGTTGAGAAAAATAACAAAAACAAACAACTCAGAATATGGGAGCACAATACTCCTAGAATTAACATTGTATTATGAAATCAAAACCATCTTGTAATGTTTCAAAATTAGAGAAATGAATAAATAGAAAAAAAATACACATGGAACAATA
This sequence comes from Dromiciops gliroides, assembly GCF_019393635.1. NCBI lineage: Eukaryota > Metazoa > Chordata > Mammalia > Microbiotheria > Microbiotheriidae > Dromiciops > Dromiciops gliroides. The sequence continues at coordinate 214,481,183 of NC_057861.1, forward strand.
AAAGACAATGAAATTCAAACTAGGGAAATCTAAATGAATATGAACTTAATATTAATAAGAGTATTATAAAATATAAACTTGATCACATGACTATAAAAAGCTTTTACAAATATTCTCCTTGTTTTAAAGACTAAGTATAAAATACAATCTCAAAAGCATGAAAATCTCTCAAAATAAACCCATACCATTAATTTCAAAATGTATATGTAATAGCATAGAAATCCTATGTAACCTCTGAACTGACATTAATACTCTGAGTGAATTCAGAACACTCTTGATTCCAGTATCTAAAATCCCCAATGCTCATATCAATACCTTGCTGCTTACTTCTACATTTCTCTAAAATATATACCCTTCCATGGCAAAAGAAGCAGAGTCTTGAACTATGTTGATGGTTGTCATTCTTATTCAGCTTAAGTTTTTCTTCTTTAACCCCTCTATATTGTCTGTCAGTCTTTTCACCATACAAATGCTTTATAAGATTACTAATTAAAGATAAAAGCAGGTTAGCAAAATTATGAACAAAACGAGCATATCTGGAATTTAAAGGGTTTTCTAAGGTTGTCTTAGAAGCACAGCCAGGCTGGGGAAGGGCTGAGCCTGAAGCTGCAAATGTAGTTACAGAAAGTTGAGCATGCCCATCAGTTCTCTGGACTTCCCAGGCAGGGGAAGCAATGGGCTTGGCCATGGGAGGAGTAGAGGGTGGGGTCTGGAGAGGAGGGGAGGGACCAGAGCAATTTGAATCAGACTTGATTTTGAACTCGGGCCTGGATTCCTCTTCCCCCACTTTGCCTCCAGGTGCTAGGGGATTAAAAGCTTCTAGAGGGTGGGTCATTGCCTCCAGGCATGCAAAATTAAAGCAATAATTAGTGTTAGAACTGGGAAAAGCTGCGGGAATCTCTTCAGGTTTCTCTGAAAAAGCATGGTTGGGAGAGGGAGAGATATTTCCTTGTGTAAGTTGCTGGCTCTTTTAACAAAAATAAAAAGAAAAATAGAAAATCCACAAAAAACAAAGCATTAACATGATCTTATCTCCCATTTGTCTGGTTAAACAGACTAAAATCAAAAATAGGGTAATTAGGGAGTTTAAAAGGTCCATTGGAAAAAATTTAAAGGGAAAACACAGCCAGGATGCCAGTACTTAGCAGTTAAAGGGAGAGGGTAGGGGAAATTTCTTACCCAACCAGAAGATCAGAAGAAGACTGAGGTTTAGCTTTCCTCTTTGTGGTCAGCCATCTGTTAAGGGCTAAAATTCTAGCTAGTCTGTCTAAAATATCTAATGAGTGGTCGCCAATAAATTATAAGCTTTAGCAAGAGTTAGACTTTTAAGCATTTATTAAGGAGAATAAGAATTTGGTAAAGAGAGAGAAAGGCCTAGATTCCTATCTATTAAAGGGAGAGCACATTTCTAGCTCTGCTCTCCACCAGAGTCCCAAGGAAAGAGTCAGACAGAGCGCTAGTCTCTTCCTTCTTCCTCCCACTACCCAAATCACTTCCTGATGCCAAAGAAAAGACTCCTGGTCTTGCCCTCAAAGACCTTCATTTCATGGGCGGAACTCTTCTACAGTAAGTCTCCAGCAGGTGGCGTCATTCCAATCGTTACAATATAAAGGGATTTCAGAAGCATAGTGAACTAATTTCTCATTTGCCATATTCTGGATTCCACATCATGTTGAGTACACTTCTTCATCCCCACCCCTCAACCCTTACCCCTGCTTTTAAACTTCCTTTTCTGTGTTGTTTTTCTTTGCTAGATGTTAAGCTTCTTGAAGTCATGGATTGTCTTTCCTTTTGTTATTTGTATCACCAGTGCATAATGTCCTGCCTGGAACATTGTTTGTTGTTGCTGTTGTTTGTCCTTCTTTCTCAAAGAGGACTTGCAAGTAAACTGGATTTAAGTGATACAGGGCTGTGCAAAGTCTTCCACCTCACTCTTTCCTCCAGAGTAATCTGAGTCCAGTGGTAAGACATAGGTCAGGATGATTGGAAATTGCCCCAGATGCAGTGGGAGACCTTGGCCTTTTTAAACTGCAGTCTTTCTCAGGTCAGTTTGTCTAAGGAAACAATCCGTGATTTAAGGCTAAGAAAAAAGGCAAAAGATGGCCTAGTTTGCCTATTCAAAAAAAAAAAAGTCTGTAAGGGGAAGACCATAAAGGTTTCTAGTCAGAAAAGAAATAATTGCTATTTATTCTCACTGATGGCCTGGCACATAGTATGTGTTTAATGAATATTTATTTATTGTAGTGTATTAAATTGACTATTAATAACAGGTTAAATGAAAAAAGGGAGTAGTGTAGAGTAGATATGGAGAGCTGCCCCTAGAGAAAGGAAGACCGATGTTCAAACACTGATTCTTCCAATAATGGCCAAGTGATCCAAACAATTCATTTAACCTTTCCATGGTTCTAGCAGCTCTCTAAATGTACAAGTTTCATATGCCCACCTCCATTGGTAAAGGTGTGTTTTTTTAAACTGGGAATTTTTTTATGATGAAGAAATCACAGTCTAATAATAATTAACAACAACAATGTAAAGTTAAAGACCCAGCAATACCACTATTAAGTCTATTTTCCAAGGTGATCGGGGAAAAGGAAAAGAACATATATGTTTTAACTATTTATAGAAGCTTTCTTTCTGGTGGCAAAGAACTGGAAATTGAAAGTATGCCCATCATTTGCAGAATGGCTAAATAGATTGTGATATATGATTGTGATGGGATACTACTATGCTGTAAGAAATGATGAACAGGTTGATTTTAGAAAAAATATGAAAAGACTTCCATGAAGTTAAGAAGAAAATGAGTAGAAGCAAGAAAACTCTGTAAACAGTAAGGGCTTTATTTTTAAAAGAGTAAATGTGAATGACTGAGATATTTTGCATATCATAAATATTCAAATCAACTACAAAGGACCTATAAAGTAAGATATTATCCACCAGGGAAAGGACTTATAATTAGAAGTATGGATAGTATAGTTTTATGCACATGTGCGTGTGTGTGAGGGGGAGAGAGAGAGAGAGAGAGAGAGAGAGAGAGAGAGAGAGAGAGATGGGGGCCTACTTTAGTGTGGGGAAGAAAGGGAAGGAAGGATACAGTTTAGAATATAAAATGTAACAAAAATAAACTAAATTTTAAAAGCTTACAGTTTTTTCGTTTTGGGTTTTTTTTTTTTTAAGGACAACTGGGGTTAAGTGACTTGCCCAGGGTCACACAGCTAGTAGGTGTCAAGTGTCTGAGACCGGATTTGAACTCAGGTACTCCTGAATCCAGGGCCAGTGCTTTATCCATTGTGCCACCTAGCCGCCCCCAAAAGCTTATAGTTTTAAAAAATTATAACAACACTCAAACAAAACCACTGGCTCTGAAGAAGACCTGGTTTCAAATCCCAACTCCTTTGCTATAATTTATTTTTTGGTGGGGCAATGAAAGTTAAGTGACTTTCCCAGTGTCACACAGCTAGTAAGTGTCAAGTGTCTGAGGCCTGATTTGAACTCAGGTACTCCTGAATCCCTTGCTATAAATTGAGGGGATAAGACTCAATCTCCTTTAAGGTCCCTTTAACATCAATATCCATCATGTGCCTCAGCTATTCCTCTCAGCCTTAAATATATAATTCAAAATATGATTATTCTGAAGTAAAAAAGATGACAAGGATGCAAATGTAATATTGCTTAAGGGGATATTAGCTATAAAGATAGGAAAGAACTAGAAAGGCATAAGTGCTTCAGGTAAGACATCATTTGACAAACCACATTACCAAGACAGTTTTCCTATTATTCGAGCTAGTATGGTGAAGTGACATATACATCGGATTTGGACTCAAAACACCTGAGTTACAGTCTTAGCTCTAATTGTTTTTTAGATACATAACCTTAGCATCCTGTCTAACTTCCTTTCACTTCAGTTTCCTCTTATGAAAAATGGGGATGATACACAGATTACAAGCTCTCAGAGTTGTTGTAAGGAAAACATGCAAATGTGAGATTGGTAATACTTTTTCAATAATAATTTTGCCATGATAAAATTATTTTTAATATTAAATATATACCTATAAAAGTTTAAAAATAGAGAAGTAAATGTTATGAAGCTCTCTCTTGACCAAGACTAAGTTGACCAGTGATTTAGCAATGTTAACATTATCACCTGGGAAATCAAGGCAGATGCTTAGGAAATAAAAGTTTGTTTATGTGGAAATGCATTTCTTCATTCTTGTTCCCCTTTTGAATTCATATGTAGTTCTTAAAATGTCCATAATAAGATCTTTGTATATATTTAAACATATTTGAAAATCACCAAGGTAACAGCAGAGAATGCAGACCTCGCAGTTGTTTCTGTTGTTATTTTTTTTTATTTTGCTTGTGCCCAACTATATTGCTGAAAATCACCTTGCATTTTCTTTCTTGATTTCTTTCATTTTATATGCAATGTTATTTCATGTCAAACAAAATAAAATGATTCATGTTTTCTTTATCAATTAATACAATACACCAAAACTATAAAGCACTTTTTCTACTTATAAGCTCCTCAGAGCTATGCAAAGTTGATTTAAGACAATGTAAAAACACTCAGTGAAAATAACAAATGACTTCCACTTCATTTACCAACTGGACAGACATAAGATAAATTTAAAATTGAGTGTCAAATATCTCAAAGTTTAGCTCTTACATTGCTAGATGGCCTCTATATACAAATATTCCATTGAATGACTATAAGAAAATCATGAGTTTGGGACCAAATTTTGCCATTAATGGTAATGACTTTTCTCAGTACTCTCCATGCTCTTTTACCTAGTCTCATATTCTGACTAACAGTATTAGTTGTCAAGACAGGACTAAGAGTATAGTCCATGACCATGGAATAAAGCAAAGGTAACTGGACAATAAAGGTTCCATACCATGACCTTGGCCTCATTACCACTATGATCTAAGTCTCTGTATCACTGAACTAACCAATCATGAAATCTTAACTCATTTAAAAAAATAATAATTCTGGGAATCTTAGCACATTTGGACCTAGAGACTAATTCCTACCATAAATGCACATTAACGCATTTACTTAGAAAATGTCCTTTAGACACTTTAACATTTCTTTAATGTCTCTGAAAATTCACAGTCAGACTCAGTCACTATAGGAACCATGAATTTCCACCAATAAGCAGCTGTCTGTATAGACCAATGCTTCTAGAAACCACAGTGACAGTAGCCCCTAAATATATAGTTCTATAATTGGATATCAGGGTCTATTAGTTCAGTCAGTTTTGACATGGCATTATTGAGTCAACTCTAATAACATAAATAGAATTACAGCATAGACCCAGGTTAGAAGCCAGTACCTAAGTATGTCAAAATTAAGGATATTGACTAGGTGATGAATGAGAAACCAGGTAAAGAGTGAGGATTCCAGGCATAAGCATGAAACACTAGATGAGCAAAGAGCAGGCAGGCAGAAGGCAGAGCATACAGCACCATTCAAAGTCACAAAAAATGCATTGGTTAGAAATCAATTAGGTGAGAGTTAAGAGAATCCAATACTGAAAACTTTCATAAAACAGATGTACAAAAGACCAGTCAAGAATCAGAAGATGCCAAGATATCAGAGGGGGAAAATGGGAAAAACAGATATAAACATGAAGAAGACTCATTTGGAGACAAACTTTTCTTAAATTGGGAAGCAATTTACATAGTCTGTCTTAGACAAGAAGCAATCACAATATCCAACTACCCAAACGAATAAATATATACTATACCTGGAAGATACAGTATGAAACAAGCTAGTATAAACTAAGTTACTTTTGTTTAATGCAAACTTTGGTTCTCCAAAGGGTAAAAATAGATATAATTTGTGTCTTCAAGTAATTTATTTTCTAATGGGAGAAAATGTCATACAGAAAGAGAAAAAACACACAGTGGGAAGCGAGGGGGTTAAAGAAGAGGCCACATGATACCCCTTTAAGCGGGAGGGAAAGATCCTTTCAAAAGGAGAGAGATATAGGGAGATCAAGGAAGTCTATAAGAAGGGTTTGAGTTGCATCTTAGATGATGAATAGCTTTTGAATATCAGAGAGTAAGAGGGAATATATTCATAGCATGTGGAATAGTGCAAATTCAGTAATGGAAGATGTGATACTATGGTAAAGAACAGCTTTTAAGGCAAGTAGAATATGGAAAGGGTGAAGGCTAGATGTTAAGAAAGCCTGGAAAGTTAGAAATTAGAGGAAGATTGTACCGTCTTAAATTCCATATAGAGATAGACAGAGACACAGAGATGATAGAGGTAGAGATAAAGATATAGATATGGACATGGACATTGATGGGATTATGGAAATAGATATGGTTACAAATATTCCCTAGGGAGTTACAAAAGGTTCTAGAACAAAGAGGTAGTGCTATAGTCAGACCTGTACCTTACAAAATTATTTTGGCACCTATATGAAGAATGAATTTATGAGGGGAAAATATTGGTGATAGGTAAACAAATTAGGGGGACATTGCAATAATCCAGGTGAATGATAAGGGTGTGAACTAAGGTGGTAGCCAAATCACATTAATGAAATCAGCAATTGAAACAGAAGATAAGGAGTGAGAATTGCCTGGATATAGCAAATGAACAAGAAAAGGATCAGCTTATAAAAGATGGCTCCAAGATTTTTAACATCAATGACAAAGAATGATCATGTCTTCAATGGCAATATAGTAGTCAGCCTGTAAACAAGCATGGATTAAGTGATGACTAAGTTTCAGGTACCGTGCTAAGATCTGGCTATACAAAGGAAAATAAACAGTCCTTGTTCTCAAGGAGCTAACAGTCGAATGGAGGAGACAAGATGCAAACAATTATATACAAACAAATATGTGTATGTGTATGTGTCTATTCATGCACGTGTGTATACATACATATACACACAAATACATAGGCACGTGTGCATATGTGTGCATATATGTATAGGTTTGTCTTTACATGTACACATAAACATACACATGTACACATATACACATACATGTATATGTATATATGTATATGAAAATGAGATAATCAACAGAGGAAAAATGCTAGCATTAAGGGGGGATTGGAAAAGGCTTTTTGTATGGGGTGCAATTTTAGCTGAGACTTTAAGGAAGCCAGGAAGAAGAGATGAGGAGAGAAAGAAGGCAATGAAAATGCCTGGAGTTAGGAGATGGTAACCCGTGTGTGAAGAACAACATGGGGCCACTGGGTAAAAAAGTAAATGGTAGTTAGATGGATGCAACATGTTAGAAGACTGGAAAGGCAAAAGAGAGCCATGTTATGAAGGGCATTCAAAACTAAACAGAGGGTTTTAAATTCCATGCTGAAGGTAGTAAGGAGCCACAGAAAATTTTTGAATAGGGGAGTTATATGGTCAGTCCTGTGCTTTAGGAAAATCAATTTAAAATCTGAATGGATGGACCAGATTGGGGAAAGACTTGAAGCAAGAACAACAAACAGGAAATTTTTTTTAAAAATAGAACTGATAAATTTTGTTTTGGAAATGTTAAGTTTGAGGTCTAGATTTAGAGATCTAGTAAGCAATCAGCAATGAATGCCTACAATTTAGGATAGAAATTGGGGTTGATTGTGTAGATCAGAGAGTTATCAATATAAAAATGATATCTAAACACATCAGAACATATTAAATAATTTAAAGTGGATATATATGTATATGTGTATATGTATATGAGTATGTATATATTATTTATTTATTTGTTTGTTTTTTATTCATATATAATATATATTAGAGAGATAGAGACAGACAGACATGGAGACAGAGAGAGAGATGGCGACAGAGAGGAAAATGGCCTGTCATAGCCCAGGAGCATATCTGTGTATTAAGATTGAAGATGGATGGCAAACTCGCAAAATAAATGGCAAAAACACAGATAGGCATACAGAAGAAATGCCAGGATAGAGAACTATGATAAAAATCCAAGGAGGGATGAAAATAATGAATAAGTCAATAGTGTTGAAAGATATAGAATTAGCTGGCAAAATGAGTACTGAGGAAAAACAATTGTTGTAGTGATTCAGAGATCATTTAAAAGATGAGTAACTTCTAAAAAGTAGTTTCATAGGGGCAGCTAGGTGGAGCAGTGGATAGAGCACCAGCCCTGCATTCAAGAGAACCTGAATCCAGCCTCAGACATGACACTTACTAGCTGTATGACTCTAGGCAAGTCGTTAACCCTCATTGCCCTGCCAAAAAAAAGTAATTTCAGATAATAAATGGGGGAGATATTAGTGAACAGAGAATTTGAATAAGAAAATTGAAGGTCCATCTCAATTTCTGAAATTAGAGCCATGGCCAAGTGACAGGCAATATCCATATATCTATCTATAGCTATAACTATATCTCTACTTTATCATTTATAGCTATGTCACCTATATTTTCATGTTCTATCTCTCTGTATGTCTGCATTTATGTATATGTATATATATATACTTGTATATACAAATATATATGCATATAAATATATACATATATTTTGTACAGTCATTCAGTTGAGTCCGACTCTTCATGACCATGTTATTCATGGGATCTTCTTGCTAAAGGTACTGGAGTGATTTGTCATTTCCTTTTTCATTGGATTGTCAAACAGAGGTTAAGTGACTTGCCCAGAGTCATACAGCTAATAAATGTCTGAAGCTGGATTTGAACTTAGGTCTTCTTGATTCCAGGCCCAGTGCTTTATCCACTAAGTTACCCACCTACCATAGAGAGATGGTAGATAGATAGATAGATAGATAGATAGATAGATAGATAGATAGATAGATAGATAGATAGATAGATAGATAGATGAGAGAGAGAGAAGAAAGAGAAATAAAGAAGATAGATGGATGGATAAATGGATGGTCTAGAAAATGAGCAGTACTTAATCAAAGCATGCTGTTTGATTGATTGACAATATATTTTAATTAGCTAATTATACAGTCAAAACTCTGAAGGGAATGAAGGTTAAAATAGGAGTAGTTGAGGTAGCTAGAAGAAAAAGCAGTTGAAAAGGGAGAGGAATCATAGTGAAGATTAAAAACATGATCAGGAGGAGTTAGGTAGTAAAAAAAAAAAAGGTAGAAGCAAAGAAGACTGTGTTCAGAAAGATTTAAGAACATAGAAGAGTTGAACTTTAGGGGAAGGGGAGCATATAAGATATAACCACCACTGGGGATAGTTGCTAATTTAGAGTGAAGATGGAAGTTCTAGGAAGTAAAGATATTGAACAAAGTATCTTGGGTTTATTCAAACAATAAAGTCAAGTTTTGCATTACCAAGGATGAGGATAAAGATTGAAGAGGAGAGGAAGAATATCACCCATTTACTTAACTTAGTGGGGAAAAAAAAAAAATTTATGGTCTTTCCAAATTTTGATATAGCCTGCCAGACTTTTACTCCTTTGGCATAGTATTTTGAAAATCCAGCTCACCTCAATACCAAAGTTTGGTATCAAAATAGTATTTCTCTGGAGGATTTGGAGAATAATAACTGTAAAAAATGTTGATTTGCAATGTAAATCATAGACATTATATAGTTAGATTTTTTGCATATAGGTTTTTTTGGTTTGCTTTTGTTGATAAATTGCACAAAGGAAACAGGGCAATTCAGCTAGAAAGTAGTTCATGTGAAGAAAAAGAAACAACAAGGGGATTTTATTTGACCACAAGCTTAATATGAGCCAATCCTGTAATGTTACTGCTTAAAAAATAACAAAAATAATGAAATATTAAGCCTTAGTCATCCATTCAAGAAAGAATTGAGTGTTTCCTAGAGTGAAAAGCAATGTGGTAGGCACTGAAGGGGATACAAAGACAAATTCAACACAGTATGTCTTCCCTAAAGGAGGTTACAATCTAGTAGGGGGCTAAGACAAATGGATGGTTTCTTAATTATTTTCCCTGTTTCCATCTTTCATTCAATTGTACAACGCAGATGTGATGTATCTTAATAAAACACTATGGAAATTTGGAGAAAAGAAACTGCATTGCATTATAGGCATCAGGGAAAACTTTCTGAGAGGATATTTTTATAAGGAAAGTTGAAAAATTTCAAATGTGGGACATGGTAAGAACACCATTCCAGTTGGATGGAGGCAAATATATACTTCATGTAAACACAGTAAAGGGGCAAGGAAGAAAGCTTTGGCAACTATACATACAAGAAAAATTCATGATAAAACAAGGGATAGAGAAAATCAAAGACAAAATTAGGTATTCTAGTTACTTCAAAATAGAAAAGCTTTCATTCTTTTTAAACAAATCCAATAAAAATCAGAAAGGCAATCATTAACTGGAGGAAATGCTTATAACAAATTTATCTGACAATGTTGTCATATCCAATAAATATTAGGAATTAATTCAAATATATAAAAATATGAGCCATTCTCCCATAGATAAATAGTCAAAAGATATGAACAGGCAATTCTCAATGGAACATAGCAAGAACCATGTTAAAATGCTTCAAATTGAGAAAATTCTAATTTAAACAATGTTAAGGTTCCATTTTGTACCAATCAGATTAGTAAAGATGGGACAAAACAAAAATAACAATTATTAGAGTAGCTGAGGGAAAATAGACACACTGATGTATTCTTGGAAGAGTTATGAGATAGTTCAGCCATTTAAGAGAGCAATTTAGAAATATATCTAAAAAGTGACTCACAGTGCATACCTCCTAACATAGATATACCATTGGGTCTATACTCCACTGGTCAAATAAAGAGGAAAATGACAAATATGTACAAAATTATTTATTATGCCTAATTCTTAAACTGGAAATTAAGAGTATAACCATCAATTTGTAAACATCTTAACATATTGCATATGAATGGAATGTACAATTATTGCTAAGATACAAAAGTTTTTGAAGAAACTTAGGAAGATATCTATGGATGAAGTGGGCAGAATAAAGTATATAATGAGTAACACTTTGAGGAAAGAAAACTTTAAAAGAATTAAGAATTCTGGTTAATGAAATAAAAAAGTAGGATTGCAAAGGACAAATAATGAAGCATCGTACCCACTTTCTGAGAAATTGAGTGAGGTACAGAATGAGGAATGTTTTTGGATAAAATGAATGTGGCAATGTGTTTCTCTTCTTTATGGATTTGTTCTGAGGGTTTTTTTCTCTTTTTTAAATTAGGGTATTAGGGCAGAGAGGAGAAATAATGATAGCATCAAAAATAAATATTTAAACTTAATGTATGTAAGAAATTCTTAATATTTAGGGCTACCCAGGGCAACTAGATGGTGCAGTGGATAAATCACCAGCCCTGGATTCAGGAGGACCTGAGTTCAAATCTGACTTCAGACACTTGACAGTTACTAGCTGTGTGACCCTGGGCAAGTCACTTAACCCTCATTGTCCCACTTCCCAAAAACAAAAACAAAATAGCTAAGGCTACCCCAAACTGAAATGGGCTGTCTCATTTTTCACAGGGTCCCCCCTCAGTAGAACTTAACTTCTTACAAAGGTTTTAAGTTCAGTGGACTGTGATAAAGTTTCTTGTTTATGTATGAATTTTACTAGAGGGCCTTTCAGATCCCTTGAAACTCTGAATATATTAAGAATTTCAGAACCAGAAGGAGGAGAAATTTTGTTTCAAAAACAAGAAACTGTTGACATCAGCAGTGGTGAAATAATTTCCCATTCAAAGCAACTAATAATTACATAGCAACATAAGCATAAGTAACTAAATTGCTTTGGTTTTTTAAAATTGTTTTAAAGTCCTAAAGAATGAAATAATATATGAATTATATATATATATATATATGTGTGTGTGTGTTTATGTATGTGTATATATACATACATACAAATGCATACATAAAAAGTCTCAAATGGATCTATAATATCACCAGTTTAGGAATTTCCACCAATGATGCATAGCACAGTGCCTGGCACATAGTAGGTGTTTAATAAATATTGGTTGACACCAGATTGAAAACCATCTATCCTTACTATAATGTAAAGAAAAGTCAACGCAGAGGATCCACACCATTTGAAGACCTTCCTCACTTTCTCCTGACAATGATATTACTTTGGCTATCCACCTTTCCTCTTTTTTTCTTATTTTTCCTTAGATTGATTTTGTGTTTCAGTCAGTTTATACCAAGAAATAGTAAGTTCCTTGAGAATAGCAATTATCAGGGCATCTAGGTGGCATAGTGGATAGAGCACTGGCCCTGGAGTCAGGAGGACCAGAGTTCAAATCCAGACTCAGACACTTGACACTTACTAGCTATGTGACCCTGCGCAAGTCACTTAACCCCAGTTGCCTCACATAAAAAAGAATAGCAATTATTTCCTTTTTTCTTTTTATCTCTAACCCCTATCAATTAACAGTCAACAGTCAACAAAAATTTATTAAGACACTGCTAAACACTGGTAACATAAAAAAGAATGGCAAAACCTGTTCCACTCCTCAACATTTTAGCATTCTAATGTGAAAGACAACATGTAGATTAATAAGCACATGGATGTCATACAAAGAGTATATGAAAAGTGATATCAGAGGGATTCACTTACACCTAGAGGACTAGAAAAGGTCTTTAAATAAAAAAAAAGAAAGTAACATTTTAGGTGAATATTGAAGGAGGAAAGGAAAACTAAGGCAGAAATAGAGGGACAGGGTTTTCAGAAATGACAGATTAATAAGGGCAAAGGAACAAAGAGTGAAGATCTAGTGTTGTATTAAAGTAACAAAAAGAAGGCTTTTGTCTATGTCATAGAGTGCATGGAGGGAAGCATATGTAAGACAACTGGAAAGATAGGAAGGGGCCAGTTAGTTAAGTAAATTACTAACTATACATGCTAAACAGAAGTATTTCATTGGGACCTGAAGATCATAGAAAACAAATGAAATTCATTGAATAGGGGAATAGGGTAAAATAATTGTATTTACAGAATAGAAAAATCACTTTAGCATATGATATGATATGGAGAGACAATTGAGGCCTGGAAATCAATTAGAAAACTATTGTTAATGTCTAGGTGATAGGTAATGAAAGCCTAAACTGGGTTGAACATTGTGCAAATAGAGAGAGGGAAGTCATACTAGAGATATTATGAAGGTAGAAATGACAAGATTTGACAATAAATTGAATTTGTGGGATGAGTGTATATAAAGAGCTAAGTCTGGGTAATTGAGAATGCATTGTTGCCTTTGACAATAATAGAGATGACAAAAATACAAAAGGGTTGGGGGGAAAATCTTGAGTTTTGTTTTGGCTATTTTGAGTTTGATATACCTATATTACATTCAGTTTGAAGGAAATTTGGTGTTATAGGACTGGAGCTCAGAAGGGAGAATTAGGCTGGATATATAAATCTAAGAATTAAATCTGCATAAAGATGATGGTTGGACCTATAGGAGCTGTTGAGCTCAACAAGTTACATAGTAAGAGTGAAAAGAGAAAAGGGTTCATAACAGTCTTAGGAGACACTCACAGCTAGAAGATATGACATAGATGAAAAACCAGTAAATGATACTGAGAAGTGGTAAGATAGATAATAGGAGAACCAGAATAGAGCATCATCACAAAGTCCTAGAGAAAAAGGAATATCTAATAGAATACATTCAATAGTGTAAAATGCTGCAGAAATATCAAGATGGATTAAGTATGAGAAAAGAGCTTTAGGAAACTAGATTTCAAAGACTGCAGGATAGTGAGAGGAAGGGAGGTAGAGAAACCAAGTGATGATTACTTTCTTAAGGAGTTTAGCTGAGACTGGTAAGAGAGGCATCGGATTATAGTAAGAAACATAGGATGATGGTAGAATCTACTGGAATTTTAAGGATAGGTGAGATGGGGGTAGGTAATTTGTAGGTAGGAGAGATGGAGAATAGTTAGAAGTGGATAGGAAGACATTAAAGATTATGGAAAAAGTTGGGGAGGGAGTTGTTGGGAAATCTGTGAGAGGAGATGGAAGGGTCTAGAACCAAAGATATGCATAAAATGTGTGGGCTTAAGAAGGGCATAGGTGGGGCAGCTAGGTGGCGCAGTGGATAAAGCACCAGCCCTGGATTCAGGAGTTCCTGAGTTCAAATCCGGCCTCAGACACTTGACACTTACTAGCTGTGTGACCCTGGGCAAGTCATTTAACCCCATTGCCCCGTAAAAAAAAAAGGGCATAGGCCACCTTTCATCTTAAAGTTTCATGAGAAGAGTTAGTAAATGATGATATCAGAAAGATGAGAAATAAGGTGAAGGGAAGAACTGAAGTCTTGGCAAATGAACTCAACTTGTGGAGGAAGGAATATGAAGCAATGTCATCAGGGTAGCCAAGGGGTTATTGTGGGCAGCTTACAGAGAGAAGGAAGTTTAGAAGAGTCACTGTGGAGAATGTATAGCAGGTCAACTACAGTCTAGTAGGTTGATGGCCTTACTTCAGTTAAGAGTAGATAACATAACTTTTGTGTTGGACTAGTTAGTAAGATCTTGTGATTTCCTCAAACTTCATTCAGTAGCATGTGGATAAGAGTGAAAAAGGTAAATGATGGGTTAGGATTTGGTGCAGGAGAATGGGATATAGGACAAAGGGCAAAAGGGTTTGACAGTTGAGGTGATTATTGATTGGATGACACAGTGATGTAAATTATGGTTCAGTCATTTCAGTTGTATGCTACTCTTCCTGACCCCATTTGGGGTTTTCCAGGCAAAGATACTGGAATGCTTTGCCATTTCCTTCTCCATCTCAATTTACTGATAAGGAAACTGTAGGAAACAGGGTTAAGTGGCTTGCCCAGTGTCAAACTGTTAGTAAGTGTCTGAGGTCAGATTTGAACTCAGGTCTTCCTGATTCTAGGACCTGCACTCTATCTACTTCACCACCAACCTACCAAAGTATCATGTCAGACAAAATACAGTGTTGATATTTTCTAAAGACCAGAGAGTTGATGGTTTTATTAATTTGCTAATAACATTCTTTTACAATTAAGAATATACCCATTAATATATTTAAAAAACATATACTGGGGGCAGCTAGGTGGCACAGTGGATAAAGCACCAGCCCTGGATTCAGAAGGACCTGAGTTCAAATCCAACCTCAGACAGTTGACACTAGCTCTGTGACCCTGGGTAAGTACCTTAACCCTCATTGAACCACTAATAATAATAATAATAATAATAATAATAATTCATTAGACATGTATAATATCAAACAGTCAATAAGCACTTATTAAGTGTCTCATATGTCCCAGACACTATAGTAAATTCCTGATATACAAAGAAAGATAAATCAAAGTCCCTACCCTCAAGGAGTTGCTAACCATCTGAATGGGAAGACAACATGTAAATAACTATATACAAATAAGCTATATAAAGAATAAATTGGAATTAATCAATAGAGAGAAGTCATTGTAATTTAAGGGGAATTTGGAGAGAATTCCTTTAAAATGTGACATTTTATATGGAATTTGAAATAAGACACAGAGTCCAGGAAAGACAGAGAGATAAGGAGGGAGAGAAACCCAGAACTGGGTGGTAGTCAGTGAACATACTTAGAGTTAGGGGATGGAATATCTATTGTAAGGAATAGCAAGGAGGCAAATTTCACTACATTCAAGAATTGGAGTGACATGGTGGGGGCTGGAGGGAATATAAGACTGAAAAGGCAAGGGGCCAGGTTTTTAAGGGCTTTAAATGTCAGAGTATTTTATGTTTGATCCTGGAGGTGAGATAAAGAGCCATTAGAGTTTATTGAGAAAGGGGCTGTTACAGAAGAATAAAGTAATTGAGTAATGGTATCCTGGCAATCATTTATTTGGCAATACAATTACAAATTGCAATACAATTGCAAAACAAACTGAGTCCAAAGCTACAGATCAATCTACTTAGAGGGCTTCATCATGGATTAATTTGAGAGGGGGGATTTAGATGTCACCAAGGCAATCAAGAAAACTCAGCAAATATGCATCATCTCCTTGTAACCTAGGAACCCACTCACAATGTCCATTTAATCAGGGCATTTCATCTTGAGTCCCAGATGTCTCAAGTATGATCCCTGGAAACATCTTCCCTTAGACATTCTGGAATAGGACTCATTCTCACAGCAGCTTTGAATGGGGATTTTAGTAGATCTGTTTCTCGGGTTCCAAGTCACTTGCAAATATTCCTAGTTAATTCTCCTAGAAACTACCAGTAATAAAACTCAATACAATTTAGTACAACCTCCTAAACTTTCTTTTCCATTAACTAATTCACATGGTGAAAATGAATTAGAGCATTATGCATCTAATTCTATCAATAATAGAGCAAAAGAGGAACATCAAATTAGGAATCCATAATTTACCTGAAATGCCATAGAATTTCACATTTTATAGAATTTCACATATTACTTTCTGTTTCTATCCTTAACTAAATCCCATATTTGATATGACCACTGCCATTAATAGGCTAAAGGAAGACTCTTTTAAAAAAGAATTAATGAAAGCCTGAATTAGAAAATGAGCCTTTCTTTCTCTTAAAATTATCAGATACTTCAAAATAGGAAAATAATTTCACCTTTTTATACAATTGTCAGTGAGAATTTATATCAACTCCAATTCTGAGAACTTATTACTAATACATATTCAAGGTTTGTACATCTCATTAGAAACATTTGGAAAGTAATCATATACAAACTGTTAAGGGCTAAAATTCTAGATAAACTGTCTAAAATATCTAATGAGTGGTCGCCAATGAATTATAAGCTTTAGCAAGAGTTAGACTTTTAAGCATTTATTAAGGAGAATAAGAATTTGGTAAAGAGAGAGAGAAAGGCCTAGATTCCTATCTATTAAAGGGAGAGCACATTTCTAGCTCCGCTCTCCACCAGAGACCAAAGGAAAAAGCGTCATACAGAGTGCTAGTCTCTTCCTTCTTCCTCCCACTAGCCCACCTCACTTCCTGATGCCAAAGAAAAGACTCCTGGTCTTGCCCTCAAAGACCTTCGCTTCATGGGCAGAACTCTTCTACAGTAAGTCTCTAGCAGGTGGCATTATTCCAATCATTACAAAACATAGATACATAAATAAAGACATGTATAATATATAGAGAGAAATACATACTAGTTCTTAGAAAACAATCTGAAATTTTTGCTTAATAAAAATTTACTATTCCATTTAATAAGGAAACTTACATTTTTGTCTGATTCCTCCATTTTGAGGATATTATACTTATATCACTCTGAAAGAATGAAATGTTTCAGGGACATAATTTTATAAATGAATATATAATGATTAGCAAGTAGATGACAAACCCAAGAACTCATTTATTTAGTTGCTTATGATATGAAATTGACTGCAACTTTATATTGAAAAGATTTTTCAAAGTTATACTCTATTGTAGTAATTCAAAGATGCTTTAATATTAATCTCTTAATTAATATATTTTGTATTGCAACAACAAAAAGGAGGGACATAATTATAGCAATATCAAGACTGTCCCCGCAAGGGCATAGGCTAAACTGACAAGCCATAACAGGAAAAAAAATCACTTTGCTCTGTTTGATACCAAGCATAACAAGTAAAAGTCATACATAACAGTCAATCAGAGAGCAAAATTCCATATTTATTCACAGGGTATCAAAAACCAAGCCTAGAATCCAATGGATGGGAGAATGTCTTTTTCATAAAGGAAGTATCATAATGGAAACTCTTTCAAGAGGATCCTGCCTTAGCCTAAACCAAGGTGAGCCCCTCAACTTTTTCAGACACAGACATACATTTATGGCAGTTTCCACAGTGCACTGCCATTGGGCAACATATGCCATTCTCTTTGAATGGTGAATTATTGTTGGCCTGATAATAATCCGGACAATCATAACCCAAATCAAACCTTAAAATAATATCAATCACAGTGCCACAAGGTTCTATCTCAAATGGTAAAATTTTACTAATTAGAGCTAGGTTATTATTATTCTCATGTTTTAATAATGGTTAACAATAAACAAATATAAGAACATTTTTATTTAAAATTAAGAATAACCACATTCTAAACACATAGAGTGAATATCTGACAGTAGACACAAAAGCCCCAGAAAAATTAGTGCCTTTAGTAACCCTACAATATGTATTGCTTATTCACCCCTAACACAAGATTAAAATATTTGAATATAAAGTCTGTTGAAGCTTGAAACAGTGATCCTGGTGCCCGAGGAATGGACTACAACTATAATAATAATAATAATAATATGCAATATGAGCAAGAAACAAAAAAGAGCTCTCTCCATTGAGAGCTTCTGTATCTACAGGGAAGAGACAATCACAAATTTAGATGAAGACAATACTCTCAAATTGCCTACATGTGAAGCCTCAAGAGGGAAGATGAATTAGTCTTGAGAACAAAAAGCATTATTGGAACAGTTCAAAAATTATTTTAAAAATCAATTGAGAGAGGTAGAAGAAAAAATAAGGAGAGAAATGAAAGCAACACAAGAAAATTATGAAAAAACAATCAGCAGCTTAGAAAATGAAGCACAAAGATTGACTGAAGAAAACAATTTCTTAAAAAATTAATTTGGCCAAATGGAAAAGGAGGTGCACAATCTGACTGAAGTAAACAATGCCTTAAAATTTTTAATTGGACAGTTGGAAGCTAAGGATTCCATGAGACACCAGGAATCAGTCAAACAAAACCAAAAGCATAAAAAAAAATAGAAGCAAATGTGAAATACCTAATTGGAAAGACAACTGACCTGAAAAACAGATCCAGGAGAGACAATTTGAGAATCATTAGATTGCCTGAAATCCATGATCAGAAAAAGAATCTAGACATCATATTCCAGGAAATTATTAAGGAGAACTGCCCTGATATTATAGAATCAGAGGATAAAATCATCATTGAAAGAATCCACCAATCACCTCCTAAGACTCCAAAAGGAAAATTCCAAGGAATATGGTAGCCAAATTCCAGAATTACCAGGTGAAGTAGAAAATACTCCAAGCAGCCAGAAAGAAGCAATTTAAATATCATGGAGCCACAGTCAGGATCACTCAGTACCTGACAGCTTCAACACTAATGGATCACAAGGCTTGGAATAGGATATTCCAGAAGGAAAAGGAGCTTGGAGTGCAGCCAAGAATCTATTACCCTCTTTCAGGGGAATAGATAGACATTCAATGAAATCGGGGACTTTCAAGGTTTCCTGATGAAAAGACCAGATCTGAATAAAAAATCCAATCTTAATATACAATACTCAAGAGAAGTTTAAAAAGGTAAACAAGGAGGAAAAGTTATTCAATAAGGTTAAACTTTTTACATTCCTACATGGAATATAACTATACCTATAACTCTCTCTCTCTCTCTCTCTCTCTCTCTCTCTCTCTCTCTCTCTCTCTCTCTGTGTGTGTGTGTGTGTGTGTGTGTGTGTGTCTTTGGGCAGAGGATATAAATAAAAATTGTCTTTGATTTAATGATATAAAGAAAAGTAAGGGTTGATAAAGTAGTTTATGGGGAGAAAAGGAAAGGGGAGGTGGAATGGGATGAATTACATTATATGAAGAGGTGCAAAAAACCTATTACAATAAAGGGAAATAAGGTAGGGGGGAAGATTGTTTCAACCTTACTCTCACTAGATTTGATTCAAAGAGGAAATAACATATACATTCAATTGGATAAAGAAACTTAGCATATTCTTGAGGGAATTAAAAGGGAGAGGAGGAAAGGGGAGGCTAATATAAGGGATGGCAGAAGCAGGGGACAAAAGGGTAAAGAAAATGGAGGGGGACTTATAAAAGGTAGGGCACATTGGGGGAGGCAGGAGTAAGAAGCAAAATGGTGAGGAGGAATAGGGTGAAAGAAGGGGGGAAAGTACAAAGTAAGTAGAATGGAGGGAAATAGACTACTAGTAATACCTGTGAATATAAATGGGATGAACTCTGAGATAAAACAGAGGCAAATAGCAGAATGGATTAAAAACCAGAATCCCACAATATGTTGTTTACAAGAAACACATTTGAATCAGAGAGATACATACTGAGTAAAGGTAAAAGGTTGGAGCAGAATATATTATGCATTAGCTGAAGTCAAAAAAGCAGGGGTAACAATCCTTATCTCAGATAAATGAAAGACAAAAAGAGATCTAATTAAAAGAGATAAGGAAGGAAACTGCATCTTGCTAAAAGGTACTATAGATAATGAAGTAATATCAATACCAAACATGTATGCACCAAGTGGTCTAGCATCCAGATTCTTAGAGGAGAAGTTAAAAGACTTACAAGAGGAAATAGAAAGCAAAACTACACTAGTGGGGGATCTGAATCTTCCCCTCTCAGAATTAGATAAAATCTACCCACAAAATAAATAAGAAAGAAGTTAAAGATATGAATAGAATGTTAGAAAAG
Organism: Dromiciops gliroides; assembly: GCF_019393635.1. Classification (NCBI taxonomy): domain Eukaryota; kingdom Metazoa; phylum Chordata; class Mammalia; order Microbiotheria; family Microbiotheriidae; genus Dromiciops; species Dromiciops gliroides. Next base: position 214,501,508 of record NC_057861.1, read on the forward strand.
TTAGATATGATAGATGTCTGGAGAAAATTGAATGGGGATAGAAAGGAATATACCTTTATCTCAGCAGTACATGGCACATATTCAAAAACTTAACATGTATTAGGGCACAAAAACCTCATAGTTAAATGTGGAAAGGCAGAAATAATAAATGTATCCTTCTCAGATCATGATGCAATAAAAATGACATGTAATAAAAACCATGGAAAGGTAGACTGACACTTAATTGGAAACTAAATAATTTCATTCTAAAGAAAGAGTGGGTCAAGCAACACATCATAGAAACATTCAATAACTTCATCCAAGACAATGACTATAATGAGACAGCATAACAAAATCTATGGGATGCAGCCAAAGCAGTGCTTAGGGGAAATTTTATATCTCTAACTGCTTACATCAATAAAAAAGTGAAAGAGTAGATCAATGAATTGGGCATGCAACTTAAAAAGCTAGAAAAAGAACAAATTAAAAATCCCCAATTAAATACTAAATTGGAAATTCTCAAAATTAAAGGAGAAATTAATAAAATTGAAAGCAAGGAAACTATAGAATTAATCAATAAAACTAAGAGCTGGTTTTATGAGAAAACCAACAAAATAGATTAAACCTTGGTTAATTTGACTAAAAGAAAGAAGAAAACCAAATTACCAGTATCAAAAATGAGAGGGTTGATTTCACCACCAATGAAGTGGAAATTAAAGCAATAATAAGGAACTATTTTGCCCAACTCTATGCCAATAAATTTGACAAACTAAATGAAATGGATAAATATTTACAAAAATACAAAGTGCCCAGGTTAACTGAAGAGGAAATAAAATCCTTAAATAAACCCATATATTGAAAAATCCATTAATGAACTCCCTAAGAAAAAATCTCTAGGTCCAAATGGATTTTCAAGTGAATTGTACCAAATATTTGAAGAATAATTAATTCCAGTATTATTCAAATTATTTGGAAAAATAGGTGAAGAAGTTCTACGAAATTTCTTTAATGACACAAATATGGAGTTGATGACAAAACCAGGCAGGGCCAAAACAGAGAAAGAAAATTATAGACCAATTTCCATAATGAATATTGATGCAAAAATCTTAAATCAGATATTATCAAGATGATTACAGCAAGTGATAACCAGGATATTACACTATGACCAGGTGGAATTTATATCAGGAATGCAGGGCTGGTTCAACATTAGTAAAACTATTAACATAATCAACCACATCAATAAGAAAACTAATCAAAATCTTGATTATTTCAACAGATGCAGAGAAAGATTTTGGCAATATACAGCACCCATTCCTAATAAATTCCAAAGAAAAACACTAGCTTAGGAATACGTGGTGCTTTCCTTAAAATAATAAGCAGAATCTACCTAAAACCATTAGCAACCATTATAGGAAATGGAGATAAGTTAGAAGCCTTCCCAATAAGATCAGGGGTGAAACAGGGATGTCCATTATCACCTCTATTATTTATTATTGTACTATAAATGTTAGCTTTAGCAATCAGAGAAGAAAAAGGAATTAAAGGAATTAGAATAAGCTAGGAGGAAATTAAATTATTGCTCTTTGCAGATGATATGATGGTATACCTAGAGAATCCTAGAGAATCAACTCAAAAATTACTTGAAAGAATTAACAACTTTAGCAAAGTAGCAGGATATAAAATATATCCACATGAATCATCAGCATTTCTATACATGAACAACAAAGTCAAGCAGCAAGAGATACAAAGAGAAATTCCATTTAAATTAACAGTAGACAATATAAAACATGTGGGAGTCTGCTTGCCAAGACAATCTCAGGAACTCTATAAACACAATTACAAAACACTTTTCACACAAATCAAATCATATCTAAATAATTGGAAAAATATCAATTGCTCATGGATAGGCTGAGCTAATATAATAAAAATGACAATTCTACTAAATTAGTTTACTTCTTAAGTGCCATACCAATCAGACTACCTAAAAATTATTTTATAAAGCTAGAAAAAATAATAACAGAATTCATCTGGAAAAACAAAAAGTCAAGAATATCAAGGGAAATAATGGAAAAAATACACAGGAAGGTGGGCTAACTGCACCAAATCTGAAGCTTTACAATAAAGCAGCAGTCATCAAAACTATGTGGTACTGCCTAAGAAAAAGAGTGGAGGATCAATGGAATAGGCTAGGCACAGGAGACACAGTAGTAAATTACTTTAGTAATATACTATTTGAAAAACCCAAAGACTCCAGCTTCTGGGATAGGAATTCAGTATTTAACAAAAACTGCAGGGAAAACTGGAAGATAGTATGGCAGAAATTAGGCATATAGCAACATCTTACACCTTATCCTAAAATAAAGTCAAAATGGGTACATGATTTAGACATAAAAGTTGGTACCATAGGTAAATTAGGACAGGAAGGAATAGTTGACATTTCAGATCTTTGGAAAGGAGAACTGTTTATGACCAAACAAGAGATAGAGAATATTTTGAAATGCAAAATGGAAGATTTTGACTACATTAAATTTTAAAAAGTTTTGTACAAACAGAAAGAAGCAATGCATTCAAAATTAGAAGGGAGGCAGAAAGCTGGGAAACAATTTTTATAGCCAGTACTTCTGATAAAGGCCTCATTTCTAAAATATATTGGGTACTAAATCAAATTTATAAGAATCCAAGTCATTCCCCAATTGAGAAATAGTCAAAGGATATGAACAGGCAGTTTTCTGATGAAAAAATCAAAGCTATATATTGCTGTATGAAAAGATGCCCTAAATTACTATCAATTAGAGAGATGCAAATTAAAACAACTCTGAAGTACCACCTGACACCTATCAGTTTGGCTAATATTTTTTTTTTGGTGAGGCAATTGGGGTTAAGTGACTTGCCTAGAGTCACACAGCTAGTAAATATTAATTGTCTGAGGCCGGATTTGAACTCAGGTCCTCCCGACTCCAGGGCTGGTGCTCCATCCACTGTGCCACCCAGCTGCCCCTAGTTTGGCTAATATTACAAAAAAGGAAAATAATAAATGTTAGGGAAACTGTGTAAAAATTTGAACAATAATGCATTGTTGGTGGAGCTGTGAACTGATCCAACCATTCTGTAGAGCAATTTGGAATTATGCCCAAAGGGCTATAAAGCTGTGCATATCCTTTGATCCAGCAATACCATTATTGGGTCTTTTCCCCAAAGAGATCATAAAAAAGGGAAAAGGACCCGCATGCACAAAAATATTCATAGCTGCTCTTTTTGTGGTGGCAAGGAATTGGAAATTGAGGGGATGCCCATCAGTTGGGGAATGGCTGAACAAGTTGTGGTATATGAATGTAAGGGAATACTATTGTGTTGTAAGACATGATGAACAGGCAGATTTCAGAAAACCTGGAAGGGCTTGCATGATCTGATGATGAGTGAGATGAACAGAACCAGGAGAACATTGTACAGAGTATCATCAATGTTATGTGTTGATCAACTGTGATAGACTTGATTCTTGTCAGAAATACAGTGGTCCAAGATAGTTCCAAAGGTCTCATGATGAAAAAGGCTCTCCAAATCCAGGAAAAAAAAAAAGAACTGAGGAATATGGATGCAGATTGAACCATACTATTTCTTTTGTTTTTGGTGCTGTTTTTCTTTATTGAAGTTTTTCCTTTTTGCTCTGATTCTTCTCTTTTAATATGACTGATGAAGAAATATGTTTAATGTTATTGTAAATATCTAACCTATATCAGATTAATTGCTATCTTGGAGGGGGAGGGAGGGAGGGAAAAAAATTTGAACCTAGAAATCTTATAAAAACATGTTGAAAATTATCTCTGCATGTAACTGGAAAATAATAAAATACTTTCACAATTAAAAGAAAAACCCTATCTAGTACTGGCTAAGAAATAGAGTGGAGAATCTATAGAATAGGTTAGGCACAGGAGACACAGTAGAAAATTACTTTAATAATGTAGTGGTCAATAAACCCAAAGACTCCAGCTTCTGGGATAGGAATTCAGTATTTGACAAAAACTGCTTGGAAAACTGGAAGAGAGTATGGCAGAAACTAGGCATAAACCAACATCTCACACCTGTGGTAAAGATAATGGAATTTGGCAGACTGATTGGGATGGGCCACACCTGGTCTTTCCTGAGTGATGTATGCTGCTGTTGTCAGCAGGAGAAACCATTCTCCACAGGCAGTTTGAAGGACCTCCCCTTTTAGGGGAGAGAGAGTAAACACTCACTGAGGGGAGCTCAGTCTCTTTTAGGAGTCACTTTCCTTCTGGTGGTGTGAGCTGCAGAGTGGGCAGCAAGAGATTCTTTCTTAGCAGTTTTGTCCTGTGGGCCCTAGCTACAAAGCTGTTTCCCACTGAAGCTACTGATCCCAGGTGGTGAGTTAACATATGAGCCCTGCTCTTTCCAATTAGCTGAACTGGAAGAGAGTTTGGGAATTGTATAGACTTAGATTAGTGTTAGGGGGATTATCCATATTTCTTTTTCACTGTTCCATTGTCTTTGATTTTATTAATTTCACCTTTGCTTTTTATTTTATTCCTATTAAAACCTGATTCATTTGTGGAAAAGAGGCTGTTAGGCTCCTTTCTTATTGGCTTGGGAGAAATATCTAAAAAGGCAGTTTGGAGGGGAGGGAGCTTTGGACCTAGAGGACCCTCATTATTTCCAGGACTGCAATATTATGGTGAACTACTCAATTAACTCTCCCTATATTAAGTTTGGCCCACACACAACTTATCCTAAACTAAGGTCAAAATGGGTACATGACTTAGACATAAAAGGTGATACCATAGGTAAATTAGGAGAAGAAATTGTTTACCTATCAGATCTTTGGAAAGGAGAACAGTTTATGACCAAACAAGAGATAGAGAATAGTATGAAATGGAAAATGGATGATTTTGATTGCATTAAATTAAAAAGTTTTTGTACAAACAGAAGCAATGCATCCAAAATTAGAAGGAAGACAGAAAACTGAAAAACAATTTTTATAGCAAGTACTTCTTTTTTTTAAATTAATAAAGTATTTTATTTTTTCCCATTACATGTAAAGATAGTTCTCAACTTTTGTTTATACAGGCTTTCCAATTTCAGATTTTTCTCCCTCCCGCCCCTCCCTCCCCCCCTCCCCTAGACAGCAGGTAATCTGATATAGGTTATATACACATATTTGGTTATATACACATAATAACATTAAACATATTTCTGCATTAGTCATGTTATAAGAGAAAAATCAGAGCAATGACGAAAAACCTCAAAATAGAAAAACATCAAGACCAAAAACAAAAGAAATAGTATGGTTCATTCAGCATCTATACTCCACAGTTCTTTTTTCCCCTGGATTTGGAGATCCTCTTCTATCATGAGTTACCTGGAACTCTTGTGTACCATTGCATTGGTGAGAAGAATATAGTCCATCACAGTAGATCAGCACTCAATGATGATGATACTGTGTACAATGTTCTTCTGGTTCTGCTCATCTCACTCATCATCAGCCTAAGGAAGACCCTCCAGGTTTCTCCGAACTCCTCCTGCTCATCATTTCTTACAGCACAATAGTATTCCATTGTATTCATATACCACAACTTGTCCAGCCATTCCCCAATTGATGGGCATCCCCTCAACTTCCAATTCCTTGCCACCACATAAAGAGCAGCTATAAATATTTTTGTACATGTGGGTCCCTTTCCCCTTTCCATGAGTTCTTTGGGAAAAAGACCCAAAAGTGGTATTGCTGGGTCAAAGGGTATGCACAGCTTTATCACCCTTTGGGCATAATTCCAAATTGCTCTCCAGAATGGTTGGATCAGTTCACAGCTCCACCAACAATGCATTAGTGTTCCAATTTTCCCACAGCTTCTCCAACATTTATTATTTTCTTTTTTTGTCATTTTAGCCAATCTGATAGTGTCAGGTGGTACCTCAGAGTTTTTTTAATTTGTATCTCTCTAATCATTAGAGATTTAGAGCATTTTTTCATATGGGAATAGATAGCTTTGGTTTTTTCTTCAGAAAACTGCCTGTTCATATCCTTTGACCATTTCTCAATTGGGGAATGACTTGGATTCTTAGAAATTTGATTTAGTTCCCTATATATTTTAGAGATGAGGCCTTTATCAGAAGTACTGGCCATAAAAATTATTTCCCAGCTTTCTGCCTCCCTTCTAATTTTGGATGCATTGCTTCTGTTTGTATAAAAATATTTAATTTAATGTATTCAAAATCATTCATTTTGCATTTTATAATATACTCTTATCTCTTGTTTGGTCATAAACTGTTTTCTTTTCCAAAGATCTGATAGGTAGACTATTCCTTTCTCTCCTAATTTACCTATGGTATCACCTCTTATGTCTAAATCATGTATGTATTTTCACCTTATTTTAGTATAATGTGTAAGATGTTGGTCTATGCCTAATTTATGCCATACTACATTGCAGTTTTCCCAGCAGTTTTTGTCAAATACTGAGTTCTTACCCCAGAAGCTGGAGTCTTTGGGTTTATCAAACACTACATTACTAGTGTCATTTACTACTGCGTTTCCTGTGCCTGGCCTATTCCATTGATCCTCCACTCTATTTCTTAGCCAGTACCAGATAATTTCGATGACTGCCGCTTTATAGTAAAGCTCCAGGTTTGGTACCACTAACCCACCTTCCTGTGATTTTTTTTTTCATTATTTCCCTGGATATTCTTGATTTTTTGTTTTTCCAAATGAATTTTGTTATTATTTTTTCTAGCTCTATAAAATAATTTTTAGGTAGTCTGATTGGTATGGCACAGAATAAGTAAATTAATTTAGGTAGTATTGTCATTTTTACTATATTAGCTCTGCCTATCCATGGGCAATTGATATCTTTCCAATTATTTAGATCTGATTTGATTTGTGCGAAGAGTGTTTGGTAGTTGTGTTCATAGAGTTCCTGGGTTTGTCTTGGCAAGCAGACTCCCAAGTATTTTATATTATCTACCATTACTTTAAATGGAATTTCTCTATCTCTTGCTGCTGGACTTTATTGGTCATGTATAGAAATGCTGATGTTTTATGTGGATTTATTTTATATCCTGCTACTTTGCTAAAGTTGTTAATTGTTTCAAATAATTTTTGAGTTGATTCTCTAGGATTCTTTAAGTATACCATCATATCATCTGCAAAGAGGGATAGTTTTGTTTCCTCCTTGCCTATTCTAATTCCTTTAATTCCTTTCTCTTCTCTGATTGCTAAAGCTAACATTTCTAGTACAATATAAAATAATAGGGGTGATAATGGACATCCCTGTTTCACCCCTGATCTTACTGGGAAGGCCTCTAATTTATCTCCATTGCATATAATACTTGCTGATGGTTTTAGATAGATACTGTTTATTATTTTAAGGAAAGCTCCACCTATTCCTAAACTCTCTTGGAGTTTTCCTTCTGGGGTCTGTTTCAGGAGGTGATCAGTGGATTCTTTCAATGATGATTTTATCCTCTGATTCTATGATATCAGGGCATTTCTCCTTAATAATTTCCTGGAATATGGTATCTAGATTCATTTTCTGCTTGTGGCTTTCAGGCAGTCCAATGATTCTCAGATTTGATCTCCTAGATCTATTTTCCAGATCAGTTGTCTTTCCAATGAGGTATTTCACATTTTCTTCTATTTTTTCATTCTTTTGATTCTGCTTGACTGATTAATGTGATTGTACATATATAACCTATACGGATTACTTGCTGCCTTGGGGAGGGGGGTAGGGAGGGGAGGGAGGGAGAAAAAATTGAAACTAGAAGTCTTATGTGATAGTCAAAATTGGATATATGGAACATTAATCTCCCCTTTTAAACTTTCCCTTTTATATATACATATACATATACATATACATATACATATACATATACATATACATATACATATATACACACACATACATATATACATATACATATACATATACATACATATATATATATATATATATATATATATATATATATATATATATATATATATATATCCCAGGCCAATAAGAAAAGGAGTCTCTGAGCTTTAATTCATAAAGGATCAGATTTTATTGCTTGGGAATCAATTAGACCACAAACGTGAAACCAATTAAGGAAGTAGAAATGCAGATAGATAGTCTTAACACTAAACTTAGGGTTTTCCATCATTAACTCACCAACCCAGTCAGTCTGCAGTAACTCATTAGTCACCTGAAACAGAGCATGAAACATGTGCTCTGCCAGGTCCCCAGACACAACCAGCCTGAACTCCCTACATACATCATGGCTAAGTCAACAGCCAGAGAAAGAGAACTTCCGTTCCTACTGTCACTTTAGTGTTGGCATTCTGGAAGTTCCTCGCATTTTCCTCCCCAAAAGGGGAGCTCCTTCTAAAGCATGCACAGTCTCAGGGTGGGCCAGATGTGGCCTGTCTCAAATGATTCAGCTAAAACTTTTGATATTAATCTTTACCACAAATAATTTTTACCATATTCCCACCTTTGTTTCATTTGAAAAGTGAAAGAGTTTGCTCAATAAAACACTTATAAAAACAAATGTTGAAATTTTTTTTTTTTAAATCATCACTTTGGGCCTACCCTGTACTTTAGAATTTTATCACATGCTATCAACAGGACTGATAAGATCTTATTACCTCACCCAAGTATACAGTCCTAAGGAACTTCACAGATAAGGTCAGTTCAATGAGGATTTTGCTAGTTTTCTCCCATCAATAAATTATTACTTGAAAGCAAATATATCCCATTAAATATGTAGCAATTTTCAATTTTCTTGCCATATTCTTTTAACAGCTCAATTGATATTAAGGCAGAATTTAGATTCAAAAAAGGTGTTTTTTGTTTCTTTCAAGCAGGTAGGTGGTCCAGTGGATAGAGTGCAGGCCTAGCGTCAAGATAAGGCCTCTTCCAGGGCTCTAATCTGGTTTCAAACACTAGCTATGTGACCCTAGGCAAGTCACTTAACCTTGTTTACCTCAGTTTCTTCATCTGTAAAATGAGCTAGAGAAGGAAATGGTAAACCACTCCAGTATCTTTGCCAAGAAAATCCAAAAAGGGATCACAAAGAGTTAGACATTACTAAAAAATGACTAAACATCAACTTTTATAACATTTCTGAAACAATGTTTTATCAAATTTCCTAATATAAGAAAAATTTAGAAACATGACAGAAGTGATATTGTGCATTTAAAACATGGCACAAACTTTTTAGCAGGTAGTGACATCAATTCAATCAAATGATTTCCAAATTATCTTCCATAGAAAATCATTTATTTCATCAATTTTGGCATTCTATATTAATCACATCTAAAATCCAGCATAGAGTAAGCCAATACAGAGTAATAACATCCGATTAAAGAAATAATAATAATGACAATAGTTGACATTTATATAGTCCTTATCATATGCCAGCCACAGTGTTATGCACTTCATAATGATATGATCATCACAACAGTCCTGGGAGGTAGGTGCTATTACTATTCTCCTTACAGATTAGAAAACTGAGGTAAACACAAGTGAAATAATTTGCTTATAAATTTCTGGAACAGAACTTTAACTCAGATTTTCCTGATCCATGCATTTTCCAGCATATTGCTTTAATGCTAAATAGCAAATGTAATTTGTATTAAGTTCTGATATACCACAATCATCCTAATAGAACATATTTCATTATAAATGAGAGCACATTGTATTTTATTTTAAGAACAAAATTACAACCAAGCAAAATCTGGATTTATAATCATAAATGGTAACATTCAAATCTCAATTTTCCCATGGACCCACTGTTTTCAGTGATCTCATGCTCCCAAAATTCATGGTGGCACTCCTAACTCCCCATAACTTTTTCTTCCTTTTTTTAAAAAAAATTATTCACCTAATCATTTGAATGTTGGTTCAGGAGGATGTAGAGATCTATGGTTAGGTATTCCTTTCCTGAGGAAGACCATATCATTACACAGAGGCTTGCAGTCTCAGTCCATTCCTTATCGCCAAAATTATTATGGTGGAATAAAGAAACCAAGTAATGACATCTAAGCAGTTATTTATTTGGCACTGCATGGAGTTGTAAAAAAACAATACTGTGTCAAATGCTCTCAGAGTCTAAGGAGCAAAGTTTTCTTTCTCATAGTTAATATACAATTTGGAGGAGTTAAAAAAAGGAAACACAGGATTATATGGATTAAAACATCTGGTTTCTTCTTGGTGAAAAAGGGTGGGGAGGCACTAAGGTGAGAGGGAGAGTGGTATTCTTATGACATTTTCTAAGTCAAGTGACAATGAGGAAGAGGAATACTTTTGTAAAATCTCCTTAATCAGGAGACTTACATGAAGTTGAATCCTAACTTCACAACAAGGTGGTGAAAAGCAAAATGGCATCATTAATCCTAATTTTTAATGTAACAGTGAGTAACATCATCAGACCTTCATTCTAGAAAGATCACTTCGACAGATGAATAGAGGGTGTATAGGAATGGGACTGAGGAAGGGAAATAGACAGGATGCTATTGTAATAGTCCAGGAATTATGTGATGAGGCCCTGCATCATGGTGTTGGCAGTGCAAGGGGATATAAGGGGACAATTGTGAGAGATGACATAAAGATGAAAATCAACAGGCCTGGGGCAGCTAGGTGGGGCAATGGATAGAGCACCAGCCCTGGAGTCAGGAGAACCTGAGTTCAAATATGGCCTCAGACACTTAACACTTACTAGCTTTATGACCCTGGGCAAGTAACTTAACCCCAATTGCCTCACCAGAAAAAAAAAAGAAAGAAAAATCAACAGACCTTGGCAAGATATTGAATATGAGGGTGGTAAGAGAGAAAAATTAGATTATTATGACACCTAGGTTATCAGCCTAGGTGATAGGGAGGATGTTGATGCCTTTAGTAGCAATAGGGATGAATGTAAGGGGGGGGTTGTTTTGAGAGAAAGTTAATTAGTTTAATTTGGGACATGTTCAATTTAAGATATCTCTAGGGAATCTAAGATGAGATGTCCAATAGGCAGTTAGAGATGCATGAATGAAGGTCAACAAAGAGATTAGATAGGACTTCAGAAGTAGATCTGGGACCGATCAGTACAGAGATTATAATTGATTCCATGGGAAGTAATGCAACCACCGATTAGAAATGATACCAGAAAAGATCCCCATGAAACACCCATGTTTAGTGAATGTGACCTTGATGACAATCCAGGAAAAGATCTGAGGAATACTCAGATAGGTAGAAGAACTAAGAAAAGACTGTCTCAAAAATTTAGAGAGAAGAGAGTATTGATGAGGTGACTGACAGTATCAAAGACTGCAGAAAATTCAAGGATGAGAACTGAAAAAAATCATGAAATGTGGCAACTAAGAATGAGATTATAAGTAATTTTAAGTAAGGTTATTTCAGTTGAATGATAATGTTGTCAGAAAATAATTATTGGTGGTGGATTTCTTGGGGGACAAAGGACCCAGTCTTTGGTTGGCTTTCTAATCCTCCCCCACCCCCAATTCAGAGATCAATTTTTTAGGAGGGAGCTCTAATCCTGTGCAGGGCATACAATAGAGATGGAGAATAGACTCTTAAACCATACCTATCTAAATGTGCCTCTGCCCTCAGAGGGTTTCTCCCAACGACCTTGATGTCATCAAGCTAGAGTTAATTTTAACATGAACCACTTTCAAGTCATGTTAGTCAATGGTATTGGATTAAGCTGACCAATTAATTGGCTTTGATCAGTGGGTAAGGAGTAGCCTCTATTGAAGAAGAAAGGGGACTGGATCACAAGAGGTTAACTCTCTTTTTTCTGGAACTCTGTGGAGCTTGCTACATGCCCTCTCCTCTCATTGGCCAAATACACTGGGTATATAATTGTTTTAGGCCTGTAATCCTGTAACTAGTGAAAAAGTAAGGGAAATACTACACAGTCAATAATTAATTAATATGTGATATTAATTAATAATAAATGCTTACTGCCAAATTGGTGCAATAGTAATTAATTTATAAGTACATATATTATAGAAACCCCAGTTTAGTCCCATAATAATATATAAAATACAACATTGAAAGTCAGACTATAGAGAGTTAAAAAGGGTCAATTTATCTAATTGTATCTTCATGACAACTCTGCAAGGTACAATAGGTTTCACTATTTATTTTACAGATGAGGAACCTGAGGTTCATAGACAATAAATGATTTCTCCAAGGTTGCACAACTAATAAGTAGTAGGAGTTGAATCTCCGTCTTCTGATACACATCCATTTCTCTAAACTGTTATCAGTCATAACATGTCAATAACAAGAATGTAGACTCCCCAGATTTGATTGGATTTTAACTCTGATTTTACTAGCACATAAAATTCCTTATAAGGACATTTCATCTACAATGCAAGCATCTTCTCTGTTACTTATGATCTTAGACAGTTACCTGGAGCACTGAAAGATTTAAGTCACTTGTCCAAGCTTAGACATACTATGCAAGAGGTTGAATTACATCCAAATTTTTTCCGAATTCCAAGGCCAGGTCTCTAGTCACTGTACCTTACTACCTCTCTATGAGTCATACTCTTTTAAAAGTGTGTCAGTCTCCATAAGAACCCTGGATTGTGATCGCCTGTCATTATATACCTTTTACAAATGAGGAAAATTATAGTAGCCAATAAGCATGAATTGAGCATCTCATATGTGCCAGGCTCTGTCCTAAGCACTTGCAATATGGATAAAAAAACACAAAGACAGTCCTATGGGAAGACAACAGACAAAAAGAAGCTGAAACAGTGGGAAGAGATAAAAAGGGTCATGGCGGAGAAGTAAGTCAAAGTAATCCTAAAATAATATAGCTAGATGAGAAATGAGCACAGTAGGTAGTTATTACCCCTACTTTGATATTGGTTAAATTAATAGGTGTAGATGAATCCCTGATAATAAACTAAAGTAGCAAAACTAAAACACTTGGAACTCTTCTAAAATATTCATGTGAGAGAAACAAAAAGTGGAATAAATTCTTAATTTTCCTGATTTCATTCACAAAATGTGAAAGACCCAAATAGTTAGCATCTCTTGTGGTAGGTGATTAAAAAAAAGTTTGTCTATGTGAACTACACAGAATTTGTCACTTACTCTATGGTTACAGTGAAATAACTGGATCAATGTGTCTATGTGCCAAAACAAAGAGATCTGATTTTATAAGATTTAGACTTCTATTTTTGTAAATTGTTTTTGTTCTGCTCGGATTCAGGTGAGCTTTAAAATGTGAAATCAGTTCTAGGATACAAAAACCTCAATGAAGTGAAAAAGAAATTGCTTCTATTCCCCCAGCCAACCTTTCTCCCTCCACTCCAATCCAGGTCCTTCTCCACTCCATGTGCCCCTTAGGGGGAAAATATCACTGAGCTGATGATGTAAGTGGGAGCTTGGGGCTTGGAGTAGGAGGGAATTGAGTCATAGCAGCATTTGAATATAATCATGCATTACTCAGGCAAAATTTGTTCTTGATGGTTACACTGAGACTGTTTTTGTACATTTCTATTATATTACAAAGCATAATGTATGATGATGTTTGCATATCTATAGTAGTGTCAATGCTACAGACATCTTAGAAGAAAGTTTTATTTAGAAATAGATATGAATATTGGTAAAACACAGCAACAAATATGGTAATTAATATATTTACATAAAATGTAAGTTTTACATAAGTTTTATGTAAATTTACCAGACCCCTATCATTATGTCATAAGGAGTACAAATACATTCTGTGGAATATTTTTGATGACTAGCCTAATTTGGGGGGCTAATCTGACTGGAGGACTAATCTGGGGACTTTTGACTGTTTGGCTATCTGACTGCTATTAATTTAATGTGGGCCATTCATAAAGTTCCACCACACTGCTCCACTCCCAAATTGATAAGCAAAATATTAAGAAGCCTCTTAACTAAATATTCAAAGCAGAGTTTATTTATGAGATTCTATTTAAAATTAAGAATACAGGGAAATAAAATGTACAACCTGACTGCATTGCGGTGTGTCTCTTTCCACTGCGTCTCTTTCCCACCTGCTGCACTTTGAACTTTTTTAATACAATAAGAGCCTTAGTTACTTCTAGTCTTAGGGCACTCAAGTCCTTTATTGTAACTCTGAGCCCCTTTCACTTTGTAAATCCCCCTGATTCTAACTTTCCTCTCCTTACTGCCACTGCTGAACCCCTGTGTTTCTCTCTCACCGACCTTCTGTCTGTCTGCTCCGTCAGTCTGCCCTTCGGCCTCTCTTTACCCTGCTCCTAGTCCTTCTCATCTTCTCCTGCATCCTTGTAGCCCCATCTCTAGTCTGCCCTGCTCCAACCTTTCTAATCTCGTCAGCAGCCGCTTGATGTCTATTCTGCCTCCTCTCATCTATCCAAACCACTTCTCAGCCTCTCTCATCCCTCCCCCTTAGTCTAACCTCCAGGTCTATATATACCTTTTCTTCTCTCCACTCAAATCTTGGGGCTTCCTGAGCCCCCACAGACCAAGCTAATCCCCCAGCTAGGGCTGCGACTGGTGGGGGGGCGGGTGCACTCCAGCCTCACATGCCTCAGCACAAACTATCCGGGATCTTTAGGATAGCTCTGCTCAGGTCGGAGGGAGCTGGGGGCTTCTTCTTTCCCTCCAGTTGTCTGACCTGGCATCTTGTACAGCCCACGGGGCTTTTTGGCTCAGCTGAAGCAGAGGGGGAGGGGAAGAGACCCCGAGGGCCTAAGGCTTTCTAATCTCAGCCTAAAGGTAGGGTCCCCAAATCAAAATAAATTTCCACAATTCAAAATAAAATGACTTTAAAATGTCTGACTACTAAGCAAAAGTCATTATGAAGTAGATATTTTCTATCAATGAACTTTTATTAAGTTTCTCTGGCCTCTTTAGTATGTTCCTTTACTTCCTATATCCACACATGGACTATTTATTGGTACCAGCAATATAGAAAGCACATATGAGAGAAGTACTCAATAAGAAAAATAGAATTAAAGAATCACAAACTCAGAGAAAAGGCTAAGTAATTTTTTTAGTCTGTCCTATTATTTTACAGAGGAGGACAAAGATGTTACTTAACTGTCATGCAACTGACCCAGAGTCACACAGGTACTGGCAGAGCAAAACCTGGGTCTCTTTAATCCCAATGCAGGGTTCTTTCTGTTTTGTTTTTGGTGAGGCAATTAGGGTTAAGTGACTTGCCCAGGGTCACACAGCTAGTGTTAAGTGTCTGAGGCCGGATTCAAACTCAGGTTCTCCTGACTCCAGGGCCGGTGCCTCATCCACTGCGCAATCCAGCTGCCCCTGCATGGTTCTTTCTACTCCACACCAGCAGTTTTCTCTAAATACTGTATGTTATATGGATAGAAAGCAAACCTTGGAAATTGGATTTCTTGGGGTCTAGTACTGCCTCTAACAAATATTGCTTTTATGACCCTAAATGGTGTTAACACCATGAGTTGCAGAAGAAACATCCGTCTGTGTTCATAGAAAAATTTCTCTCCAAGAGCTCCCTATACTAATGAAAACACAAATCTAGTGCAAACAATAACAACAATAGCAAAAACTATCCCTATGGTAAGGTTAAGATTGAATACTTCCTTTACTGTAAATCCTTTCCTGAATACCCAACTCTAAGCTAGAATTTTCCTCTTCATAAACATTATAATACTTCCAACATCCACTATTCATCTGACAATTATTATTGTGGCCTTAACAAGTATCCCTTGATACTGTTTTGTGACCTCCAATCTTATCATTGCCTTAAAATGATATTAAAATATTATTATTATTTTAAAAGTTTAAAATATTATTATTTTATTATTATCTAATTTGTATGTGCTCTAAAATGAAAAGAAGACTGAGAATCAAGGCCTTTTTGACCTAAATTTTCTCATATGTAAAATGAGGGCTGGAATAGATATACTTTATGGTACCTCAGGTCTAAACTGATGAATCTATGTGTTTTTGTCTTGCCTCTCTCTATTCTATGAACTCAGAGACTATTTCTTTGTATTGTCCAAGAAATAAAAAAGAAAGAAAGTTATGTCAAGGACTAGACCCTGTACTCTTTCCTGACATAGCTTTCTTCCTTTCTTTTTTTCTTTCTTTCTTTTTCGTATCAGGGTTAAGTGACTTGCCCTGGGTCACACAGCTAGTTTCTGAGGCCACAATTGATTCTCAGGGCTTCCTGGGTCCAGTGCCAGTGTTCTATCCATTGTGTCACCTAACTGCCCCTACTTTCTTCTTAATGTACAATGAGGTCTCATTAGCTCCTTAGAGAAAAGGAAGAAGACCTTCCTCTATTCAGGTACCTTCCATCTTCTGATCTAAGTGTACCCTGAAGGAAGGCAGCAAGGGGCTGAACTCACTTCCACTTGCACCAAGGTTAATGTCCCCTGCTCCCAATTTTCCAGTGTCAGCAAGACTTCCTGCTGAGCCCACAGGACTCCAAAATTAGGTGAGAAGAGGAGGCAGACTTACTCTGCATGGGTCTTTCATTTCCTGCTGTATATATCTACTGAATGAAGACTACTAGAGGCTGGAGGAATGACTTTAGTCTGCCCCAGTAGAAGGTAATTTCCATCTCCTGCTGCCAACCTGATCTCCCAACCATCATGTGGGGAGCCTGTGACACAAAGAAGAGCAACCTTCCCTTTGACCTCAAACCATGCATCTCCTGCTCAATCTGTTCCATGAGAGAAGAGGAAGAGCATAGTCAATAGAGAGTGAAACTTAAAAGTTCAACTTGCATCTCCTGTTGTACTATTTTCTGCCTAATTCTAGTGTTGGAGGGAAGAGGAATAGTAAAACAATACCTCCTATCTGACCATCTGACTTTATGCCATCCATCTCATGCTGCACTTGTTTGTGGAGTGATCTCCAGGGTCATTTGGGAAGAAGAGTAGAATCTTCTACTCAGTGATGAAAATTCTCATACCTGGCCAAACCCTACACATCATAGTGCTACTGAACCTGTAGGTAATCCTCTAAGCCCCATTACACATCTTTTAGCAGACCACCTAATTCTTTTTTTCCTTCCATTTCAGGCTTCCCACCTCAAAGTCACAACAAATACAACCTATCCCTTCCACTATGACCTCTGGAATTTCTTGCACAAAAGCAACAAACTTCCCTTCATTCTAAAACTTTTCCTCTTCCATATTCTAACTGTAATTGAAATCTGACTCTACCCTGATGATACAACTTTCTAGCCACCCTTTCCAGTACTGTACTTCCCAGTATAGTTTACTCATTCCTTTCAGCTTACTGGTTTAGGTGGGAAGTTGTAATACTCCTTGCTTCCCATTGCCACTTCCAAATACTTCCCTTACCTCCATCATTTAGTAACTTCTGTTTTGAGGTCCATGCTATTCATATGTACCACCTAATCAAATCCTGGGAGCTGCTATTTACAGATCTCCAAATCACTTTTCTTCCTTCCTTAATGGGATCAGCAAATGGCTCACATTTTTTTTTCATTTTGTCAACTCCTTCCTTCACACTTGGGGACTTCAGCAAACATATTGACTCTACTCCAAAAACCTGTCGACTGGACAGAATTGGCCTCTAACCTGAAAATGGTCAGAGGCAAACAGAGAAGTCAAAGATGGGTGAATTAGGAATTAGATAGCTTTATTTTCAAAGTGAGAAAAAAGGCTTGCCAGCAAGGAGGATCTATAGACACATGTGCCAGGGCCCCACTGCTAGTGGGGGGGACTCGAGGAAGTGTGGGGAGATCTCAAGACTTATACTAGTGGCAGCCTAGTGAGTTTTTGCCTTGACAATGAGGGAGCAGAAAGTATGGTACAAGTTTGATTCATTGAAGGACTTTCTGAGTTTGTCCAGTGCTTGTCTTTGATCAGAGAACACATGGTGAATTGTGTGATTTTTGCCAGAGTGATAGCAAAGGATTGTAGTCCTGCCAAGTTCAGGGCAAAGCTTACCCACTGGTCCTTATCCCTGGAAAACAGGGAGTCTAAGTTTTATTTTGTCATACCCTAACCACTCAGTTCCTCAACTTACTCACTTCCCATGACCAATTTTTCCATCCCTCCTTACTCACACACAAAGTATACATATTTTGGATATTTCCATCAAATACATCACCTATGTGTTCAAGAATTTTGAAATGCCTCATCTGACTATAATCTATTTGCTTTCTACTTCTCCATCTGCTTTCTCCTACCAAACACTTCTCTTTGTCCACGCCATAACCTCTAATTTCTCAACCCCTCAGTATTCTCTCAGGCCATGTCCACTCTCTTCTCTTTCCCCATTTTTATCCATTGGTAAACCTGTTCAACCCTACTTTGTCCTCTTCTCTTTAATTCTTATCTCTGTTATTATATCACTGATTGAACTGCCTCTTTTTATATCCTGGTAGATATTATTTATTTATTTATGTATTTATGTATTTGTTTATTTATTTATTTGTTTGTTTGTTTGTTTATTTATTTGGTGAGGCAATTGGGGTTAAGTGACTTGCCCAGGGTCACACAGCTAGTAAGTGTTAAGTGTCTGAGGCCGGATTTGAACTCAGGTACTCCTGACTCCAGGGCTGGTGCTCTATCCACTGTGCCACCTAGCTGCCCCTGTGCCTGGTATATAATAGCCACTTAACAAATGTTTATTTACTGAGTAACTTCTTTGGTTGCATATATCAAATTGTTCATCCAACAGAACTTGTAGGCTTATAGAACCCTAAGATATTTTTCGTATAATTTGCTCTCTAGCTATATCAATCCCATCTTTTACTTCTGCAGTTAATTTTTACAAAGTAAGACTTTATCTGTATTAAAATTTACCTTATTAGTTGTGGCCTAACTTTCTATCCTTTTGAGATCCTTTTGAATAATAGCTTTGCTATCCATTCTGTTATTTATCCCTTCTAACTTGTGCCATACAAATTTAATAGCTGTACCATCTATCTCTTTATTCAATTCATTGAATAAAGCACAAAGCCAACCAAGTATCCCTAGAGAATTAATTTCTTAATATCTTTCCTGTACCTGGTCATATCTTTCCAGATTGGCTTCCTCCAAAGTCTTGGCTAAGTAGACTTTGATCAAATTTATCAATCTGGGTCTTAAGGGAATGAAGGCCATGAGAAAGAAGAAAAAACAAAGAGAAGAAGAGAAACATAGAAAAGGATGAAAAAGGACAGCTTCATTGTTATAAACTAGTGAAAAATTAAACATTCTGGTAACATCTCTGGAAACATAGTGATTAAACAGATAAATGAACTTATGTTTGCACCCTGGATAATGGCCTTTTAACCTTTAAAGCAGCATATAGAGGAAATGATAAGGACCCCAATATTCCAGAACAGCTAACAATAGCCAAATTGTCAGATTGTTTTCAAGACTGCTTATGAGAAATATTTTTAATTAATTTAAATGTCCTTAATGTGAAGTTTTATATTTATAAGATATAATCAAGGATAAGATATAGAAGCCAAAAGCAAGATTAGGAGAATAAATTACCAAGTTTCATTCTTGTACAGAAAGAGAAACCAAGAAGAAAGATAACATGCCAATAGATAAAGGAAACATGAAGCAACATTCCATCAACTTTGGGGGCAGCTAAGTGGCGCAGTGGATAGAGAACTGGCCCTGGATTCAGGAGGACTTGAGTTCAAATCCAACCTCAGACACATGACACTTACTAGCTGTGTGACCCCCCGGCAAGTCACTTAACCCTCATTGCCCTGCAAAAAACAAACAAACAAACATTACATCAACTATGTAAAAAAGAAATCAAGAGTTTCTAAGTCTACAGATTTAAAATAAACTTTGAAAACAGTAAGGTTCTTTAAAAGGGCTGGAATGATGGACCTTTTCATGAGATTATATTGGAAAAGAGAGTAAAATTGAAAGCTTATATATACTGCCAATAAGGGAGGGGAATCAAGGACTAGTGAGCTCAGAGAATAGAATGGAAAAATAAGATCCAAAGGAAGAAGAGGAAATATTTTAAAAGTATTAGGGTTTCATAGTTTAGTTTTCAGAATCAAAAATTCTCAAAGTTTGAAGGAACTACAGTACTATAAATTATACCTGAGCAAGACTCTATTCTACCACACTCCCAACCAATGATCATTCAGGCAATAATAGTCATTAATATCTTTAGTACACATTAATTCATGAATTTAAAACAAGGCAGATCAGAAACATGTAAGAAAGGAACAAAACAGGCATGAGCTGAATATGAACACAAGTCAGGGAAACAGAACTTTACCAGATTATCAGTGTTCTAACCAAAAACTATTACGAACACTTTAGAGGGTGGTTTCAGAAAGGAAAGCTGGGTAACATGAGGTATGGAGGGAAGATAATCACAATCTTGCCTAGAACAACTCTTGTTTAATTTTTTAAAATTTTCAGTGTTTTTTTCAATATTTTTCAATATTTCATCCATATAAAGGTTCATAACTATCTCTCTACTCCATTTTGGAGTTAATGTTAAACCTGCCTGATTGTAGTCCTCATTTCTCAGTACTCTCTATATTGTGAGGGCCTTAACAGGTGTGAAAATCAAAGGACAAAAATATACTTTCTAAGGAGCAAACAATCCGTGAATGCACTTGGCTCAATTTACCAAAACATTAACTGTAGAATTATATATCCAACTGGGACAGCACCATTAGACATGATAAAAGAAATAAAAGGGGGAGCAGCTGGGAAGGCTGATTCATTCCCCTTAACAACTACTTGCATTAATCATTACATAACATATTTTCTAAAAGAAATTGAAAATCAAATTCTGATGAAGTAAGAATACTTATTTTTGAACTCCATAATGGATTCACTGTTTGATAATAGTTCATCTTTGTCAAAATTTCTATCCCAGAATTCCACTGAGGTCAGTGTCTATATGATCCATCTGCTGCTTTAGCCCTGGCTGACTAAGTTAAAGTTGCCTGAGGGGGAATTAGCATATGTGCCAGACTTTTCAAAATATATAGCTTTTCACTCATGAATTAGGATTCTATTTTCTTTTGTACAAATTTCATCAACCACTTCATTTCCTTAACATGCTTTTTAAAATGTGTACAAAACATTGGCAAATTCTGCAAGTTTCTCTCTGGACTTCATTTGGATATGGTATGAAGTGATTTGTAATGCAATTTATGTGAAAGCATGATTAATGCAGAGCATGAAAAATATACTTCTTGTTTTCATCCTAATTATGATTTTCCTTTAAATATTGAAATATAACAAGTCTGATATATACAGAGATACTTAATTAACATATACTTTGGAAGCAAAGCTTCTTTGAATACATTCAACCCAAATATAGGAAAGGATGGAATAATGTCCATTCTTCTCCATACTAGCTAAATTGAAGAATAGGAAGAAGTTAATGGTCCTCTCTTTGGGGTAGACATCTTGAGTATAATCCAGACTCACCATAAATGAAATTAAATTGGAATATTCTAGCATGGCAGTACTATTGATGTAGGAAAGATAGGAAAAATTAACCACTTAATATACAGTGATTCGATGTTTCAAAAATATACTCTCAGGGCAGCTAGGTGGCACAGTGGATAAAGCACCTGCCCTGGATGCAGGAGGAACTCAGTTCAAATATGGCCTCAGACACTTGACACTTACTAACTATGTGACCCTGGGGAAGTCACTTAACCCTCATTTCCCTGATATATATATATATATATATATATATATATATATATATATATATATATATATATATATATATATATACATATATACATATATATATATATATATATATATATATACATATGCTCTCATAAATTCCTTCAATTGTTCCTAAGTCACAACCCATCCTCTTCTTCTCATCTTGTGTATGTCCTCCCATAATGTTTTCATAGAGGACATACCAAGTATATTGAAATAATTTCTCTAATTCTTATAAAATTTTCATTTATCAGTGTAGGATTCCTCTATTATGTTTGACTTCCACTTCATGACTAAACTATCTGGCTTTTCTAATCTCACATTTTCTTTACTGTAGGAGACCATGAAATGATGTTGTTTTTTATTATATCATGAAACCAACTCTCTCAACTCATTTATTCTCTTCTTCAAGGAAAATCACTGAATAATCCTTCCATTTAGCCACAAAATTTTTGTCTTCTCCATTGCTTTATAGGGAGACAGTCAATAATGGCAGTGCTTCAATAAAACTAAAATGTTTTATACTCTGATAAACACTTGCAAGGTTTATTCAAGTTGCATTTAATATATCTTTCCCATAAGCTTGTTTACTGTCATTTGTCTTTTTTCCTCAAATTGGAAAAGTAAATTATGGCTAATCAAGTTTAGGTTAGTAGAATTCTCATTATGTTTGGCCTTGGACTGGCTGACCTAGATATGATTTAAAAAAAATAAAAGAAGTTGGGGCAGCTAGGTGGGGCAGCAGATAAAGCACTGGCCCTGGATTCAGAAGGACCTGAGCTCAAATCCAGCCTCAGACACTTGACACTTACTAGCTGTGTGATCTTGGGCAAGACATGTAACCTTCATTGCCCTGTGGGGGGAAAAAAAAAAAAGATGTCTAACAGTGAGTTTTAGCAAGGACAAAATTACTTAAGAAGACTGTTTTACAATTGGATGGACAAAGAAAAGGTGGATGAATGAAGATGATGAAGATGCTTTCCACCTACATTTTGCTATACTTTCTTAATACATATTTATGTATGTTCTTGTTTGTGTGTAATATATAGATATATGTATACATATAATAACTCTTATAGCCAGATCAGGAAGAAAATGCAAACAATATTAGAGAAGTAATATATGAGGAAACTGATTCTAAGTGAACACTGTGACCAAGGTAGCACAAGAAATGAGTGGCAAAGGTTGCACACGCAAATCTTCTGACTCCAAGTATAGGAAGCTTTCTATTTGAACATGGCTGTCTTTTTATAAGTACCTGATGGAAATAATTCCTTGAATTAACATAAGACTCATTACTATAGGCAGAAAGAGCTTGAAAGGAATATATAATTGCAAGGAAATTGTAATATTAAAATAAAATTAGTGTTTAATGATAAACTGTGTTTTATGTTGAGGGTGAGACAGTGAAATAGTGGCCAAAACTATGAAGGGCTATTTGAATAACTTGAATATTTGGATGAAAGGTTACTAAGAGAGAAAAATGGTACCATTTAGCTGTTGCTATAGTAACTATATTTTAGTTTATTAGTATGATATTTAGTGCTGATGAAAAAATTGAAGGTATGATTACTTATTATCCAACCAAATGGTTTAAAATTAATAATAGGACATGATTATTATATTGTGTTCAATTGGTAATTGATATTTAGAGGATGATTGCTAATGTTCATGTTTGTATCTAATCAAAATCTAAATGCTGATTAAATTAATTTGAGGTCTTTGTTATCTCAGTGAAGTGCACAGACTTTTCAGGGTTCACTCCCACTCTTTTAAAAATAATCAGGGTAAATTAGAATAATAAAGCATAGCTATCCTAATTCATAAGTGAAAAGCTATATATTTTGAAAAGTCTGGTACATATGCTAATGCCCCACTGCCCAGGCAGCTTTAACTTGGTCAACCAGGGCTAAAGCAGCAGATGGATCATATAGGCACAGAAATCAGTGGAATTCTGGGAAATTACCTTTCCAATACATGTCACAATCCTACCAGCCTAAGTATACCACATAAGTTTTTCATGCCTAAATGATGTAAATACAGAAAGGTTTTGTAAAGGATTTATGGTTTCCACAGAGTAGAGAACTTTCAGCATGGGAATTTCCTTAATCAACACAGATAACAGAAATCAGACATTGTCCTTAAAATAGTATTTAACTCTTATGGATTTACTTAAGACTCACAGGGGTTAAATGACTTACCCAGATGGATGTACTCTGTGTCACACCCCTCCTTGTTTCACAGCTATGAAACTATAAAAGAATGTTTTATTCTGTGATTGCTATTAGAAAGAGTATATTAATCTACTCCCAAAAGGTTCTATTTACCACCATTATAATTTTCAAAAACAAAATGGCCACCACTGGACTAACTGTGCACCACTCCCCTATTTACATTGTCTCTCCTATTAGAATATATGCTTCTGGAAGAAAAGGACTTCTTTGCTTTTATGTTTATATATCCAGCAACTAGCATAGCGTACATAGCAAATGCTTAACAAATATCCCTTCCTTCCTTCCTTCATCCATTCACATGTTCATTCATTAAATACATATTATATACTTTCATATTTATTAACTATCTACTTTAGGATTCTATGTTGTGTTTGAGCATTTACAAAGATAAATAAGATCATCTCTGCCAAAAAAACCTTTATTTTCTAGTAAGAGAAATAAGAAATAAACAAATATATTAAAAATACATAATACAATGAGTTTTGGAGAAATGTATGAAGAAGGTAAAAGGATGGCTCATAGAAGCAAGTGGTCAGTGTCCGTGGTGGAAGTTAAATACATAATGGGGAGGTGATATTTAAGTTAAGTCTTGAAGGAGAGAGAAAATTTTCATAGCTTATGATGGGGTTCAGTATAATAAGGATAATAATGGTGATGATGATTATGATAACTAGCATTTACACAGTGCTTTAAAATATTATCTCATTTCATCTTCAAAGCAATCCTACAAAGTAGGTCTTGTCATTATAGCCATTAAACATATGAGGCAGCTGAAGCTTTAAGGAGTTCACTAATTTGCCCAGGATCACAGAACTAAGTATGCATATAAGTCATGAATTGAACTCAGGTCTTTCTGACTCCAAAGCCAGCATTTTTATGCACTGCACTGCACCACCTAGGAGGGAATACCCTGCAAAGGAAATGATATGTGTACTTTTCAGTTTACTCTTCATTGAACTTTTGTCTCTATATTTTTCTTGTATTTTCCAAATGAATAATGTAAAATGGTTTCTGTTCTCTTTGAACAATGTTTCCAATTTATTTTCTTTTACTCTCCCACCTCAAGGCTATTTCCTCTCCCCAAATCAATCTAATACTCTCCTTGATATCAGTGTAATGGATCAGACTGAAGAGTACATGTTAGCTATTCAATCTCCTAGGAATTCACATTTCTAATTAATATTCTACTCCAGGGGTAGCTAGGTGGCACAGTGGATAAAGCACCGGCCCTGGATTCCAGAAGACCTGAGTTCAAATCCTACCTCAGACACTTACACTTACTAGCTGTGTGACCCTGGACAAGTCACTTAACCCCATTGCCCCACAAAAAAAAAAATTTCTACTACAATCTATTCTGGTGCATGTCAAGACCCAGATTAAATACCAAGTGCTCCATGAAGTCATTCTTGATCTCTCATGCAGAAATGATCCCTCCAGCCTCTAAAGGAGAATTGTCAGATATCCATCATGCTAGACCATTGTGGCCTGAAGTAATTAAAATATAATTCAGAAATTTAACAAAATTTTAAAATATAGAAAAGAGATCATGTTAATATATAATGTTCTAAGTTAGCATATGGCTAGGAGATATCCTTATTAATAGTTTAGTGGCCTCATTTCTACTTGAGTTTGACACTACAGCTCTACAATAATGAAGATTTTTTTTTTAATTTCCTCTATGGGTATTATCAAATTCTACCTATTATTAGATATATTTCTTTGACTTTCTTACCTCTTTTGCTAGATTATAAGCTCTATGAAGCTAGGGACTATGTCTTGTTTTCTTTTTTGTGCCCCACTTTGCAATAGGAGCTACTCAATAAATTTTTGTTAAATTGAATCTAATGAGAAGAAAGTCAACTAGGCAAGGATATAATTTCTAATACTTGGCCTGTGAATGTCTTCTCAGAAGGCTACATCTGCAGAAGATGCAAACAGAATTTCCATCTGCCCTTGAAGCATTAAACAAGCAATGGCATCAAGACTTGGAGTCATTCACTGATTTTTTGTAATTTGTACACAGCTCAGAAAATCAGTATTGTACCAGGGCCATTGAAGCAGTCTCCTTTGCTTTCCAATTCAGTTTGCATTTTTCAAGTACCATCAACAGTGAGCAGGAATTTGGCACAGAAATAGCCAAACAAAATTTCAGTTACATCAACAAATAATGTTACAATAGGCTGAATCACACCATTTTGAAGGATAATGACTAATTCTGCAATAAATCCTCTTGAGTGTGTAACAAACATTAACACTAAGGAAACGGTTTGTATGCACATAAATTTGCTAAATTCTATAAATGTATTGTTTTCTTTCCTGAGAACAACTTGCTATCATCTTTTGTATATAACCAAACACTAAAAAGTGCTTATAAAATATTGACACTTTCCCTTATGCTGATTAACATTTCCTATCCATGTTCTTTTTCTGGGGAAAATCAGCATGCCACTTATAGGTTTTTATTTTCCATTTCTGTAAAATTATAAGGTGTGTTCAGATTGTCTTTGCCTATCTCTTGTCCTTCATAGCATGAGGATGGAGATAAATTCTACTTCTAGGTTGAAGGAGATATTAGGGCCTGGAAATACCATAACAAAAAATAAACACACATGATTGTGTATGAGGTTTATAAAAGTGCTCCAAATAGTTTCTAGAGTTAGAAAATTATAATAACAGCTAGCATTGATATAGCACTTAAGGTTTGCAAATTATTTTACAAATATTATGTCATTTTATCTTCACAACAACCCTGAAAGGTAGTTTGACAGATGAGGAAACTCAGGCTGGTAGAGGCAAATCAGCACTTATTTGCCAAGAATTGCATAGGTAATAAGTGTCTGAGGACAGAATTGAACTCACATCTTCCTCCCTCCAGTCTTATACTCTATTCATTATTCCACCTTAGAGAGCAATAACAATAAGGCAAGAAGGAAGGAATATAAATCAATTAAGAGGTCATGGAAATAATCTAGGTAAAAATTATAAGGTTCTGAAATATGGTGGTAGCTGTCTAAGAGAAAATAGAGAGGATGTGAGAGATATTGAGGAGGGAGAAACAGTAAGATTTTAAAACTGAATATTTAAGGTAAGGGAGAGTGAGGAGCAACAATAAATTTGGGAAGGTAGGAGACTAGAAGAATTGTGGTGTTTTCAAGAGAAATAGGAAATTTTCAAAGGCAGTGAGTGTGAACAAAAAGAAAATGAATTTGTTGTTGCACATGAGTTTGAGATATCTCCAGGACATTCAGTTTGAATTGTCCATTAGGAAACTGGTGATATAGGATAAACTTCAGAGGAAAGCCTGGGCCTGGATATAGAGTACTGTGAGTTGTATAATTCTGGAGAGCGAGGTCATAATAAATGGTTCCATTTTATAGTTAAGGAGACAGAGGTTTTAAGTATTCAAATAGTTTGCTCATAGTCATACAGATCATGTGTTTGATATGGGATTAGAATCTGGGTCTCAATTCTAACTCCAGCACCATTTTCCCTATGCCAAGAGGCCTCAAAAAATGAAAATCTGGGCCTGAATGTAAGCATGGAATCTGCTGTTGACAAGTTGATCTCATTGAATTTGATTGGCTATAAAGTACATATTTTACAGTTTGTCCTGGAAAAGGGATTGTCTCTTCATGTAACAAAAGTATCATAGTAAATAGAGTGCTGGACATGAAGTTGGGAATGCCTAGGTTCATTCTTCACATCCAACAATGCTCACATCCAACACTTTGAGTTCTGAACTAAGTCATAATCTCTCTCTAGGCATCAGTTTTCCGATCTATAAAATAAGGATAATAATGGAACCTATCTTATGGAGTTTTCATGATTTCTATGAGATAATGACCATAAAATGCTTTGTAAACCTTAAAGGGCTTTGCTGATGTCATTAATTACTACTACTACCACTAGCACAACCACCGGGACTACTACTGCTGCTGTTGCTACTTACTACTATTACTACCAGTGCTGCTGCTGCTGCTGTTACTACTACTAACTACAGAAAGCTATAATGTTGAAAAAGTTTTCAAAAGCTCCAATAGTACAGAATCTTGTGAACACGGTTTTCAGGAATTTGAGCATATGTGCTATTGCTAAGCCATAAAATTGATTGATGATGATAGTAATAATAAGAGCAGATTTATTATTATTATTATTTAGTTGCAAAGAGATAATTATGCATTTACACTTCTTCAAGATGATGTCACTCTGCTCCAAATTTGTAATGTAAATGAAGTAGTAATAGTATCTAAAACGAGTCAATGCTAGAGATCTTTAGTAGAAATAGGAGTCCTCTCCTCTACCACCATTTAACATAGAAACATATGGCCTTCTTCCTAGCCAATGATGTGCCTCAATAATTCCATCTCATCCTTCTCAGTTGGGCATTTCTCTAATTTGAAAAATAACTAGTGCTGGCATATTTGTTAGAGTATAGTTCCAACTAATTTTTCAAGTTCTGACAAGTCCAAGGTGTAGATGATGATATCATCAGGATAGACAAATATTCCATGATCCAACAAATCCTCAAATAATAATTTCACAAATATTTAAAAAACCTAAGTGGTCATCACATAAACCAAATTTCATGATATAAATTAATTCACATAGACCATACAAGTTCTGAAAGGCCACTTTTTTTTTTTTTTTTTTTGGTGAGGCAATTGGGGTTAAGTGACTTGCCCAGAGTCACACAGCTAGTAAGTGTCAAGTGTCTGGGGCCGGATTTAAACTCAGGTCCTCCTGAATCCAAGGCTGGTGTTCTATCCACTGTACCACATAGCTGCCACTGAAAGACTGCTTTTTAATCATTACCTGTACAGGTCCACAACAAATCATAAAATCCCAAACTCTCAGAATTCAAAGAAAACTCAATGGTCTTATTCTTGAGAAATGGTCATCCAAATTTGCTTGAATATCTCTAATGAAGGGAAACTCACCATCCCTTGAAACAGTCCGTTCTATCTTTGGATAAATTTAATTGTCTTTTTTTTTTTGGTAGGGCAATGAGGGTTAAGTGACTTGCCCAGGATCACACAGCTAGTAAGTGTCAAATGTCTGAGGATGGATTTGACCTCATGTCTTCCTGGATTCAAGGTTGGTGTTTTATCCATTGTACCACCTAGCTGCCCTGAATTTAATTGTCTTGAAGGATGAATACAAAAGTGTGTATAAGACCAGAGGGTCATATAAAATATTATCTCCAGTATTAAGTAGAGAAAGAAATGATATTAGAAAGATAAGTATAGTATAATTTGTGGTTTTGTTGTTATTGGAGTCTTGGTGTTTTTTTTTTTATTTCAAGGAAAAGAGAAGGATCAAAGAAAAAAAAAGGAGTTCTACTCATGAAGATGGATGATAAAAAGATGAAGCTGTTTCATTCATTTTGTGTTTTAGTTGTTTTAAACAAGAAGATAACTTTTTATGGGAAAGAATAGAATGAAAATGTAATATAAAGAGTTGAAAGCCAGGATAAGAAGAGTACTACTAAGTGAACTCCTAACTGTAATTGATGAGCTCAAATCAAATGGCCAAAGTGAATTTTATTTCAAATTATTAGGAAAAAATCTGGCAGATGAGCCTGCTATGGCATTATTGATAATCTTTGAAAAATCATGGAAAAAGAAAGAAGTACTATAGGAAAAATGTAATCCTATGTGATTTTGAAAAATAAATAAAATGTGTTTTAATCTTGACTTAAATTTCAGAGTATATCATGAAAAGGATATTGTTATTTAATAGCCAGAAAAGGAAGTAATAATCTAGGTTCTATAATAAGAGCTTAAGTACTTATTGGTTCACACAGGCTGAGTGACTGAAGGACAAAACTTGAAGGCAGGGAAGATTCCTGAGAATCTTGAAAGCAAAGACATGTCCAAGTTAAGGCCAGCCCTCCAACAGGGACTGGAATATTGTTTCAGTTTCCCTACATTACTCCACCTGAAAGATCTTCACTTTAGACAAGAAGAGAGTGTCTTCCCATACTGCCACTGATCCCTGAAGTGCCAAGAAACTGTTCTGCTCTCTCTACTAGGATGTCAAGCTGTGCTTGAAGGCTGTCTCTGAAGGGTTGCTGCTTGTGAAATAGAGCACTAAATATGAGTCCAGAAATTGGCCTCCCTCTCCATTTCTGGACTGGAGCAGAGCTCAGATCCCACCACTTAGCTACAATCTTTGCATCTGTCATGTTGCTATGACACTCTATTTACACCACTAAACTTAGGATCCTGACACCCTGCTCAGCCTGGTGAAAGTTCTACCTCCCCCACCCCATCTTGGAATTTTATTAATATCCTTACCATCCTTATGACTCCAACACAAAATTTATTCCTTAGAGGTTAAATTCTCATAGCTATTTAAATTTTCCATTTTGAGGAAAGTTCTCCCTACCCCTGGGTAAATCTTACCTGGAGATAAAACCCAAACCATCCCGCCCTATTTATGGGTCTGAAAACAAATGATTCAGGTAGGTTGTTACAAAGTAGATAAACTTTATCTATTCTTGGCATGTATAGGATGATTAGTTATTTTGTGTAAGTAGAAAAACAAAAGAGTAGTTTTAAACAAGTAATTTTGTTTAAGTTGTAAAGAGAGTGGTTTTGAGTAAGACTGAGTTGTTAAAACAGGGATAAGGATCTTCCAGATGTTATAAGGCAGACTGGGGCCTAGTTGCTCACACTTCTTCACCCTGAACAATATCAAAGGAAGAAAATGTGAAATTTAAAATTCTAAATGTAGGTTCTAATCTGTTTCCCCAGTTTTGGGGGAAACTGACTAAAATCACTGATAAAACGAGTTTAGATTTTTAAGGGTTTATCGAAATATAGAAAGAGAAAGATTGAGAACAGAATTCTTACAACCTTGCAATCCCATCTTTCCTCAGCTCCTCTCTGTCTTTTCTTGCCCTCACCACCAAGTCAGGAACCCAAAAGACACAGAACTTTCTGCACAGGCCCTCCTTCCTCCTTCCTGTCCCCTCCCAGAAAATAGGAGGCTCCTCAAGTTGATTGGCTGGTAGCCTTGATGGACAATACCCATGAGCAAACATCACTTCCTGACACCAAGGAAAAGCCGCATGGCCTTGCTCTCTAAGGCATTCTCCTTATGGAGGAGCTTTCCTATAGTAAGTCTCCAGTAGGTGGCATTATTCCAATCATTACAGTCCCCCCCTTTTGTTTCATTTGAAAAACGAATGCGTTTGCTCAATGAAACAACCAAAAATAATATCCTATGCTAACTAACAATATGTAAATAACAATATAGAAAAAGGGAGAAACGAAAGTTTTGTCCAGAGTGGCAGTCCCTCACGAACTGCGCTTTGACATAGGTCTTGCAAAGGGAGGGCCTCTGCAGAGCGTACATGTTACAGATGGTTTATATTATAACAGAAAGAGAAAACAAAATCAAAAAAACAAAACTATTCATATAAAGTCTCTGAGTTCTCTTGTCTTCTTAGAGTGGTAAGATGTCATCAGGAGGAAACTGGACTCTGCTCTGGAAAACTGGGCTCTAGACTCTGGACTGGAAAACTGGATTTTCTTCTTTAACTGTTTGAATTGCTGGATTTTTACTACACCTTAGCATAGCATTGTCAGTGATCATATTAATACATTCAATTACATGAGGTAGTTATGCAATCTATAACACTTCTTACCACCATGTGTCTGGAGCAAAGCCAAATTTAGTATGTGTTCATGACACCTGAAAAATGTTAGGGTCAAATTGATCATGAGTTGTCCCAAAAGAATTATAAGACTCAGTGACTCAGTTTCCCAAGTTTTATTGCAATACTGTGGGTGACCACAGGGAGAGAACCAGAATAATGGAAAGTTATCTCTCAAATAGTGAAAGAAATGACATTTATATTTATAGTATAGATAAATTGATTATCAGTCTCATTACAATAATCACCTTTGGGAGGTATAGGGGAGGACTTATCCTAATTTGGAGTTCCTGGGGTCCTAAGCCAATCCCAGAGGGGGGTACCTTTTTCAGTAGAGGTGCGTTTTGGGGGTTTACATGTCATAAGGTTAATCTGGGGATTGGCCTTTTCTGCACATGTCTCTTTCTGGCTCCCATTTCTAATTTCAAAACATCTTCACTTTTTGTTAGAATTTCTATAGCCTGTCATTTTATTTAATGTCTTCATGGCCTAGCTCCCTCTGTTCCTGTTATGGGTACAGATCACTGTGGGTAAGATAACCTAGTATCCTGACTTGTAAGTTATTCATTAACTGGGATCTGAATCCCTTTTAGAGCTAATATCTGAATTAGAGCTTGGGCCTTAGGTTTTTCTGTTTACCCTTTTTTTCCTTTTACATCATTCCCCCCTTTTCATATATCCCTGGAAAAAGGATGAAGATCTTCTCTTCTGTTACTGTTTCCTGCTGAGTAGGGGTGAAGTATGGGCTACCTACTAGATCTATAAAGAAAAACAACTTTGAAAGATTTTCAAACTCTAATTAATGCAATCATAAATTAGGAATCCAGAGTACTGAAAATGAATCATTCCATACACTTTCTTTTCTGTTTGTTTGTCTTCTGTTTTTTTGTTTGTTTGTTTTGTAAGGCAATTGGGGTTAAGTGACTTGCCCAGGGTCACACAACTAGTAAGTGTTAAGTGTCTGAGGCCAGACTTGAACTCAGATCCTCTTGAATCCAGGGCCAGTGCTCTATCCACTGTGCCACCTATCTGTCCCCATTCCATCCACTTTCTAACTGAGAGGTAAAATCCAGAATGTGACTTGTAAACTTGGGTGTGGCCAACATAGGAATATGTTTTGCTGGACCATGTGTAGCGGTTGCAAGGATTTTTTTTTTTAATATGGGGGTGGGGCCATGGGAGGGTAAGAGGAAAAATATTTAAAAGAAATCTAAGAAATGCTATAAAATGTAAATGAGATCATGAAATCAAATAAGATAACACAGAGATAGCACTTTTTAAAAAGTTAATGGAAATGAAGTTTATTGATAGAAACTGTGAAAATGTGCCATGACATTTTATGAATAGATATCCATGTATTCAAATATAAATAGCTGCAAAACACCCTTATTTACTTATATTGCTGTTTAATAGTGTTCAAAATAAATATTTTTAATAACATGAATAAAGGCAAGGGGAATTCAATATGAAACATAATTAGTATAATTATTTATAGTGTATAGATATTTATAAAGTGTAATAGAGTTGTGTTAAAATTATATCTTGTTCTGATCCCACTGAGACCCACCTTCTTTCTAGTTAGTGTGTCATACAGGAGGATAAATGGGTTAACAGATAACCTAAGACTTGATCAATAGTAGCCAGAAGGGTTGACAGAGAAACTAAGGCCTGAGTTTTTATCAACAAGAGAGTTAGAGTTCCTATCAACAAACACTATCAACAGAAGCTTAGGGAGGGCAACCAGGGACCATTAACCATTTTTTTTCCTGTGGGATAATGAGGGTTAAGTGACTTGCCCAGGGTGTGTCAAGTGACTGAGGCCAAATTTGAACTCAGATCCTCCTGAATCCAGGGCTGGTGCTTTATCCACTGAGCCACCTAACTGCCCTGACCATTAACCATTAATAGACATTAATATTCCTAGATGACAGGAAACAGAAACTGCACCTAGAAACCAGATCTTAAAGTAAGGAGATATCATAAACAGAGAGACCCTCTGGCTTTGAGAAGTTTGCCTTTAGGAACATGTGCAGAAGGACAAGATGTGTCTTTAGGTTCACCTTATGACATTTAAACCACAAAACCACACCCCTAGGGAGAAAGGTACCCACCTTGGAGAATATCTTAAAACCCTGGGATGAACCTCCCTAAGGAGGAGATTAAGATAATGAGGAGATAACCTACTTTTCTCACTATAAGTATAACCATTTTCATCTCCCTATTTGAGACACCTCCTGGTTGTCTCTTTGTGGCTTCACAATTTTTTAATAAAACTTGGGAAACTGAGTCACTGAGTCTTGTAATTCTTTGAGATAGCTCATGATCAATTTGATCCATTAAATTCATCCCCCACATCAAGTGTAGTAAGTTTGTAAGTAGTTCAATATAGAATAACAATAGCAGGAAGTAAAATTGAAAAGGGGAGAATAGAAGTCCTGTACAGATGTTTCCAAAAATCAAAGGAGCATAATTCACAAAATGTATCCTATATTAACCATAAATCACATCCTGAGACTATGTGCTAAATTAGGAAATACCATCATGGCTTTGCTGTAAGAGTCTTTTGGTCCTATGATATGTAAATGTTAAATAAGTTCTGGACATCCCCAGTCAAACCAGCAAAAACCCAAATGGTACTAATAACCTTGAGATAACAAGGATATGTTCATTTTAATGTTTTACTAAAATTTTTTTGACGATTTGGATATGTTAATGAACAAACATCAAGGTGACATGAATAAAAGTTAATCTATACAACACAAAAACCTAGAAAAATGAGACCTCAATCTCTTATCCTCTGAGCACTCTTCCAACTCCATCTGGGTCCATGCTGCCAAGTACTTCCAGCTCTAATCCATGGTTACATGAAATGCTCTGTGACTTTTCCCCCTTCATATTCTCTTCCCCATTCTGCCTGCCTTCCTCAGGCTTGCCAATATCTGCCTCTCTACCCCACCCCCACCACTTTCTCACACTTATCTCTATATTTTTGTGCTGGTTCTCCTTTGAGCCCTCTGTGCTTTATTAAAGTATGAGTATAGGCTCACTTACTTCTGTCATTATGGTCTTCTTTATTTTCTAGTACCCATAGAACCAAGGATGCCTGTCCCTTTAATAATTTCATAAATTAATTCACAATTCGTATTACCATTCTAAGATGTACTAAGTCTGCACCCTGGCTGTTTCCAGGTGTCTAATTGGTCAGGGACTTGAAATTTGGGGATGATACAAAATCATTTTGTTCCTATCAGAAAAAAAGGAGGAAGTGGTTGCTTTGGAGGGTATTATCTACTAAGCCAAGAATTGCTATTTATCCTTTAGGTTTTTAAGGGAGTGATCCCACTTTCTAAAACAGATTAGGTTGTTTACAAAGATAAAAATAAAGCATCTTATTATTGTTATTTAGTCAATTATGCTAAGAGAAGAAATGCAAAGCAAAAAAGACATCTAGGATTTTGAGATCCAATCTCAAATTGACCTAAGCTAGCCCGTGTGTTTTCCATTTCTGCTGAGGTAATGAAAGGATTACTGAGCATATGTGGTAAGCAAAGGCTTTCTATTCTTACTCCTGGTGGTAAAGAACCCAATCCATTGGTAGATCCCTTCTTAGGCAGTGAGGAGGGGCTGTACTTAATATCCATCTCTTTGGGTTTCTTTCACAGTCAAATAACATGACCTAAGTAGGGAGCCTATGGCAATATTTCAGTATTCAATACAACTTCATTCTTGGTCAAAGATAGGATTCAATATTCTTTCCTAGAAATAGACCTCCACTTCACTACCTGGCCAGCAGCAATAAACTAAGCCATTGCACCCTCCCCTCCCACCTACTTAATCCCTTTTTATATATTGTAATCCCCCATTAGAATATGAACATCTTCTCCAGGCAGCACCTAGCTTGCTTTGTTGCATATACTAGTACTAGCACAGAGACTGGCATATTGTTGTTAAGTCCTTTTTCAGTCGTGTCTGACTCTTTGAGACCTCATTTGGGGTTTTCTTGCCAAAGATACTGAAGGGGTTTGCCATTTCCTCCTCCAGATCATTTTAATAAATACCTAATAAATGATCTCTCTCTCTCTCTCTCTCTCTCTCTCTCTCTCTCTCTCTCTCTCTCTCTCTCATCCACCTTTCTTTTCTATCTTTTATTTAGTGCACAGCAATTGCCAGCTAATATAGGCAAGAGGGTGGTCATATCCTTTTTGTGTTAATTCATCACAAATGGGTGGATTCAGACATTCCAAACCCTGTTCTATTAGGGTAGGATAATGCTATTTCATATCCTAATAATATCTCAAAGGAGATAGCATCGATAAACACATTCCTTTATAACTGGAATAAGCCACAATAATTTAGTTGGCAATGTTATATCTAAGAGGGGTTGAAGAAAGGTGGTGCTCAAAAAAATCCTCAGTCTCCTGAAGAAACCATGACAAATTATGCAATTGAAAGACATTTCTTGTGATATTGGGGTGGCCTAGTGGGCTTAAAGCAGTAAGATCCACTGCCTGTCTTGTGACAGAGTCTGAGGTAAATAACACCATTGCTTGAGAGAGCAACTGCCTCTAATTGTTGCCAGAGCCATATCTTCCCTCCTTACATGATTGTAAATTCCTCTCTTTATATAATCCGTTCCATGAAAATCTGTTACCACTGTTTCTGAAGTCCTAAAATATCTGAAGGCCCTAATGGAAACTATCAAGGCAGTGAGAGATGATTTTTTTGTCTAAGCCACAGGTGTATGCCATTTAATATCAATGATATTCTATATAGGCAGACATGCTTAGCAGTGAAGGCAATGCATGGGATTTAGGGGAAGACCCCTTTATGAGAGGAAAAAGGTCTAAGTGATCATCCAAGAGAACAAAGCTCAGAGAGAGAGGGTTGGATTTGGAGTCAAGTACTCTCAGAATTCCAAATTTCAAAGAACTTAAACCAAAGGAAATTCAGAGGACAGAAAGAAAATTTCAAGTCAAAAGAGTACTATCAATGAGGATGCTAATGATGATTATGATGATGAAAATAACAACAGGCTTTAAGGTCTGGAAAACACTTTTAAAATACCTTCTTGTTGTTGTTGTTTTTCCCTCACAACAGTCTTAGGAGGTAGACACTATTATTGTCCCCATTTTACAGACAAGAAACTGAAGGAGTTAAAGCTTAAGTGACTTGCCCAGGGTCACACAGCTAGTAAATGTCTAAAGTAGTATTTGATCCCTGGTATTCCTAACTACAGGAATAGTGCTTCATCACCTACTTGTCCATATAGAATTAAGAAGAATATTATCAGTAATATTGGCACAAATAGTTTTTCCTGATACAAATTGCCTCTGCAAAACTTTTACCATTTATTTCACTAGCATATGGCACTTTTGTATAAATGTGGTCATGGACTGAGTACATTGTGCCCCTCTTCAATCTAACTGTGTCTATAACAATATGGTCTTGAATCCTCCATAATTCATGTATTGGTACTAAGATTTTAGAAATGTCTCATAATATTACAGAAGAATGGCACAGCAATCTACATTATGTAGAGTGGTGAGTTTAAATCATTTCCAAATTACAATGAAAGCTTTCTTTGAAATAATCAATATTCAAAGTGCTGTCAAAACATAGTACTATTTTTTAACCAACAGAAAATGTGGAGTTTTTTTTAATTTTAAAACTTAAGAATTAATTACTTAGATATTTTTAAGATTTGGTAAATTTCTGTACAACTCTATGTGTCCCTGAAATTACAACTAAAATTAATAATTTAATAATTTGAGTTGCTAAATAAAGTTTTTTTTAATATATTCCATTTGAATTATTAGATGGCACCAAGCACCTTAGTGTTGAATTGAACATGTCATAATTGAAATATCTACAGAAGATTATGTAGTCTAAAAGCTAATTTCATTAATTTTTCTAATACTCCATATGCATCATAATATATCATGTATAATTCTAGTATGATAAGGAAAAGCAGATTATGCAAGTTTTTAGTGGTCTATGAATTTTTAAAATGATGACCTACATACAAACATGGGAGAAAAGATAACATCATGGAAAGGTATGATACAAAAAGAAAGCAGCCTCATTATATAGAACATAAAAGAAAAAGAAAAAGTTGAGGGATATGAGATAGACATTTTCAGGAAACTACTTGTAACTATGAAAGGTAATAAAACCTAAAGACATCCAGGAACTTGGGTGATTCCTCTCTAGAAGATCTGTGGGAATACATGGACATGAATCACATAGTATGAAAAAATATAGAATAGTATAGTATAGCACAGTATAGTATTAGTATAGTGTAGTGTAGTTGTAGTGTAGTGTAGTGTAGCATAGTATAGTATAGTATAGTAGTTTGCAATGGTTAAAGAAACATCAACAATGAAAAAAAAGTTGAAATAAAAGATTGTGGTTTATACATGGTCACCCAATATTGAAAATTCTAAAAATGTCATTTTATGACAGAATTTTTGCAAGATAGCATTAAAGACAGAGAAATATGTTCTTATATATAATTTAATAGATTATAATACTCCTCTGGTCCTCTGTTCTAAGAATTGTGGGTGACAAACTTTATCCCATCCATGCCTGCCCATCTCGTGAAATATTTGTCTATATTCTTCAATCAGTTTGCCACACAAGTTCTCCCAATGTGCTGAATTCTCCCTATAGAAATACAAGTGAAACATGGTGGGGTTTCCATCAGTTGTCTCTCACTCTTACTATAATCAACCCATTTTAAGTCACAAATTTCTCTAATAAAGTTTATTAAATTTCTCCTTCAAAATGCTCACCCCCTCTATGTAACTTTCCATTTACCTTTGGATGATTCTCAACTTCAACTCTTTGTAGCCTGTGCTTTTCCATGACTATCAGCCTTACAACATTATCAGAATAATACTGTTATCAATAAAAGACAAATTTACTTAACAGGAATGTTATCAATTATTAAAAAGAATTCTGAAAAAAATTAAAAATAAATAAAA
Source organism: Dromiciops gliroides (assembly GCF_019393635.1). Lineage (NCBI taxonomy): Eukaryota > Metazoa > Chordata > Mammalia > Microbiotheria > Microbiotheriidae > Dromiciops > Dromiciops gliroides. Next base: position 214,540,010 of record NC_057861.1, read on the forward strand.
ATTTTTTTAAAAAAGAATTCTGTGATATCCCAAAGTGATGTCATGACTTGCACTGAATTGGATTTAAGTGAGGAAGGGTTGTGCAAGGTCACCAACATCCACAGCCATCTGATTCAAGTGGCAAGATATATGTCAGGACAACTGGAGATGGCCCCCACTGTTTGAGGCAATCAGGGTTAAGTAACTTGCCCAAGATCACACACCTAGTAAATGTCTGAGGTGAGATTTAAACTCAGGTCCTCTTGACTCTAGGGCCAATGCTCTATCCACTGTGCCACCTAGCTACACAAATGCCTACATGAATAAACTAGAGAAAGAGCAGATAGAAAAACTGGGCATGCAACTTAAAAAAGCTAGAAAAATAAATTTAAAATGCCCAATTAAATACCAAATTAGAAATTCTAAAAATTAAAGGAGATATGATAAATAAAAATTAAAAGTAAGAAAACTATTTAACTAATAACTAAAACTAATAGATGAATTTATGAAAAAACAATAAAATAAATAAACCTTTGATTAACTTGATTTAAAAAAGGAAGAAAACAAAATAACCAGTATCATAAATTAAAAGGGTGAATTCATCACCAATGAAGAGATAATTAAAGCAATATTTAGAGGTTATTTTGCCCAACTGTATGCCAATAAATCTGGCAATGTAAGTGAAATGGATGAATATTTACAACAATATAAATTACCCAGATTAACTGAAGAGGACATAAAATACTTAAATTACCCCATTTGAGAATTGCAACTTGAATAAGCCATCAATGAACTCTCTCATGGAAAAAAAAATCACCAGGGCTAGATGAGTTTACAAGTGAATTTTATCAAAGATTTCAAGAACTCGTAATTCCAATACTATCTAAACTATTTGAAAAATAAGCAAAGAAGGAGTCCCACCAAATTCCTCTTTGTGGAACAAATATGTTGCTGATACATAAACCAAGAAGAAACAAAACAGAGAAAGGAAAGTATAGACCAATTTCCCTAATGAATATTGATGAAAATATTTTAAATAAAATACTAGCAAGGAGATTACAGCAACATATCACCAGTATAATACACTATGATCAAGTGGAATTTATACCAGAAAAGCATGGATGGTTCAATATTAGGAAAACTTTCAGCATAATTGACCATATCAATTACAAAACTAACAGAAAGCACATGATTATCTCAATAGATGCAAAAAAAGCTTTTGACAAAATACAGCACAAATTCCTATTAAAAACACAAGAGGGGCAGCTAGGTGCCACAGTAGATAGAGCACTGGCCCTGGATTCAGGAGGACCTGAGTTCAAATCCCGCCTCAGACACTTGACACTAGCTGTGTGACCCTGGGCAAGTCACTTAACCCTCATTGCCCAGCAAAAACAAAAAGAAAGAAAGAAAGAAAGAAAGAAAGAAAGAAAGAAAGAAAGAAAGAAAGAAAGAAAGAAAGAAAGAAAGAAAAAGAAAAGAAAAAGAAGAACACTAGAGAGCATGGGAATAAATGGAGTTTTCCTTAAAATTATAAAACCATCAGCAAGCATTATATGTAATGGTGATAATCCATAAGCTTTTCCAGTAAGATCAGAGGCATAACAAGGATGTCCATTATCCCAACAGTTATTCAATATTGTTCTAGAAATGCTTGGTGGTGGTAGTGGTGGTCCTTCATTCTTGAAGAGGACTATAACATTGGGGTGATGTTATGATTTGAAGTAAATTATATTTAAGTGAGGGGAAGGCTAAGCAAGGCCACCAATCTCTCTCTCTCCTCCAGAGCCATCTTAGTCCAGTGGTAAGGTATATATCAGGATGACTAGAGGTGGCCCTGCATGTTTTAAGGCAATTGGGGTTGAGTGACTTGCCCAGGGTCATAAGTAACTGATATTTCTTCAATTATTTAGATCTATTACCTTCATGAAGTATGTCTTCAATGAATTTGCATGGTATTCTAAAAAGTTTCACAAGAATATGGATGTAGGAATATAGGGTATTAGTTATTGATATATTGATATAGATATATTCTTTTTTTTTTTTTAGTGAGGCAATTGGGGTTAAGTGACTTGCCCAGGGTCACACAGCTAGTAAGTGTTAAGTGTCTGAGGCCAGACTTGAACTCAGGTCCTCCTGACTCCAGGGCCGGTGCTGCTCTATCCACTGTGCCACTAGCTGCCCCTGATATATTCTTTATGAGCATTAGCAATAAGGACTGGGTTTCTTCTCCCATTCATTTGCTTTCTCTGCCGGTTCCATATGGCTTCTGAATCAATCCCTCCATATTTCCAAAATTTTCAACTCCAGCATATAATTCTTTTATGTTTAGCCATCATAGTTCAGCTGTCATATCTCCTTCAGTGTCACCTTTGAGTTTTTTTAATTGAACTTATCTAAAACTGTGTTATTAAGAGTTAAAATGTGGTGGTACAACTGTTGATGTTCAAATGTTTTTGGCTAAAATAATTTGTCACAAAATCTTTATAGATGACTTTTATTGGTTTACTTTTCTTTTTCTCCCTCTAAACATTTATATGGTGCTTTAAAATTCCCAAAGTACTTTATATACATTCTTTACTTTATCCTTACAATAATCCTGTGAAGTAGGTGATATTATTGTCATTCCAGTTTTACAGAAGAGGAAATAAGAATGAGAGAGGTTAAATGACTAAGCTAGAGTCACACATCTAATAACTGATGGAGACAGGACTTGATGCCCAGTCTTCCTGACTTCAGAACCAGTCTTTTATTCATTATTACATCTAGCTACCTCAAGATAATTGTTATTCAAACTCCCTTCCTTAAATGCTCTTAGAATGACTTTGATGAGTTAGTTCTTTCACCAGTTCTAAACATTATCTCCCCTCAACTACTTTGTATTGTTTTAAGAGGTGAGAACTTTTTATTATCTTCAATTTTCTTTTTCATATGATTTTGTAAAATATTCTGTTATAAATTGTTATTGCCCTTGGCTATCATATGCTCTTGCCTTTCCTCTTCCTAGCAAGGAAATCAAACATTTGGTGGTTTAACTAGTTTCTAAGCTCTTTTGTTCTACTAGTTATGACAACTGATTTATATTGGTTAGATTGTATATGAAATTGTGGAAATTGTTGTCAGTGTCCTTTTCTCTAACAATTTATACTTTTTCATCATTAATGATGTGTCCAACTAGGTCAGGTTGGGGTTGTTTTAATTGCAGATCATAATGTCTTTCTCATTTTTATTCCTCTACTATTGTATTATTTTTATATGTGCTATAACAATCCCATGGCTTGATTATACAGTTATGTGATTCAGTAACTACTCCTAGATCATTAGTAATTCACTTCCCATCCATTAAAATGTAATCAGTTTTCACTTTTGAGATATTATGTGGTGTTTTCCATGTCCAGAGACTTTTAATTATTTTCATGGATAAAATATTAATGATAAATAGTTGTAAGGCTTCTGTATAACCTATAAACATTTACCACTGTAATTTCTTACTCCTGAACTGTTTTCAGCAGATTTTTTACTGTCTTCCTTTATGTCTACTTTAACAATGAAGTCATTGAGAATAAAAATATATGTTGTTTTAATTTTAAAGGTTTTAGGAAATTCTTCATATATGGTATAATAATTTTCATGTCTTTACCCAAATAATTATCAGACAATTTGACCAATGACCTGTGACAACATAATCAGCTCCATGAAATATTTATTTGTTTCTACAAGGAGAATCTATGAGCTATCCTTCCTTTTAGGTAGAACTCATATATAATAAGAATATTAACATTGATAATCTACCTCCTCTAATACTTTCCTATTCATTGGTTATTAGATAAGTATCTTCTATATAAAATTTCAACAATTAAATTATTGTAGAATGCCTAAGAACTGTTAATTAGCATTTACTGGAAAAACAAAGAGACTCAGGAGTTCCAAAAGTTAAAGTACACTACAAAGAATTTAGGTGATGCAGTGAATAGAGAAGCTGGAACTAGAGTCAGAAAGACCTCAGCTCAAAGCTAAACTCATATCTATTACCATACGTAAATTGCTTTATCTCTGTCTACCTCAGTTTCTTCATCTATAAAGTGGGGATAATACCTCTTTGAGTCATAATGATAAAATCAGATGATATTGGTATAGTACTCTAAAAACCTTAAAGTGTAATAATAGATTATAATTAATAATAATAATAATAATTTTTGTTTTCTTCTCATTTCTCATCTGTTTTAAACTCTTTGTCTGTGGAGGAAAAGGTCAAATAGTCATGGTAAGGTATAAAATATAGGAAACAATGGAAAACATGTTTATATAGAGCCCAATTAAAACTCACCAATTAAGAAAAATTCCTAGAGGAATTTGACAAGTATTTGAAGGAACTAATATAGTGTGTTTGAAAAGCCTTTAAATTGCAAACTTTTTGATTCTGGTGTCTACTCCCCCATTTACCTGTTATGTGACCTTGGGCCTATCTCTTCATTTCAGTTTTCCCATTTATAAAATGGAAGTGATACTATCATTGCTATTTATTTCAGGGGATTGTTGGGAGAATAAAATGAGATGGCATATATTGTGTTTTGTAAACATAAAACTACATACCTATCATTTGTCAGTTATTAATAAAAATTACCATAAACTTTGTTGGTTTTATAACTGATATATAATTTGTAATATAAATGAATTTTAATAATTTAGGGAAAGTTTAGCATTTTCCAATAATAATATGGAATGCTATTATAAATACCTAGATATAATAGATTCCTTTGTGAAAAGAAAGATTAGAAAAATTAAGGTAACAAGCCCACAAATACCCTTTAAAATTTTACTTTGGGGGGCAGCTGGGTGGTGCAGTGGATAAAGCACTGGTCCTAGATTCAGGAGGACCTGAGTTCAAATCCAGCTCCAGACTCTTGACACTAACTGTGTGACCCTGGGCAAATCATTTAACCCTCATTTCCTTGCAAAAAAGAAAAAAAAATTACTTTGACAAATGCCATTTAGTTTCAATTACTACCAATAATGAGTAAAATCCTGCTAACTCACTATAACAATATTTCATACTAGAAAATAATTTATCCAATCAAGAGACCTCATCATGGTGGGTTGTCTGCTATCAAATATGTTCTTGGAAAAGGGATAAAACTTCAATGATAGTACTTGCAGATTAATGAAGGGAAAGTCACCTCAGTATGAGACTCATAAATGATTTGTGATCAAGATTAAAAGGTCCTCCTCAGTTTATCATATTGGGAAGATTCTGCAATCTTTAGAGCCCCGTGTTTATCAATTCTCAATAATAAATAAAAACAGCATTTTGGAATCCATTCCTGATTTGCCATTCAAGTAACATGCTGCAGATTGATCAGACCCCCCAAAAGGTAGCAGCCCTGAGATTGTTTTCATATAACTATTCTAATTACCATGTCAGCTGCTTAAAATATAAAGTCAGCATAATGTGTGCAAACAGCCCCTGAGGCACTGTGCTACTATCTGCCTTAGGGGAAAATAGTCCATTATTTTGTTCCTCTATCTTACTAATAATTCTCTCCTAAGCTGTCATGTAAAAAGATTGTCAAAGTAGCTTAACAAAACAATGGCCAAATGGTCAGATTCTGATTTAAAGGAAGCTAAGCATGACATTTTTACCAAAAGAAAAGGATGCATTTGTCCCAGTTTCATCCTCCAGCCTCTGGTCAATTACTCCTTCTTCCTATGTGAAGAAAAAGTGTAGACAGGTTTAATCCAGTAGCCAAGGGATGGAAGATGGAAGAAAGTCCTGGGAGAATCCACAAGAAATCTTTACCCTTAAAGACATGTAACTTATTTAAAAAGTCCTGACCCAGGGTGAGGCTGGAGAGGGATCTAAGGTGTGGAAAGGGAGGTGGGGCATGGTTTGAGAGTGAAAGTTAAAGGGAGGTGAGGGACAGGTAGGAGTACTGTTGCAAATGTTGGCTCAACCTGACACTTTGCTGGGGAGCAACTTCCTGCCCACCATAAATACTTAAAAAAAAATACTAGTCCTTGTTTACTTTATGTTCTAAAGCTTCAATATTCAGTGAGGGGCTATAGCAAACATGAATCTAACCAGTGCCTTTGAGAGACAAAATTCTGAATTCTCTTAAGTGCTAACCTAGCAGCGCAGGAGCTAACTAAATGTTACATGTTTGAGGCCACAGGGGCTAGAAACTAACCATAGTACCCACCTCCATCCCCTGACTTTATCAGCAATTTGTAGTTTGTTCATGGTTCAATTCTTGTCAAAGCCCAGTTCCTTCATAGGGAAAGTAAGTTCTCCAACTCTCATATTGTTTTTTTCTTTTTTGGGGGGGGGGTGAGGCAATTGGGGTTAAGTAACTTGCCCAGGGTCACACAGCTAGTAAGTATGTAAACTGTCTGAGGTCGGATTTGATCTCAGGTCCTCTTGAATCCAGGGCCCGTGCTCTATCCACTGTGCCACCTAGCTGCCCCTCACCTCTCATATTCTTTGACTGATCACCTACCTTGTTTCCTTAAAGAAAGTTGTTCATTAAATACAGTAGTGGGGGCAGCTAGGTGGTGCAGTGGATAAAAGCACTGACCCTGGATTCAGGAGGACCTGAGTTCAAATGCAGTCTCAGACACTTGATACTTACTAGCTGTGTGACCCTAGGCAAGTCACTTAACCCTGAATTCCCTGCAAAGAGAGAGAGAGAGAGAGAGAGAGAGAGAGAGAGAGAGAGAGAGAAATACAGTCGTGTTACTATAGTCTGTTTCCTCAAAAATTGATGGACAAAAAGAAAAATAAAAAAGATCCTCTAGGGCCAGGTAGGTGGCACAGTGGATAGAGCACAGGCCCTGGAGTCAGGAGGACCCAAGTTCAAATCTGGCCTCAGACACTTGACACTTACTAGCTGTGTGACCCTGGGCAGGTCACTTAACCCCCATTGCCCCACAAAAAAAAAAAAAAGAAAAAAAAGGAAAAAAAAGAAAAGTTGCTGGAGAGGTAGTAAAAAAAGGCATTCAATGTAGAAATATAAATCACATGTGGAATAGGAACATTCTCATTCAGTAAAGGGAATACTAAGTATAAATGAATCATGTTATAACAGAATGATTACAACAGAATATAGTAATCTATCATTACTAGTATAATTAGTTGGGAGGTTAATATTAAACCCCACAGGGCCTTAAACAGTTTTTTTAATTCTGCTAATTAGATATTTTACTGAGCAAGGTCTAATCAAACACCAAGTGTTATTTTTATTGTAATGGCCCTATTTTTTTCTATGCCGCCTATTATCTGGACGATTGTATGCTCCTTTCTACTGACAACACAGTGCCAAATGTTCTGGTAGATAGTGCTATTTCTTGCCAGCCTTCATGGGCCTGCTAGGATTGTTTAGAGCTCATAAAGTCAAACTAAAGGAAGAGGATACATGTCAGAGACAAAGGATAGCCAGGAACCCTGGTAAGACCCACTAGTCAAGTCTACAATGGGAAAACTGCCATGTTTTCAGGTAAGATAAGGGTTACCCTTCTCCACCCCTTGTTAAAATCATGACTTGTCACATAGAAAAGTGAAGACAAATAACATCAAAGCTAGAAGCCTCTTTTTTTACATGTGGCATTCTACTATCATGAAATTAAGGGGGGGGGTAGAAGAAATGTAAAAGGAACTAATCACAGGATATTTTGAGCACCAAAAAGTCATTTTGAGCAGTATACTATAAGAAGTTTGTGATCCCCAAATGTCCACACATTGAGGTTACTTATCCTTGGAATCCAAGAAAGTTTCATAGGAGTTCTGGGTCAATGATCCCTAGAAAGAGCTCCATGAACTCATTTATCCTTGTTGCACAAAGAAAAAAAAATGAACACTGAAGTCATCTTAGTCTCAACTTGCTCCGTCCTTTTCAAACTAACATTTAGACACCAATAATTGAAGAAACATTTGAGAAATGGGGAGTTTGAAGACAATGAATAGGTCCTTGACCTCCTAAATCATTCTAACCTTCTGGTCTAGTGAGATAATCCTGGAAAACAGTGATATTGAAAGTGACCTACAAATTATACTATATTCCCTATGGATGATGACTGAGGAAAGGTCATTTTTTTTCTTAAGTGAAAATGTTTACCTGATTGTCACACTGACTGAAGAACTGTTCATCTTTGAATGCAAAACATTTTAAGTCAATAGAAACACAGTGAGTAAAAAAGATATAAACCCACTGCCAAAGATGAGAAAAGAACTATTTAAAAAAGAAGCAGTGAAGCATTTATGTTGTGAGAAAATAATAGGCTTTGGCAGATACTCAAAGGCTCACTTGGAGATTAATCTAAAGTGATTGAATTAAGTGAGAGTGATTGACTGCTGATTAGCCTACTTCAAGTTAACTAGATTGTAAGCACAGGTGACCAGCCCTTAAGAAGGTATTGTTCTGAGGGGCAGCTTGGTGGCACAGTGGATAGAGCACCGGCCCTGAAGTCAGGAGTACCTGAGTTCAAATCCGGCCTCAGACACCTAACACTTACTAGCTGTGTGACCCTGGGCAAGTCACTTAACCCCAATTGCTTCACTAAAAAAAAAAAATAAATAAAAAAAAAAGAAGGTATTGTTCTGAGTGGTAGATCAATGGAATAGGCTAGGCTCAGGAAATGCAGTAGTAAATGACACTAGTAATGTAGTGTTTGATAAACCCAAAGACTCCAGCTTCTGGGATAGAAACTCAGTATTTGACAAAAACTGCTGGGAAAACTGGAAGATAGTATGGCAGAATTTAGGCATAGACCAACATCTTACACCTTATACTAAAGGTCAAAATGGATACACGATTTAGACATAAGAGGTGATACCATAGGTAAATTAGGAGAGAAAGGAATAGTCTACCTATCAGATCTTTGGAAAGGAAAACAGTTTTTGACCAAACAAGAGATAGAGTATATTATAAAATGCAAAATGGATGATTTTGATTACATTAAATTAAAAAATTTCTGTACAAACAGAAGCAATGCATCCAAAATTAGAAGGGAGGCAGAAAGCTGGGAAACAATTTTTGAGGCCAGTACTTCTGATAAAGGCCTCATCTCTAAAATATATAGGGAACTAAATCAAATTTATAAGAATCCAAGTCATTCCCCAATTGAGAAATGGTCAAAGGATATGAACAGGCAGTTTTCTGATGAAGAAACCAAAGCTATCTATTCCCATATGAAAAAATGCTCTAAATCTCTAATGATTAGAGAGATGCAAATTAAAACAACTCTGAGGTACCACCTGACACCTATCAGATTGGCTAAAATGACAAAAAAGGAAGATAATAAATGTTGGAGAAGCTGTGGGAAAATTGGAACACTAATGCATTGTTGGTGGAGCTGTGAACTGATCCAACCATTCTGGAGAGCAATTTGGAATTATGCCCAAAGGGCGATAAAGCTGTGCATACCCTTTGACCCAGCAATCCCACTTTTAGGTCTTTTTCCCAAAGAAATCATGGAAGGGGGAAAGGGACCCACATGTACAAAAATATTTATAGCTGCTCTTTATGTGGTGGCAAGGAATTGGAAGTTGAGGGGGTGCCCATCAATTGGGGAATGACTGGACAAGTTGTGGTATATGAATACAATGGAATACTATTGTGCTGTAAGAAATGATGAGCAGGAGGAGTTCGGAGAAACCTGGAGGGTCTTCCTTGGGCTGATGATGAGTGAGATGAGCAGAACCAGAAGAACATTGTACACAGTATCATCAACATTGAGTGTTGACCTACTGTGATGGACTATATTCTTCTCACCAATGCAATGGTACAGAAGAGTTCCAGTTAACTCATAATAGAAGAGGATCTCCAAATCCAAGAAAAAAAAAAAGAACTGTGGAGTATATATAGATGCTGATTGAACCATACTATTTCTTTTGTTTTGGGTGCTGTTTTTTTTTTTCTATTTTGAGGTTTTGCATTACTGCCCTGATTTTTTCTCTTATAACAGGATTAATGCAGAAATAGGATTAATGTTATTATGGATATATATGTGTGTGTATAGATATATATATGTACATGTATATAGATATATAGATATAACCTATATCAGATTGCCTGCTGTCTAGGGGAGGGGGGAGGGAGGGAGAAAAATCTGAAATTGTAAGGCTTGTATAGACAAAGGTTGAGAACTATCTTTACATGTGGCGGGAAAAAATAAAATACCTTATATGAAAAAAAAGCCTCCCAAATGTAAAATAAAATAAAATAAAAAAAGAAGGTATTGTTCTCAGAAGCTAAATACTTTGAACTTAACTGGAGACCACCTTCAAGTGCAGTGAACCACTGGATTTAGATGATGCCTACCAATCAGCTTGAAGCAGTGTGTAAGGACCGCCTTTGCTCCAGACCTATAAAAAGCTCCCACACTCAGTTTGAGGGGAGTTCATGGTTGAAGCAAGCTTGTGGAGGAGGACATGAGGGAGAACCTGACCAGCCTGAACCCTAGCCTAGATAGACTTTTTCTTAACTTACTGAACTCCACGTGAATGCCGGGTATGCTTTAATAAATGCTTAATGCCCAAAGATTGGTGTTAAAGCTTCTAATTTAAGGTGACCACACAAATTTAGATTTTAAGCTTCACAATGTTAATGCTGAGCATTTTGTACTCTGGATTCCAAGTTTAAAAATAGGATATATTGGCAAATAACATCAATTCTCTGATCCTGACAGAATTGTGACTATAGTGATAGTACCAAAAATAGTAATCCAACCCCCCTTGGGATAAGAAATACTATTACCCAAAAGCATATGTAATTAACCAATTGAAGAGTGGGGGAAAAGGTCCAATCCTTCTCTCTCCCAGTAGTCAATTGTTGGGCTTATCACTAAAACAATTATGTCTAACCACCAATTTTAAAAATTCCATACTCCATCCTATTCACCACCCCCATTCCTGCAAGTTCTCCTCATGGTTATACTTCTATATAAGTGGCTATCCTCTCAAAACAGTAAAAATTTATTTGTGACCAAGATACCCTATGAAGAAATTCCATAAGTGCCAAAATTATTTATTCATGACACACCTTTCCTATTCTCCCTGAATCACCTCATAGCTACAGTAGTGGGTACCTCTTTGCTTTATTACCTGTATTAAAATGGCCTCCAGATCAGGATCTCTTCCTTGAGTCTCCAGTCTCCCATTCATACACCAACCTGTCAAAGTAATTTTCATAATATCTAAGTTATGCCTTCTTATTGCCCACTAAATAAACTCCAGTGGCTCTTTATTAACAGAAGAATAAAGTATAAGGTCCTTTTTACGTATATTTAAAGCCCTTCATAATATAGCTTTAACCTACCCTCCCCACCTTCCCATACATACTCTTCTTCCAGAACCAGACCAGCTAGCCAAAGAGGCCTAATTCTTTCTCATACTCATGTAAAAACACAGCTACAATATCACCATATGTATAGGAAATTAAGGGATGATATCAATAATCAGCAGCATTTAATGAAAGAGGAAGGAATTTATATTGAAAACTTCCTATTGACTTGATATCAGAAACAAAGTTTTATTTAGAGATTCTGAATTACATATGGTAAATATCCACATAAAGTGCAGCATGACTTTTTAGAAATATATTTTAATTTATTTTGTTAAATATTTCCCAATTGCAAGTAAAAAAAACCATTAACAATCATTTTTAAACTTTTTCAATTCCAGATGAATTTTATTACCATTTTTTCTAATCATTTAAAATATTATTGGTAGTTTGATCATTATGCTACTGAATAAGAGGTCGAAGTGTCAGTTTTATTATATTGCTTTATCCATATACAGCTTTTAAAAATATAGACTTTTCTATTCTATTCTATCCCCTCTTTCTATGTATAATCCTTCTAACTGTCCTAATAAAGATAAAGTTCTTAGGCATTACATGTATCATCTTCCCATGTAGAAAGACAAATTGTTTAACCTTATTGAATCCCTTGTTTTTTTTCTTGTTTACCTTTGTTTATGTTTCTCTTGAGTATTGTATTTGAAAGTCAGATTTTCTATTCAGTTCTGGTCTTTTCATAAGCAATGGTTTAAAGAACTCTATTTCATTAAATATGCATTTTCCCTTAAAGAACCATACTCAACTTTGCTAGACAGGAGGTTTTTTTTTTTTTTTTTATTGTAATCCCAGCCTTTTTGTCTTCCAGATTATCATATCCCCCAAGTCCTCCACTCATTTCATGTGGTAGGTGCTAAATCTTAATGGTATCCTGATTGTTGATCCATGGGCTTTAAGTAGTTGCTTATGTCTGTTTGAACATTTTTCTGTTTGACCTGGGAGGGCTAGCATTTGGCTATAATATTCCTAGGAATTTGCATTTGGGAATTTCTTTTATGAAGTGATCAGTGGATTCTTTCAATTTCCATTTAATCCTCCAATTCCAGGATATCAGGGCAGTTTTTCTTTTCTTCTTTTTTTTTTTTTTTAAGTGAGGCAATTGGGGTTAAGTGACTTGCACAGGGTCACACAGCTAGTAAGTGTTAAGTGTCTGAGGCCGGATTTGAACTCAGGTACTCCTGACTCCAAGGCCAGTGCTCTATCCACTGCACCATCTAGCTGCCCCAAGGCAGTTTTTCTTGATAATTTCTTGAAGTATGATGTCTACTTTTATTTACAATTCTTAAATTATGTTTATTTGGACTATTTTCCAGGTCAGTTGTTTATCCAATGAGATATTTCACCTTTTCTCTTAATTATTTATTTTGATTTTGTTTTATTGTTTCTTGATATCTCATAGAGTCATTAGTTTCCACCTGCCAAATTCTGCTTTTTAAAGGGTAATTTTCATCAATGAAGTTTTGTGCCTCCTTATCCATTTGTTTATTTTTGGTTTTTAAGGTGTTATCTTATTGTCTATTTTTGGGTGTCTTTTATGAAGATTTTGGTTGGCTTTTCATAATTTTCTTCTTTCATTTTCATTTCTTTACCTAATTTTTACTCTACTTTTATTATTTTATTTTTTAAATAGTTTGACTTATTTTTAAGAAATTCACGTTGTGCTTTGTCCAGTTCATAGTTTTCTTTTAGCTTTGTTTGTAGCTGTTTTGACTTCATTGCCTTCTTTCAAGTTGGGTCTTGCTCTTCCTTGTCATCACTGTATCTTTTTATTGCTATATCTTTTTTTTGTGCATGTGTTTGATCATTTATCCACACAGTTTATTATTTTTGAACTTTATGTTAAAGTTAGAATTTGTTCCTGGCTTGGGGAGAGGAGGAGCACTGTTTTAAGCTCCAGGTTCTTTGGACTGCAGTTTTCTGAGGTAGTTCTGGGGATTTGGCAGTTTTCATTGCTTCCAAGGTGATGTGATTTGGGAAGAGATGTGGTCACTGCTCCCCTTGTCTGAATTCCTGTTCTTACCCAGGAAGGGCCCCTGATCCTTTGAAATAGTAATCAATACTGCTCCTCAATGACCTTCCTCCTTTGGAACCTGAAATGATACTCTTTCACAGATTCCCCAATCTCATATGGCCAAAAGTGATACTGCCCTTTAGGGCTCCCATTTTTTCTTGACTGACAGTATTCTTCTCTTCACTTAAACTATGACCCAGAATTGGGTATAGACAATGGAGATGTCAAATAGTTGGCCCCAGGATTCCCATTCCCTCTTGATCAACAAAGCTCCCCTGTGGCTTTGCACTATAACTCAGAACTGGGTATATATAATGGAGCTGCCAAACAGCATCTTGTCCTGTGTCCAGTGCTACCACAAGAGTCCTCTGTAATCTCTTTCTGATCATTTCCAAGGTGTCATTAAAATCTCTGATTTGAAAGCTCCTGAAGCTTCTGCTGCTTCTATCCATACTTCCTGGTCCCACTACTCATGTTTCATTCATGTGGAAACCAAGCCATTCTCCATTCACATGTCACAGATTTCTCCCATCTCATATATTATCTGAATGACAGACTTTTACATATATTGTGGTTGTTGCTTTGTTGAGTCATTCAGTTGTATCTGACTCTTTGTGACCTCATTATGGGTTTTTCTTAGCAAAGATACTAGAGTGGTATGTCATTTCCTTCTCCAGTAGTTTTAGGCAAATAGAGGAAAAGTTACTTGCCCAAGTTCATCCATATAGTAAGTGTGTGAAGCCAGATTTGAATTCAGATATTCCTGATTCTGAGTCCAGTGTTTGATTCACTGGGTCATCTAGTTACCTGCTACATGTATAGGAAGATGCTATAGCTTTTTGAAATACAATTCTATAACCACATTTCCTATCAAGGTTGTCTTTTAGTTTGGGTTATAATTGCAACTGGAAATTATCATAGAAAATCCAGATATAAATAATCTGTCCCCTCAACTTTTCTAATAGCCCCTTGTTTAGATGTCTTGTACCCTTGATTTCATTTTTTACATAATTTTATGCATACAATTCTCCCTGTATTACAGTGTAAATTTTTGAGGGAAGAAATTGTGGTTTTTTCCTCCCATTCTATCCCTTCTTCATTTTAGACCTTACAGATTCCATTTTTTTATCTAAATGAGGAAGCAGTACTAGAGACAATGTCACTTTCCTGAGGTCACACAATTAGCTAATGGCAAATTCATCTATAGAACTCAAGTCTACTCACTCTCTGTCAGGATTCTCTCTACTGCACAACCATCAAGAAGGATAAAGTGATTATTATGGATTCTGTTTGCAAATTTCACTAGCTATCCCCCATGTCTGAAATGTTTTCCCTCCTCATCGCTACCTCCTAGTTTCCCTGACTCCTTTCAAATCCCAGCTAAAATCCCAACTTCACAAGAAAGCCTTGTCCAATCCCTCCCAATTCCTGTGTCTTATCTGTCTTGATTAATTTCCTATTATAATTTGTTGTACATAATTATTTACATATCTACCCCCATTAGATTGTGAGCTCCTTAAAGACAGGGAGTATCTTTGGCCTTTCTTTGCGTCCTATACACTTAGAACAGTGCCTTGTGGTACTTAATAATCCTTATTGACTGAATGATTGTGTTATATTTCCACCTGCTTCTACAAGGTTCTTTGGTAACCATAAGGTTTGGGGTATTATTGTCTCTGCCACTGGCTGAAGCACCTACCAATTGCATTTGCCTTACATTTTAGTTTTTTCAAGACCCTCAGTACCACTTAACAGTCAGATTAGTTTTAATTAATAAATATTTCCTACAAACCTATAGAAGGATCAATGATATTAACAATCTCTGTCCCCCCCATCCCCACCCCCAACACCAAAGGAAAGACCTGTGGTAGGCCAATTCAGAAAGTCTTCCCCTTGAAGTAAGTCTCTGGCATCACCTATCTATGTCTCTATCTTAGGTGGTCTGAACATTTGCCAATTATCTATCACACATGAAATGTGCATATAAAGGTATTTATTCATACCTAAATGTTACTATATTTTCTTACAAGTTGAGAATTACCTATTAATAATTATAGCAAGAAACTGACCTTCACTTTTCAAACTGTGTGTCTGGTGATAAAAAAAAATGGGGGAAAACCTTCAACTTAAATTTCTTTTTTGATTTAAATATATTTATGCCATATATGAGATAACATATTTGAAATAACATTGTCTGAATAATAAGATGAAAAAATAATGAACTAGTCTATGACTGGAAGAAAATATCCATTGACTTAGTCCATATTTCTTAGATAGAAACTTCATAAGAACATTGACCTGGACCTAGAATTTCATAGGTCAAGGAGAATAAGAAGAATAATTGTGGTGTTTCTATTGATTTCAAGCTTTTCCATGAAAAAAAAATTGGTCCATAACTATCCTTCATGGGAGGGCAACAGTCCCAGAATACAACAGTCTCTGAAGTGGAATTCAGATAATTACCAAAGAAAAAACTTATAATTCAAATGTCATGAAAGAAATTGTGACCAAAAAAGAAGGAGGGAGTAGTCATGCAGAAAGAGCAAGGGATATCTGATAGAAAGACCATATATTTCATTGGTATCCAGGAATGCCTCCAGGATATTAAGCAGACACTTGTGGAGCATTTATGAAAGGACAGGCACAAGAGTTGCACATTCAGCTAGCCAGAAAGCATACATGTGGTACTTAATATGTGTTAGACACTGTGTTAAATATTGAAAATAAAAAACAAGGCAAAAACACAATTCTTGCCCTTAGAAAGCTTATATTCTAATGGAGGCAACAATATGCAAACAAGTATATGCAGAGTAGATGGATTTTGTTCCCAGAGGGAAAGCATTAATATTTGGAGATGGAGAGATGAAACCAGGAAAGGTCTTGTGTAAAAGGTAAAATTTGATGTGTCTTGAAGAAATCTAGGAAAGTCAGAAGGTAGAAATTAGAAGAAAGGGAATTCCAAAGACAGAGTTTGAAAATATATGGATGTATGGTTGAATGCAGTACTCATATCAAAGAGATTATGGGTCCATCAAAGTACCAAATCTCTATCTTTCCTCTTTCTTTCCTTACCTAAGTCCTCACTCTATTGATCTGCTAGCTAATTCACCCTCAGTACTCATCTCCTCTGAGCCTCAGTTTTCTCCTCTATAAAACATAGCTATGAAATCTACCCTACCTACTTCTCAGAACTCTTTTTAAAATCAAAAATTATGTGAAAGTGGTTTGTAAAATGTAAAGTGTTATACATTAAGATATCGTCATTAATATATACTTCCTCTGATATATCAACGGGAGATGTGTATGTAATTCTTTTCAAACTAATTTTATCCAAGTCTGATTTTCCTTGTCAAATGCAGTTGCTGCCTAGTGGTCCTGTCACTTTTCATGGGTCCACTTCTTGTATCATGGATAACCCCCTAGGTAGCTCAAAACAAATCTGTTCTTGCTTTGTTGACTGCTAGACAGCAAGGTCTATATGTTGTTGTCATTTACCTGCCATTATTTGCAAATGAGATGCTGTATATCAGATCTGTTCCATTTGGGGGGAGGGAGGGGGGCAACATAAATTCAGATGCTTTTGAAATCTGGCAGCAGGTAAGTACGTATAAAAATATATTTAAACCACAACTAGACATTAGTTGATGCATTTTCTTACAGGTTTAGAACCCCACATCCACACATTCCCCAGCCAACAACATTGATCATCTTAGCAAGTAATTGACCTTCACTTTGGCAACCAAATACCTGATGATAAGAAAAGGGAGGGGGAGGATTTTCCAACCTAAACATATTTTTTAATTGCATGCCTTTGCCTGTCTTTGTTCTTAAACTCTCAAGATGTTAAAAAACAAAAATGTGTTATCTATTTCTTTTGTCTTAAGAACTAGATTTATTTAGATATGCAACATCATTAAAAAAAAACCCTCCTTGATTATTTTAGTCATAGCATTTTGATCCTTGGGGGATGAACATTTATTTTTCAGCCACACTGTTAGCAGACATGATAAATCATAAGGAAAGATTGGATAGCCTCCATGTACTTTTTAAAGTCTTGCTTAACAATAAAGAGTAAGATTAAAAATCCAGGTAATATTATGGGACAGGAGATGTGCAGCTTATTCTTGCTTTCTAAAGGTCAACCTGAGCTTGAAACATATACACATTTTTATTTCAAATAGGTGTTTGTGGGCATCTGTTTTAGTATACTTATGATTAAGACATTTTTTTCATTTTATATTTTAATATATTTTGTTTCATTAAATATTTCCAATTATATATTTTGTAAATTTTACCATTCGTTTTTTAAAGCTTTGAATTTCAGATTCTCCCTCCCTCTTGCCCTTCTACTACCCTATGAGAAGGCAAGCTGTATAATATCGATTATACATGTAAAGTCATGCAAAATATATTTCCATATTAGATGAAACATATTTCTCTTAATAGTATTTCTCTGCATAGAATCTTTTTGCTTTAATGCCAGCTTCTCATTCCTAGACCTAATGAGCTCTCTTGCTTGAATCCTGTTGTTCAATGTCCCCCTTTTATGACATGCGTTGCTCTTTCATGTGGTTAAGAATTTGGTGATTTCCATTCTTTATTGGCTTAAAGGTCATTATCAATTCTAGTTATCTCTTTCATAGCTCTCCTTGTTTTCAAACTACTTTCCAGTCCTTTGCTGACCTTTGCGAAGCGTATGAAAGTTACGGTAATTTTTATCTGAATTCATAAGCTTTGAAGCATAACTGTTCCATCACATACACACGTAACTTGGCCTTCAGAAACTATGATTCAAACATTTACTGTTTAGAATAAGTTTAATACATAAGTGCTATTATGAAAGAAATGTGAACTAATTTAAACCTAGTTTGAGGCATTAACCTTCCCATTCAGTCAACCACTTTGACTGGATAAGTGCTGACTTAATTTTTTTCTTGCTTGTCAGTAGAAAAGTATTCCATCAATATGCAATAAGTTGAAGAAAAGAATTGATGTACAGTGCTGTTGGGCAGAAACAATCGAGATTACTCTCCTTGAATTCAAATTATTGAGCAGTTTCTGTGTTGTTCTGCCCATTAGCTTAAATGAGAGCAGTTTGTAATGCCAAGTACCTCACAGCATCAGTCTCAACTGGTCATGGCCTCTACTTTAAATATGATGCCACATTTGTGGACTTCCAATCATTATGGCATTTTTTTCCTGAGGAACATTGGCCTGATAACACATTTAGAAGAAAGTCTATTGGCAGTCAAATGTTCAAACTTTGTGGTCTAGGATCAATGATGCAATACAGAGTGATTTACTACTGTGTCTTTCATTTTTATACCAGAGGGAAAATGATAGCCAACAACTAATTAGTTCCTGAATAATGAATACCCAAGACATTATAAAACATTTACTTAATTTTGTTTTCACCCCTCAACATCCTACAATAAAAATACAACCATATTACTAACTCTATCTAAAAGGAACCAAGGTCATTAATTAGGGTAGGGCTACCTTTTTTTCCCCAATTATCTGCTTTATACTTGGATGCATGATGATACAGATATATTTTACATTTTGTTAAGAATGTTGACAGTAAAATGTAGGTAATACTTAATTTGTAAGACTCTAATTATTATCCAAATAACCACCTTGAAACTGGATTCTCCAGACTGTAATATTTAAATGCAAAAACTCATGACAAAGGTGTTTCCCCATATTCCTCCCTTATGTCATTGCTACAGGCCTTCTTATGTATTTGAATCCTACCATTGACTCAATTTCTCTGCTTCTTTTCAGTCATAAAAAAACTGGACTTGGGATTTAATTAATAAGAAGCTCACATTAGGGAACTTCTACTGGCACTACAGATAGGGTATGGTATAACTTGCAACTTTTGAGAATTTCTTGGTAAAATTAAAGGTTAAGTGGTTCTGCCAGGGTTACATAGTATTTGTTAGAGGTAAGAGTATGAAGACAGGTATTCCAGTTATTTCTCTGTATTTATATCACACACCATCCTTAATTGAGACCTATCAGGCAGTCCTTATCCAGAAAGACCCCTCTTTCTAAATCAAACCAAGTAGTTAAAGGGATGAGAAAGAAATAAATTTGCCTCAAATCTTTATCTAGGAAGTAATAAAAGGGTTATTAAGAAGGAAAATCTACAAAGATTAGTTCTGATACCAAGAAGGGATCATAGAAGTTCAAGACAGATTTCAAGGAAATTTAATTTCAAGTTGTTCAGAGTTTTCAGCACCCAACCTGTATTTCAGTTCACCCCTTAAACAGAATCCTGGTTTAGTTTTATCTAAATTTTATGCCACACCCTCCCTACTCCTTCCTTCTGAGACTCTTGAATATATGTCTTTCCTTACTCCAGTGATATTAATGACAAAGGACTCCTGAAGAGTCCTGAAAAAAGATTCTTGTCTACCTTCTTCTATCCCCACTTCATCCACTTGACTTTTATTGAAAGTCTTTTAGAAAGTATGAACAGTACCCTTTGACTCAGTGGTAACACTACTAGGTCTGTATCCCAAAGAGATCATAGAGGAGGGAAAAGGACCCACATGTACAAAAAATATTTATAACAGCTCTCTTTTTGGTGGCAAAGAATTGGAAATCAAGGGAATGGCCTTCAATTTGGGAATGGCTAAACAAGTTGTGGTATATGAATGTAATGGAATACTATTGTGCTTTAAGAAATGATGAGCAGGAGTTCAGAGAAACCTGGAAGGACTTACATGAACTGATGCTTACTGAGAGGAGCAGAACCAGGAGAGCATAGTACACAGTAACAGCAACATTGTATGATGAATAATAGTGATAGACTTGGCTCTTCTCTGCAGTGCAATGATCCAAAACAACTTCAAAGAACTCACGATAGAAAATGTTCTCAACATCCAGAAAAAAAAGAACTGTGGACTATGAATGCAGATTAAACCATACTGTTTCTACTTTTGGGCCATTTTTTTTCCTTCTTGATTTAGATTTTCCCCTTGTGCTCTGATTCTTCTTTCACAATATGACTAAGGAATAAATATTTTTAATGTTATTGTACATATACAAAACATATCAGATTGCTTTCCACTTTGGGGAGGAAAGACAGAAGGGAGGGCAGGAGAAAAAAATTTGGAACTAAAAATCCTATGAAAACAAATGTTGAAAACTATCATTATATGTAACAGGAAAATATTAAAATATTTTTTTTTAAAAAGGAAAGTATGAACAGATCATCTTCCTACTCCTCTCAGATTGTCTTCTTCCCACCCCACCCCCACCACATTCCTGCTCCACAACACCCTATCAACCTCTGATGACAAAATTCCCCAAAGCCTGGTGTTTCTCATAAGTGAGAATGAATCTTCCTTCAATTACTCTTTTATTTGAGTACCCACCATTATAGTTACCCAAATGCTTCTATGTCTTTCTTTCCTGAGTCTAAATGAAAAATGAAAAGTAAGAAGTGTGTGTGGGTCAGGAGAGGGAGACTAGTCTTTCAAATCCCTGACTTTCCTATTATTATAACAGTAAAACAAACAAAGCAAACTTTAGGAATGCTCGATAGATCTCCATGCTTGCTTCATCGATATTTTGGTAGGGAAGAAATTATGAGAATGTGTTCTATTCAGTTCTGTTGTTATTGAGAGGAGAGAAGTATTACTTGGCAGTAGTACTTAAATAAACATATAGGTCAAACCCTGGGCCCTCCTGAAAAGTAAGAGAATGAAATAGCCAAAACTGGCTCCTCTCCTTCTGACCCCTTCATTTTTCCACTCCTATTCTATGCCATTTTCTTCATGCCCCCATGGATTGAGCTCTTGTTTTTGACCTTGGGAAGATAGATTAGTGACTTGGGTCTGGAAGAATTTCTCATTCATTGTTTGGAAGGTGAGAAAATTTGGGAGAGTGCTAAGTACAGGAGTGGGAGAGAGCAAAATATGTGTTCCTAGAATAATCAATGTAATGGGGGTTTTGTGCATGTAATGAGTACCTGTGATGGTATTTCCCTATATACCAAAGCTGAGAAACTTGATTTTGGCAGAATTGTTATGATGTAATGTAAATGCCTTAGGAAAACTGTGAATTAAACTGAGACATTCTATAGAAGATTCCTTTCTGCTAACCAGATGAATAGGAGGAGGCTTTTTCAATTAGCTTTGTAACTAGAATTGGAAGTAGCTTCAAAACAAAAACAACAAAAACAATACTGAATCACTTCTGTCCTAACTTCCTTTCATCATTCTTTTCATCTCTTTGGCTATGCATTCGGTGGTTCTGGAGAACTCCTTAGCTCACAAATTCTGTGGAAAGACAATGCTGTTAGCAGAGAGGCTTAAGAGCATTCTCCCCTCTGTGAGTTATGCCTCACTTGGACATGAACTTAGTAGGACTAGTGTTATGTAGAAGTTGAGCTGAGAGGGTGTCCTTAAGGTATTAGGGGGAAACATGTAGTTTGGGTTTGTTTGTTTGTTCATTTTTTGACAGGGCAATGAGGGTTAAGTGACTTGCCCAAGATCACACAGCTAGCAAGTGTCAAGTGTTTGAGGCCAAATTTGAACTCAGGTCCTCCTGAATCCAGGGCCAGTTCTTTATCCACTGTGCCACCTAGCTGCCCCCAGAAACATGTAGTTTTGATGTTGGTATTGATAACTGCAATTTACTGAGAACTGACTGATCCTCACCTACTCTCTGATATAGAAGGTGAAAAAAGGGTTATCAGAAAAACATAAGACCCAAGCTCTAATTCAGATATTAGCTCTCAAAGGGAGTCAGACTCCAGTTAATGGATAACTTACAAGTCAGGATGCTAGGTTATTGTACCCACAGTGATCAGTACCCATAACAGGGCCATAAAGGGTCAGGTCATATAACATTACGACAGAAAATAGGGTATAGAAATTCTAATGAAAAATGAAGATGTTTTGAAACTAAGTATGGGAATCAGAAAGAGACATGCACAGAAAAGGCCAAATCTGTCCCCATATTCACCTTATGATGTGTTAACCTCCAAAACACACCTCCACTGAAAAAGGTACCTGCCTTGGGGTTGGCTTAGGACCCCAGGAACTCCAAATTAGGATAAACCCTTTGCTGTATCTCCCCAAGGTGGAGAATATTGTAATGGGACTGATAAATCAATTTATCTATACTATAACTATAAATGTCTTTCAGTATTTGAGAGATACCTTTCCATCTTTCTGGTTCTCTCCCTGTGATCACTCACAGTATTATGATAAAACTTGGTAAACTGAGTCACTGAGTCTTGTCATTCTTTTGGGATGACTCATGATCAATTTGACCCCAAATTCAGCCCATATCACTCCCCATTCCCAG
Source organism: Dromiciops gliroides (assembly GCF_019393635.1). Taxonomy (NCBI): domain Eukaryota; kingdom Metazoa; phylum Chordata; class Mammalia; order Microbiotheria; family Microbiotheriidae; genus Dromiciops; species Dromiciops gliroides. Next base: position 214,562,672 of record NC_057861.1, read on the forward strand.
GCCAATGAAGTGCCTGGAGCTAACAAATCTTCTGTCAATTCCAGACTTGATTGTCTTATGATCTCCCCAACCAAACTATCCCCTCCCAAAGATTCACCACCTGGACTTTAGGTTATTATGTAAAAGAATCCATTTACATTAGTTTCTATTTAGTGTTAAATCACTTCTATACTTAACTCCTGGGCCCTCTTATAGTTTCCTTTGTTAAGGGTTCATTTACATAAAGTGGTTAAGTAATTTCTATACTTAACTCAAGGACAGTCTCTTTGTTCTGTTATCCCATATAAATCCTGTTCTCAGTCCCCCATCTTTGGATATTCCTAGTATTCTTGCTTTGGATACTCATAGCTGCTCTGCCCTGATTATATATCTTATTTCTCCTATATTGATTGTTTCATTAATTTTCAGGTTAACAATGCTAACAAATCTAGCATTTAATAAATGCTTGTCAGTTGGCACTATAGTACCCATAAATCACTGTAGTTAATATAGTCAGTCGGGCAAGCATTTATTAAGTGCTTACTGTGTGCAAGGCATCCTGCTAAGTGATAGTGTTTGGGGGGACTTTCAACCTGGATGGGGTGGGAACTAGCTCACCCCAAGAATTGGAGGATCATCACAAATCTAGAAAAATAAAAAGAGATTTATTAGGACAGGAACATATGGCTGGGGAATAGATAATTTTAGTGACTCTCCTGCTTGAGTAAGAAAAGACAAAAGGGAGGGAAAGACATTACAAAGAACTGGGAGGGAATTACAAAGCAAGAAGAAACAAAATATACTGGGGCCAGATAACTAAGAGGGTCTTTGATAAAGGGGTATCAGTAGAGTATGCAATATCCATCCATATCTTGCATATCATCTTGCAGGCCTTAGCATTGCTCATCAGCATACTGGGGCCATGCCCTACCATGCCTCATGCCTGAGATGGGAGAGAAATGTTTTCCCCTTGGCCTAGGGGGTTTGAATCTTTTGGATATCTTGGGGTCCCACTACAACAGTAATACAAATACAACAAAAGAAGTCTTTGCTCTCAAGTAGCTTATATTCTCACTGGAAAAGATAATACAAATAAGGAAGTTGAAAAGGTGGACAGTGGAAGGAGAGGGGAATAAATTACCTTTAAATCTGCAAGGCAAGATGGAGAAATCCAAGTACAGCCTCCTGAGAAATGAAGAAATGACTGCAGTTTGGGAACACCCCTTAAATGGAGGTCTGGGAAAGAGTCATCCAAATAAAGGGAAGGATGTCAGATTTGAAAGGTACTTCCAAGATATATAGCCAGGACTGAAGTGATCTTCTAGGACAAAGAAGTTTCTGGGCATGATGGAATAGTCAACAGTGTAGACTAATGTATTTTGAGTTAAATGTACTTTGTAGGCTGACCTGGGAACTTAACAACCAGGTAGAAGAGCATTTATAGAAAAAATGTAATATGAATCTTGAAAAACAATATATCAACAAGCACAGTGTAATTAACACAATAGTGCCTGTTTCACTAAAACCAGGAGTTCTATAATCTGATAATTACTCATACTTGAACCCTCTCTGAAACAGCTCTAATGAAGGGCTCTCTACTTGAAGACCTCCAGTGAGGGGAAATCTACTACCCCCTTAAATAAGGAACTTTTACATTGGGTTTGCTCTCAATGAAGCCTAAATTGTCTTCTTAGATAAAATTACTCTCCACCCTCTGGGACATATAGAAAAAATTAAATTCTTCTTTTAGATGATATCTCTTCTGACAGTGTTTCCCCTTATACTTCCTCAAACCCAAACTAAATATTTTCAGCATGGTTTCTAATCACCTCCTTATATTGATCATTCTCCTCTAGATTGTTCAAAGCTCTTTGGAAAATATTATGCCCAGAAGTCAACATAATACTCCAGATGTGACCTGTCCAGAGAAGAGTATACAGAGATTATCACCTCCTTTGTTCAGGATATTAGACACACTTTTAACACAATCTAAGATAATCAGCTTTGTTTGACTTCCATGTTACACAGTTGACTGATATGGAATTTTCATACTGAAACTGATTTTCAAAAAGAATGAGAAAGAAAACATAAAAATAGGCCACTCATTTCACTCAAAACAGAAATATTCTGCCACATAGCCTCAGCATTACTTTCAAGTTCTAGGTCTAGAATTCTATAACCCTATGACTTTATTGTGTCTCATTGTAATGGTGGGAAGTTAGAAATTAGAAGAAATAAGTAATGGAAATTTCAAAAAGATTCAAAGGAATCCATATGCACACACATTTCTGAACACCTTGCAAAAGGACATCATGTAGAAATGATCATTTTGAAATATGACTAATAAGATTTATACACTGTAAACATTCACTTGATCAGATAATATGCTTTTATGATTCCCGAAAATGCTAAAAGATTTCTGGATGGCTTTCAGACCTTTGGTGCCATTAGTTCTCAAATATTCCTCTTTCATATTCCTTCTGAAGTTGAAAACTTTCCATCATCATCCTGCAATCCTCCAATCAACTTTCCCCCATTCTTTTGAAGAATTTTGAGAATAGAGATAAAAGGCATTTACTTTGTATGAAACATTAAATGATTTAGAGAGGTCATTGTGTCCCTATATTTACCAATTTAGCCAGAGTCACTGGGGCTAGGCAAAGCCAATAACCTTGTTAAAATAAAGAGCTTTCAATTCAAAGATTAAATTAGATTTGCTTTATTTTTTTTGAGCAAAAGAATGTTCTCAATGAAAAGAAATATATTTTCTAAAATGTTTATTTTGTTTAGGATTTTTGTTAGCTAAGTTTAAAAAAAGGGTTTAACTTCAATAAAGACAAGCATAGAGAAAACTTGCCTGATATGTATAATATTTTGATTAAAAATAAATTTAAAAGTTCTAAAACTTAACTTTCATACAGCATTGTTTCTAACATTTTCACCTGATTCTCCAAACTAGTCTCAGTAACTCCAATCATTACAGTTACTCTTCTCTTGTCACCTTATTCACCTCTTCCTTCTCTGAAATATATAAAAGGAAAACTGCAGTTATTCTGTTCACTTTTTTTTAACTCTTCCTTCTCAGTCCATACAACATAATTGTAGTGCCCAAGCTGAATATCATATTCAATAGCACGTCGTTTTTTTCTTTTTCTTTTTTTTTTTTTTTGCTACAAATATATTACTACTGAAAGACATCAGGTCAACCTTCATTACTAGTTTACTAATCTCTCTTCTAATCTTTAGGAGATTCCTGTTGCCTCTGGAATCAAATACAAACTCATCTTCTTGACATTTCAAGTCTATTACAACCTAGTGTCAATCTACCTTTGCATTCTTATGACATATTATTCTCCTTTATCTGTCTTTGGTTTAAGCAAACTGGTCTTTCTGCTTTTCCTGACACATGATGTTCCATCTACTTTCTCCATGCCTATGTAACGATTGGAATAACGCCACCTGCTGGATACTAACTGTAGAAGAGTTCTGCCCATGAAGCGAAGGTCTTTGAGGGCAAGACCAGGAGTCTTGTCTTTGGTATCAGGAAGTGACGCGGACTAGTGGGAGGAGGAAGGAAGAGACTGGCGCGGAGTCTCCGGCGCTTTTTTTCCTCTGGACTCTGGTGGAGAAGGGAGCTAGAAATGTGCTCTCCCTTTAATAGATAGAAATCTAGGCCTTTTTCTCTCTCTTTACCAAATTCTTATTCTCCTTAATAAATGCTTAAAAGTCTAACTCTTGCTAAAGCTTATAATTTATTGGCGACCACTCATTAGATATTTTAGACAGACTAGCTAGAATTTTAGCCCTTAACAGATGGCTGACCACGAAGAGGAAAGCTAACCCTCAGTCTTCTTCTGATCTGCTGGTTGGGTAAGAAATTTCCCCTCCCTCTCCCTTTAACTGCTAAGTACTGGTGTACTGGCTGTGTTTTTCCTTTGAATTTTTTCGAATGGACCTTTTAAACTCCCTAATTATCCTATTTTTGATTTTGGTCTGTTTAACCAGACAAATGGGAGATAAGATCATGTTAATGCTTTGTTTTTGTGGATTTTCTATTTTTCTTTTTATTTTTGTTAAAAGAGCCAGCAACTTACTCACACAAGGAAATATCTCTCCCTCTCCCAACCATGCTTTTTCAGAGAAACCTGAAGAGATTCCCGCAGCTTTTCCCAGTTCTAACACTAATTGTTGCTCTAATTTTGCATGCCTGGAGGCAATGACCCACCCTCTAGAAGCTTTTAATCCCCTAGCACCTGGAGGCAAAGTGGGGGAAGAGGAATCCAGGCCTGAGTTCAAAATCAAGTCTGATTCAAATTGCTCTGGTCCCTCCCCTCCTCTCCAGACCCCACCCTCTACTCCTCCTATGGCCAAGCCCATTGCTTCCCCTGCCTGGGAAGTCCAGAGATCTGATGCGCATGCTCAACTTTTTCTACCTGCATTTGCAGCTTCAGGCTCAGCCCTTCCCCGGCCTGGCTGTGCTTTTGAGACAATCTTAGAAAACTCTTTAAATTCCAGATATGCTCATTTTGTTCATAATTTTGCTAACCTGCTTTTGTCTTTAATTAGTAATCTTATAAAGCATTTGTATGGTGAAAAGACTGACAGACAATATAGAGGGGTTAAAGAAGAAAAACTTAAGCTGAATAAGAATGACAATCAACATAGTTCAAGACTCTGCCTCTTTTGCCATGGAAGGGTATATATTTTACAGAAATGTAGAAGTAAGCAGCAAGGTATTGATATGAGTATTGGGGATTTTAGATATTGGAATCAAAGGTGTTCTGAATTCACTCAGAGTATTAATATCAGTTCAGAGGTTACATAGGATTTCTATGCTATTACATATACATTTTGAAATTAATGGTATGGGTTTATTTTCATAGAGATTTTCATGCTTTTGAGATTGTGTTTTATATTTAGTTTTTAAAACCAAGGAGAATATTTGTAAAAGCTTTTTATAGTCATGTGATCAAGTTTATATTTTATAATACTCTTATTGATATTAAGTTCATATTCATTTAGATTTCCTTAGTTTGAATTTCACTGTATTTTATTGTTCCATGTGTATTTTCTTCTATTCATTTGTCTATCTAATTTTGAAACATTGCAAGATGGTTTTGATTTTATTATACAATGTTAATTCTAGGAGTATTGTGCTCCCATATTCTGAGTTGTTTGTTTTTGTTATTTTTTCTCAACTGATTATTTGATCAAACTCTTTAAAGCATTTCCCTGGCAAATTGTTTGCCATGGCAAGTGTAAATTGATTCTAGAAGTATTATTTTTGATAAGCATATTCCAAAAAAAAAAAAAAAGAGGGGAACATTTGTAAAAGTTTTCTTTGAGATTGTGTTGTGCTTTAACTTGTATTTAAATATGTTCAGATTTTTCAAAAAAGTAATTGTATACTAAGTTAAAAAAAAGGGGTATTATTTGAAATTGTTGCATAATTATATATTGTGTTCTGAGTCAAGATGTATTCACATTTTTTGCAATCATTTATTATCCTCAATTTTTAAATACATATGAGACTTGGATTATGGGAACTTATCATTTAAGACATTAATTGCCTTTATTCTGAGTTATCAGATGCCAGTTGGCCAAGATGCCATCCAATCACAAGAGGAATACACATGAGGGGAGACATGCATGAAGTCAAGGTATGGCCAAGGGAACGGCTTTTGACAAATGTTGAGGTTGGATTCTCTTGGTTTAATATTTTATTTTATTTTTCCCCACAATATTGTACAGATGGCTGGAAGTATTGATCCCACCCATCTCACTTCTACACCTGGCTTCTATGCTCCCTCCTATATGCCTGATGCCATGGACATCTCAATCCCATGCATCTGATTAAGTTTGACTCAGTTTCTTCCAATATGTTCGGTGGCATGGACATATATTCCATCCACCTATTTTAAGCTTGGCATACTGTATGGGCAGTACATGTTGCTCAAGTGTGGGAATGCTCATATCCCATCATTTCTCTGTTCTTTTATGGTAACCCCCATAATTATCTCAGGTGTCATGATAAATACAGTGTTGAATTTGGCCTTGACACCTGTTACCAATTATGTTAGATTTTTAAATTTCTCATAATGGCATGAGGATAATTAGGCAGATGATGCAAAAAGTGATGAAACAAAGATAAAAAATTATACTGTAACGATTGGAATAACGCCACCTGCTGGATACTAACTGTAGAAGAGTTCTGCCCATGAAGCGAAGGTCTTTGAGGGCAAGACCAGGAGTCTTGTCTTTGGTATCAGGAAGTGACGCGGACTAGTGGGAGGAGGAAGGAAGAGACTGGCGCGGAGTCTCGGGCGCTTTTTTTCCTCTGGACTCTGGTGGAGAAGGGAGCTAGAAATGTGCTCTCCCTTTAATAGATAGAAATCTAGGCCTTTTTCTCTCTCTTTACCAAATTCTTATTCTCCTTAATAAATGCTTAAAAGTCTAACTCTTGCTAAAGCTTATAATTTATTGGCGACCACTCATTAGATATTTTAGACAGACTAGCTAGAATTTTAGCCCTTAACACCTATTCAAATACTGCCCAACCCCCCACCCCCACACCCCTTGCCTACAAGGCTCTCCCCTTCTTAACTTTTTGAATCCCTGGATATTTTCAAAAACTAAGCTCAAATATTTCCTCTCACATGAGGCCTTTTCTGATCTTAGCAAATACTAGTACATCCACATGATATTTCTTTTTGGCCGGGCAATGAGAGTTAAGTGATCTGTCCAGGGTCATACAGCTAGTAAGTGTCTGAGGCCAGATTTGAACTCAGGTCCTCCTAAATCTAGGACTGGTGCTTTATACACTAAGCCATCTAGCTCCCCCAACAAGAAATGTTGTATATACATATGTTTGTGTATGTAGGTATATATGTATGTATATATGTATATGCTTTATAGACACATACATGCATATGCACAGTGTACCCATGGCTTGATATATACATTTGTGTATGCACATATATATGATAGTATATATGCATATGTTTACATGTGTCCTGTATAGATGCACACATGCAATCATTACTAACTGGGCAGGGGGAGGGAAAAAAGTTCATGATGATGTTCTTATGTTATTCACTCCAACACCTCCAGCATGTCCAAAAGTCTGCTACCAAAGATTGCTATGTCTATAGCAAGCTTCCAACCCAGCACTTGTTTTCCAACTGTCTAGACTTACCTGTATATGACAAACATTACATCTGTAACAAAATAATTATTATTCTGTGGAAAAATTGGAACACTAATGCATTGTTGGTGGAGCTGTGAACTGATCCAACCATTCTGGAAAGCAATTTGGAATTATGGCCAAAGGGCTATAAAGCTGTGCATACCCTTTGACCCAGCAATATCACTATAGGGTCTTTTTCACAAAAAGATCATAAAATGGGAAAAGGACCCACATGTACAAAAATATTTATAGCTGCTCTTTTTGTGGTGGCAAGGAATTGGAAATTGAGGGGATGCCCATCAATTGGGGGATGGCTGAACAAGTTCTGGTATATGAATGTAATGGAATTCTATTGTGCCATAAGAAAAGATAAGCAGGCAGATTTCAGAGAAACCTGGAAGGGCTTGCATGAACTGATGATGAGTGAGATGAGCAGAACCAGGAGAACATTGTACACAGTATCATCATTATGTGTTGATCAACTGTGATAGACTTGATTCTTCTCAGAAATGCAGTGGTCCAAGATAGTTCCAAAGGACTCGTGTTGGAAAATACTCTCCAAATCTAGAAAGAAAAAAAAAAGAACTGTGGAATATGGATGCAGATTGAACCATACTAAACAAAAAAATTATTATTAATAGATTTCTTGGGGGGGGACCCAGAGATCACTTTCTCAGTCCTGCTCCCCCACTTTAAGGTTTTCAAAGTACTTTACATGTATTATTTACTTTGGGCCACACAACAACCCTGCAATGTTGGTATTATTATTATTCCCATTTTACAGATAAAAAAATTACAGCCAAGAAAGTTTAATTGACTTGTTCTTGTTCACATAGGTAGTAATTGTCTGAGGTAGGATTAAAATTCATGTATGCTGGACTCCAAGTCCAGTGCTTTATCCACTGCACTACCTAATTACTTCTGTGATAAAGATTGCTACCTATTATTTCCTGCGCATTCAACCTAGTTCTTGTCAATGCACTACTCTAAGATTTTAACAGGAGGTTCAGCCAATATACTGGAGGCCTTCTTCTCTTTCTATTAGCATTACAGGAAATCTGTTGATGTACCCAAAATGTTCAATGACAACTATGATTTATATAACAACAAAATGAAATATTTATGAGGAACTTAGCACAAGGTCTGGTGTACAATCTATTGAAGGAGACAACATGCAAACAGCTATATACCAGAAAAATTGGACGTAATAAGTGGTGGAAAAATACTAGACAACCAAAGTAGATGTACCACTGGAGGAAATCAATATGATCCATCCTGACATTATTAGAATAACTGAAACAAGACAACAGGAGGAAGTTGCAATTAAATATAGTTATGTCTCTTTTTAAAGAGAAAAATAAAGGAGTTGATGGAATTCATTTTATTGTGCATCCAAAAGCAACAAGAAACATCAATTTATTGGCTATTTGGTCATCTTGTATTATAATGTTGATTTGAGAAATGCCAACATGAAACTTCTCTTAATCTTCCACACCAAATGATTCATGAAACCAAGAAAAAAAAACATTTAAATGGGCTTCAGTCTTTCATTTCCTCTTTGTTCTTAGAGAAAAGCAAGAAAGGTGATAAAGGGTCCTAAGAATCATACATTTTTTTCATAGATTGACATGGTTAAAGAATTCCTTAGCAACCTGTCAGCCTGACTAGTCATGACCCCTTCCATACTTGATTAGCCCAATCCTTGGAATTGGTATGTGGTGAAATGATACTCCAAGTTTTTCTAGCATGATAGAAACTACTAGAGCTTATGCTTTACAAGTATATCCTTGAAGAACCCCAAATCACCTCCATGAAAAGATGAAACATCATAGAAAGATATTGTGCAGGAAGAATATTAGTAAGATGATAGATATTTTATCATTACCACATATGAGGAAGCTAAATCTCAGAGGAAACCAAATCTAGAAGCTAAATTGCTTGAGTAGTAAATGACTTGCACCCAACTAATAAGCAATAGTCAACCCTTTGCCTTAGGTCTTCTGACTCAAAGATCAGTGTCCTTTCCATTATAACATGTTGCCTTCCATATTACACTGTGCTGCCTTACTAAGGAGGCCATGGTAGAGGAACAGAGGCCTGAGAAATAATTGACAAAATTCACCTAAGAGGAAACATAAACATACCTGGCATACACACAGGTACAGGTAAGTGGGGGTTGGGGGATGACCTGGCCCTCTGATTTCATCAGAGTAGGGAAACTTTGGTGTAAAAACCATTTACATTGATATAGATGAATAATTATCTATAATTTAAAATCTTAAAAGAATTACCTGGGGCCTGGTAATATAAAAAAATATTTTTAAGGTTCTTGCCCGGGGTTATAGAGGAAGTATAAATCAGAGGCAGGGCTTATAGGTCTTTCTGACTCCAACTCCTACCCTTATCTACAACACCATGCTGACTCCCAGAAAGGAATAATATACTTATTGATAATAATAGTAATAATAATAATAATAAATATTATTATCAAGCAAATCCTGTTAATATTGTTTTTAAGTTTTCAACTTAATTATTTTTCCCTTTCTTGAAAGCAAGAAGGGAGGATATGTCCTAAGGACCTGCTCAGTTTTTTAAGTCATTGTTTGATGACAATTGACCCTGAGTTATTGGAGGATATGTGAAGACCTAGACATGTCTGTTTCTGTAAAACTAGAAAAAACTTGATATATCTATATAACTTAAATCTCCTTACCTCACTATACCTGCCCCTCCCCAATACACATTTTGGCAAAAAGAAAAAGCCAAAACCTACAAAGGAATATGTATTAAATAAAGATGAAAAGGTTTGTCATTCAAGTGCCAGAAAGGTAAGATTAGAAAGAATAATCACAGGGCTGGCTACCCATAAGTGATCACTTGTACTGTTTTACTTTGCTTTGGGAGGGGCATAGGGCAACTGATTAAAACAATCTATTAATCTATTCATGCACAGGAGCTATTTGAATAAATAGGGTTTAAAAAAACCCAATCTATTAAAACATGAGGAGTAGGGAATGCTGAGAAGTGGGAAAGGGAAGGAAAAAGGAATAAAGTGAAGGTGAGATATATAGCAATGGAGATGGTATACACACTGATGAAATCAGCAAACTTCATAGACTTGAAGTGTTAAAGAAAGAAGGAATAGAGTATGAAGATAATATTTTAATTAGAATTGCCCTTTTCAACATCAATTTTAGGATTTACAATTTTTCCTTTATGTCATCAATATTCTCAATATAAGTATAATTTTGTGGGGTAGGATTAAGGACAATAAATTGGACAAATTTTGCATCCAAATGAAAGCTTTATTAGGATAAAACCACTTACCTCTTCCCATTTAATAGCTTTTGCATAGAAGGCAAAGAAGAGCTATAAAGTGTTATATAAATACACATACAAATAGATGCAAATATATATATATATATATAGTGTGTGTGTACATATATATTCTGATGTCTACATAAATCTGTAAAATTCAGCTTTGCATATATCTCTACATAAATTACTCTTTGTAAATTTAACTGAAGTTTTAAAGTATCAAGTCAGAAATGTAATATTTCTTGAAAACTGAATTTAAAGCAATTTCCCCTTTAATTTACTGCCCTATTAAATATATCTTGTAAACCATCTATACAGAGGGCAATTGTCTGTTTGCTTCTTCTGTCTGAAAACAAAGACAGAAATGTTTGAAGGAGGTTATTCAGAATGACCATGAACAAGCCAATAGAAAACAACAATGATAGGTAATAGAAAGAAGCAAAGATCACAACAGGAAAGACATCTGTATTCAATGACATATTCCTAAATATCAAAACTGTCTGAAGATTCAGACTGGAAGTTCAATTGCTTCAAAAACAAGTGTCTTGTTTCACAAGATGGAAAAAACCAATACCAGGGGCAAAATAAGAACATAAAAGGAGGAAGGGAAGTTAACATAACAAAATATAACCTAATGAGACTGAGCCAATGCATTAGAGACTCACTGCAGTGCCCTCCTCAAGTCATATTATGAAACTGCCTAATAGGGGAAAGATTTGTTGTTGTTGTTGTTGTTTTTAAATTGGGGGAAAGGTATTTCAGTAACTGAACTCCCCTGTAGAGTCCAAGATGAAACATGCAATATCAAATCCCTCTCAAATATAAATAAGACAGCAATGAGGTTTCCACAAAGTTAGCAAAGAGAACTATAATTTTTTGCTGGCATCATCTGATGATTATTAAATAGTACTTAGTAATTATTAGGGCCAACATAATCGCTAGGTTATTGCAAAGAGGAGCAATAATTCCCCTTCTTCCCAGCTACCCCAAGGGAAATATTTAAAAGAACCTTCAGAAACAGGAACCTCTGCTTTTGGTTACTTTCAGAAGAGGATGCACCAGGGCAAAGGAATCATGTTTTATTACTTTGGGGGGAGGTGGGGAGATTATTGTATGGGCTGGAGACCACCATATTTCTTTGCTTTGTTTTTTGGAAGAAAGTTCCTTAATATAGGTTTAGTAAGGTTTAAGATTCCAAGACATAGTTCAAGTAAACAGAGACAACAAACAAGGAAACAGGCAGTAAAACAAAATAGCTTTATTGTGGGTGAGTAGAAAAAAGAAGGGTAGTCAGTGACAATAGAAATAGGTCAGCTCTGTTGGGCTCTGATATGAGGGGGAATATAAAACAATAAAATATGATGTGGTGTTTTTTTTTAATAAAATCTGGGACAAAAAAGTAGGATCAGGCATTTGGGAAAAGATCAAAGAACTGGGACCTGGGCTCTGGTGTTGATTTAGGCTGGGGCAGAACTCCTGGGGAATTGGCAATTAGTTGATATTCAAACTTCCTATCAGTAAGTAAAGCATCTTTCTACCATTACTGCATGTATGACTTGAACAGGGTAACTAAGGGGATTTTAGCTTCCCTAGGATTTCATTTTTCTTGGTCGGGAGGCTACTGATGTCTTGGGAGCACTGAGAAAAAAGTCAAGAAAAGCACAATGTCTGACATAAAGTCAGTGATATATAAACATTTATTTGCTTTCATTTAAATTTATTTTCTTACTGACTACTATGCTCTTTATTTTCTATGTCAGGTAAAGTTTCAGTAATAGTAAATGCCTGATCACTCTACAGCCAGAATTCTTAATCTTCTTTTGCATGTGACATAGATCCCTTTGACAATTTGGTCATGTCTATAAACCCCTTCTCAGAATAATGGTTTGTAGACTGTATTCATAATTGAAGTGTAGCACTGACTACCCTGGCTCCCACTTCCTGAAGGTTAGGTATGTTATATTTCACCCCTCCCCTGGGTTTTCTGGTACCCTTAATAGGATTGGGAAAGGGGATAATTGTGTCCAGGCTCTCTTAAAATTGCTACAGCTTCCTCCAGTGGTTTTCCCTTATTTCAAAAGTATGAGAATGAATATACAAACATACTCCTCAACATGTGGTAATCACATCCTCCCCAATATTATATTACCTCTGTCTCTAGTCTCTAGCAGAAGGGGATTAGATTCACAGTTTAGATAAGGTTTTATAGAGTATAATCCCAAATTCCAAATTCAAAGCATTAGCTTCCCTCAAGTTGAAGGTACCCTGGATTTTCTGGAAATCTGTGCCAGGCTAGATGACTACAACATCTTACCTAGAATCTTAGATCCAAGGTTGACTAGAGCTCAAACTTCCAGGTATGATGGGGATTGCTGCCTGCACATAAAAACCAAAGACAAAATAAATAAAAGAGAAAGCCCACAGAAGCAAATACCCCAAGCCTATATCTCAAAGACATGAAGTAAAATGGAGAGAAAGGTAGAGAATATATTCTTCTTTCTTTGTTCATTTTATGACAGCCAAGCTGTGGGAGAACTACATGTGATCTTTACCCTCTGTACTGAGCAGGAAAAAAGTGTGAAATTATCTAGTCTCACAGTTTCAAATAGCTTATTCTGAACATACTACTAATCAAAGAATTTTACTCCCACTCCAATGGCCCATGAATGTGGTAAGGAAACACAGAGAAGCAGGGTGTCTCCATGTTAGTCAATCTGAGCATGTTCCTAGTCCCATTATGTAAGGAAATGCTAAATTTAAATGAGAGGTTAGTGATTGTTTTTTCTCATCCAAGTTCATGGACTGCTTCTATCTATCCATTAGACTCTGAGTTAATACACTTTGCTCCATATAAACTATGGTAGGGACTGGTAGATTTTCAGTTTAATCAAAGAAAAGATATGTCCCACATCTTTTCAGTTAACATTTCAACCCAGCATCTTGCAAACTCATATAACAGAAACATGAACTCAGACCAAAAGAAAAAAAAAAAAGCTGATCACAGAAGTGGTAACCTTAGTAGGCCTCAATGAATGTTGAATTAAAAATTTGAACCTAGTAACCCCCCGCAAATTAGCCAAAGGCTCTTTTTAATAACCTTTGTCCATTTGCTTTTCTCTCTTATACACAAAGTATAGAAGGAAAAGAGTCATTATAACATTCAGGAATACCATTTTTTTGGCCCTGAACCTAAAGTTTTCACTTTACATTTTGTAATGACTATTCTGATTATCCCCAGAGTCCCACTTTTCAAATCTTTCCATGTTATGTTATAAAGCATCCAAACACACACAAAGAAACCATTAGATTATAAGCCTGCTGGGCAAGAATTGTATATTTTCCACTCACTGTGGAATTGAGTTTACAATTAGGTCTCAATAAGCATTAAATAATAATGGGATACAATACCACCACAATAATAATAGCAACAAGATAACTAAGGACAACTAGGGAGAAAAAACTCAATCATCAAAACTTACAGTTATCTGCTGACTCAAAAAGGATTTTGTTTTTAAACAACTTCTGAAAGCACTTGTTTTTTCTTTCATTGTTCACTGAGAATAAATTTCATGAAAGATTAATGATTTATTTGATAATATATCTTACACTGTTTCTAAAGTTTACCCCCAAATAGTATTGGGCATTTCAGTTCACATTTGCAATTCCCTCATGTTTCAACTACATGTTTCTATGTATTTTCCACATGTAAATTATTATGAATTATGGAGGTCCTCCAAACAGAAAGTTCCCTGACCAGTTTTACCAGAACTTGTGCAAATTTCCGTAGAGATTTTGATTATAATGATGGGTCCACAGACATCACTTTATAGGTTTCTGAAAATGAACCTCCCCAACCCGCTCAAGCAAAAGACATTGTCAGTAGTTTCAATTACATACTTAATTGTTCAGTAATTTTTCAGTCATGTCCAACTCATGATGACTCCCAATTGGGGTTTCCTTAACAAAGAGACTGTAGTGGTTTGCCATTTTCTTCCCCAGCTCATTTTACATATGAGGAAACTAAGGGAAACAGAGATAAGTAATTTGCCAAGGGTCACACAGTAAGTAAGTGTCTGAGGAGAGATTGAAACTCAGGAAAATAGATGAGTTGGGGCAGCTAGATGGCAAAGTGGATAAAGCACTGGCCCTGGATTCAGGAGTACCTCAGTTCAAATCCGGCCTCAGACACTTGACACATACTAGCTGTGTGACCCTGGGCAAGTCACTTAACCCCCATTGCCCCACAAAAAAAAAAAAAAAAAAGCAAAACAAAAACAAAAATAGATGAGTCTTCTTTACTCCAGGTCCAGTACTCTAAGCACCGTGTGACCTAGCTGTCCCATATATTATTTTACATTAAAAGAAATCTGAGAGTATATGCTATATCCAATTAACATCAAAGGGGGACAGCTAGGTGGTACAGTGGATAAAGAAATAGCCCTGGATTCCGGAGGACCTGAATTTAAATCTAGACTCAGACATTTGACACTTATTAGCTATGTGACCCTGGGCAAATCATTTAACCTTCTTTGCCCGCAGAGGACAGATAACGCCTAGAGGAACCAAATGGGACTGAGCTAGCTTGGGATTCCTACCCTTCATTCTGGTCTCCCTTATCCTGGGGAGATAAGTTTGGGTGTGGCTTCGGCCTTTGTGTTCTGAAGAGGGATCTGTAGCCACCCCTCACCCAATTCCTTTAGTCACTACCAGTGGGGGATGGTCCTCCACTGCTCACCCAATTCCCCCAGCTACCACCAGTGGGGGATGGTCCTCTCTCACTAAAGGAACTTTTCAGGGGCAGATGGTCCACCCCCATCAGTCCTCTATAAAAGTACCTTCCGGTCTCCTGTTCGAGGAGATTTGGTACCTCTGAGCCATGTGCTTTATGCCAAATCTCCCCATGAAAAGTCCAAGGATTTCTTTCATGGTTTCCCTCCCCCCACCCTTCCCTTCCCTTGCTCCTAAATAAACTATCACCTTGTTCTAACTAAGTTTTGTGTGCAAGAGGGTGTAATTCTTTAAAGAGGAATTCCTAAGAACCCCAACCTGTACCCCATTTTCCCACTATATCATCTGGCGCCCGAACGTTGTAGGGACGTGGGATTTTCCTCTTTCCTCTTAGCACACAAAACTGGGGGGTGGGAACCTCCCTTCTGGGTTTCCTTTCTCCTTCTCCCGCCTGACTCAACCTCCGTTTGAGTCACTGAGAGGTAGAGAGAGGGTCAGCTTTCGCACGCGACAGTGGAGGGCAGCCTGGGACTCCTAGATGTCCGAACCATGCTCGGACCCTCAGACTACACGTTTCTGGGTAAGAACATTTATGCTTATGTGTCTATCCCTTACCAGCTCTCTGCTCTTGATTCAGACTCTTCTCCTTAGACAGTAGTTATGGGACAGAAAGGGAGTGTTCCGAAAAATTCACCTCTGGGGTACATCCTAAGAGATTGGACTAGACTGGAACTTAAAAACCTAAGAAAGAGATGTATGAACCCCAACCCCAACCTGTACCCAATTTCCCACTATATCATTAGCTATGTGACCCTGGGCAAATCACTTAACCTTCATTGCCCCACCAAAAAACAAAAAAAACAAAAACAAAAACAAAACAGAACATCAAAGATAAGATGGATCAGGCTTTTAGACTTATTTTCAGGTTCCCTTTCTATTTTGTCCTTCACTTCTAAATTTCTCTTAGCTTCCTGAGTCACCAGGAAAGCAATTTCTGCCTGGACTCTATAGTAACTACTTTTCTCTACTTCAAAACCTCTTTCTTTGCATGTGAATATACATGTATTCCAAGGAAGAAAACTAAATTGCTAATATGTATATGAAAAATGTGCCAAATAAACAATGATTAGAAAAAATGTCAATTAAAGCAACTCTGGTTTTCTATTACAAGGAAACAAAATAAGGAAAAAGACAAATATTGGAGAGACTGAGGGAAAATAGGGACATTGATGCACTATTGTTAGACAAGTGCTTTGGTCTAGCTACTCTGAATAACAATTTGGAGCCATGCCCCAAAAAGTGCTCAACAATGCATAGAACTCTGCCCAGTGGTATTATTGCTAGGTTTACAATCAAAGATATCAAAGAAAGAAGAAAAGGACTCATGTGTACAAAAATATTAAAAGCAGCTCTCTTAATGTGTGGTAAAAAATGGAAGTTTTAGCTTAATCATTTGAGAGTTGAGCGCATGCTACTGAAGTGGCTTTTGAAGGACCTCCCTTTTGGGGAGGAGACCACAACGAACAGCCTGCGCCTGCTGCTGCCTGGAGAGCTGGCCAAGCACATCGTGTCTGAGGGCACCAACTTCCAGGACAGCAGTTTTAAAACGGAGAAGGAACAGAAGGGGGGGTCTCTCTGGTTTTTTTAAACGTAGCGGTGGTGGCGCGCACGTGTGCTGCTTCTCGGCCTGGCAGGCAGTTTGGGATTCAGTGAGTTTTATAAAAGAATATAGACTAAGCTTAGATCTAAGATTATTCATTTGTATTTCTACTTTCCTATTTCCCTAATTGGTATCACCTTTTTGTTATCTAATTAATTCCTAAACAATAAAAACTAATCCCTCACTGATTAAAGCTCAGAGGCTTCTTTTTCTTAGTGGTCTGGGAGATATATAAGGGAAAAGTTAAAGGGGGAGTTTAATGCTCATATATCCAATTTTAAATCTCACAAATGGTAAAGAAGGGGGAGATTAATAAATCAAGGAACCAGTAAACATTTTTTGATATTTTTTCATTCATAGAGCCCTAAATAAACCTAAACCCTAAACGGGTCGTATTTACCAGTATGAAGAAGGCAGCATACTTAGATCAGAGAAGAACCTACAATTATATAAATAATCTGATCTGGGTTGTCTGCTGGATAGAGGGAAAAGTTTTCACAAAATATACAGCCATATATCCAAGTAAATGCCTTTGAGGAACTGTGAAAAAAAAAGGAAAAAAAAAATAAAGAAAACCCACTCATTCAGGAGCCCATCATTTCAACAATCTAATGGATCTGTGATACTATCAACATGGATGTTCCTTTCTATGACAAAAAATTGTAACTTTGCTCATCCTGTATATGTCTTTTTTATATCTTCCCATTATTTTTCCAAATAAGGTTAAGTCTACACCACAAATTGGAAGCCTTCCTCAAATACAGCAAATCTCTGCCCAGTAAGGAGACATTTTGTTGACTATTGTATTAAATCACTATACCAAAGTCCAAATCAATGACTTTTTTTTTATCCTGAAAATAGAGTAAAAATGAATGAGTGGTCAATATAGACATTAGTAAGAGATAATAAGAGAAGACCTTCTTTCCCACAAGGAAATCTTATCACCTGGACCTGATAAACTACATTGTCACATCCTGAAAAACTAGCAGGTGTGATTGCTGGGCCACAAGGTCAGTTATCTTGGAAATAAATAATGGAAAATAAAAGATACACATCAACATTTTGTGTTGATCAACTGTGATAGGCTTGATTCTTCTCACCAATATAACAGTACAAGAAAGCTCTGAAAACCTTTTGATGGAAAATGCTCTCCAAATCCAGAAAAAAAGAACTGTGGAATATGGATGCAGACTGAACCATATGAAGAATGTTCACTGTTTAATTTGAACATTTTGACAATGTTATACTAAAGATTAGTGGAAATCCAGCAGTTCAATAGCTAAAGAAGTAAAATTATCCAGAGACAATCAGAATCCAGAATGTGGACCAGAGTTCAGTCTCCCTGATGGCATCATAACACTCAACAAAGACAAGATTTCAAGGACTTTAAAAGAACATTTTTTTCCCCTTCTGTTACTATATACACCATCTATAATATGTATTTTCTGCAGAGGCCTTCCCTCTGTAGAAATTGTCAAAGTGTGAGTCCATGAAGGATTGTCCCTCTGGACAAAATTTTCCCTTTCTCCCTTTCCTATATTCTTATTAACATATTGTTTGTTAGCATAGGTTATGATAATTCTGATATTTTTACTGCTTCATCAAGGAAATACCCCATGTTACTTGTCGAAGCAAAAGGGAGAATATAAGAATTGATTGTGATTTGGGGACCCAATCTTTGGCTAAAATTAGAAAGCCTCAGGCACACTCTGCATGGCTCCCTCCACCCTGGGCATACCCCAACTCCCTCCACCCAGTGGGAGTATGCACAGAAAACCTGAGCCCTGACTCCCTCCGTCAAGTGAGTGTAAACAAGGAAACCCTGTGCCCCAGACAGCCTTGGTCACCACCCCTAGGTGTACCAATGAATTATCTTGGGGTATGTGGGTGAGCTGCACAGGTTTCCTGTGAGCGAAGGGTTTCTTTATTCTGGGGGAGGTAGAGGGGAGGGGAGGAGAAGACAAGAAGAAGAAGAAGAAAGAAGAAGAAGAAGAAGAAGAAGAAGAAGAAGAAGAAGAAGAAGAAGAAGAAGAGGAAGAAGAAGAAGAAGAGGAAGAAGAAGAAGAAGAAGAGGAAGAAGAAGAAGAAGAAGAAGAAGAAGGAGAAGAAGAAGAAGAAGAAGAAGAAGAGGAAGAAGAAGAAGAAGAAGAAGAAGAAGAGAGAGGAGTTCAGGCTGGCTGGAGAGAGAGTTAAACATGGACGTGCAAGGGGATAGAGAAAGTTAAAGGTGAAGCAGCTGAGTCTGATGGATGAGTTCACAGGTCATATTTCCTGCTTTCTAATTCTACATTCTCTCAACAAGTGTCCTTGTTTTTCACAGTATTAACACACTCTAGGGGTTTTGTGCTAACTTTTAAATGCCTGAACTGAAAGTGCTCGTGCTAGAATGCTTCTGTAGGTATGTTTTCCAACATCCTGGGGGGGGGGGGCAGACAGTTTCTGCTGACCACATTTTAAGACCAGTCAAAATCTGTTTCTGAACTCAGGTCATTTCTAGCAGAGGGAGCTGTTCTGGCGTCCCTTTGAACACATGGCCCACTATGGTTACAATCCTTTTTCTCTTTCCAGCATTCTATGAGAAAATACTATGCTACAATATTAATAATGGAAAGAAGAAAAATTACAGTCACTAGAGCTATTATTATACTACCATGGTAAGGTTCAAATTTAGTTAATATGCTCCCCGTAATATTAACCATGTGCTCAGTGTGGAAGACAGACTCACTCATGCCATTTTCCAAAAACATTTTATTGTATGGATGAGGAGAAATCCTGTAAAGCTATAAGAAAATTTTGAGTAAGTCATCCATTTGAAGTGAGACATTATGCAGTCACAGAATACTCCAATGAAAAAAGGCAAGAGGTTAAAAAAAAAATATTCATTCATGGTGCAGTTTAAAATGAATTGGCCTTTCTCTGACCAGCAAAATAAATGCTAAGGCTTGAGAAGCTTTTGAAATTAAGGGAGGCCATATTTTGTTTTCTTTTTAAAGATTTACCAGGTTAGTAACTCCTAGCTGGCTTGCCAATCTGTAAGGGGGGTTATAAAAGATCCCCCAGGTTTGTTAAGCCCCGTATGGGCCACCAATCTGTAAATACCAAATTTAATATGGAAAGAGGTTATTGGGAGGTTAGCTGCAATATTGGGACTCAGAAAACAATGGGGGACCTCTAGGTCCTGAGCCTCCTCTATTCCACACTGCCCCCTCCCCAACTGTTTCCCCAAGACTGATAAGAAACAAGATTAAAAAGCCTCTTTTCAAAAAAAAAAAAGGGCTTATGGATGGGAACAAATTTAGAAATAAGAACAAAGAAAAGCAGGAAATATGACCTGTAAACTTACCCACCAGGTTCAGCTGCTTAGTGTTTAACTTTCTCTATCCCCCTGTGCATCTGCATTTAACTCTCTCTCCTGCAGCTGTGAACTCTTCTCTCTCTCTCTCTCTCTCTCTCTCTCTCTCTCTCTCTCTCTCTCTCTCTCTCTCTCTCTCTCTCTTCTTGTCTCTTCCTCCCCTCTCCTCTACCTCCCCCAGAATAAAAAAAACCTTCTCTTACAGGAAACCTGGGCCAGCCACCCACACTCCCCAAGCTAATTCATTGGCACTCCTAGGGTTGGCGCCCAAGGCCAGTTGGGGAACAGGGTTCCTTTGTGTACCCCTGCTAGGTGGAGGGAGCTGGGGCTCGGGTTTTCCGTGCACACCCATGCTGGGTGGAGGGAGCCCGGGCAATGCCTGGGGTGGAGGGAGCCGTGTAGGGCGCACCTGAGGCTTTCTAATTTTAGCCCAAGATGGGGGTCTCCAAATCTCAATCAATTCTTACAACACAAAGAAAGAGTGATGACAAAGAGTCAATGTGCCTTCTTCAGGAAGAAGGTATGCCAAACTGTCTTTCCTCTTGGAACATAATTGCTAACCTAAGAGATGAGAAGAATGTTATGGCATATAGTTTACCTAGATTTTAGCAAAACTTTTAGTAATGTATCTTTTAGAATTTAAAGGGAATTATTTGGAGGAGGAGTTGAATTTGTTCTTTTTGGCTTCAGAAGGCAGAACAAGGAACAATTAGGTAGAAGTTGAAAAGACTCCAACTTGGTCTTGATGTCATGCAAAAAAAGGAAAAGAAAAAAAAAACTTCTTAACAATTACATCTATAAAAAATCATACCTTGGAATGTGATGGGTTCCCCATTCATTGAAGTCTTTATGTTAAGCTTCAATAGCTGATTGTCCAGCATGTTTTAGTAAAGGTCCCTTCTTTATTATTGATTGAACTAGATGGCTGCTGAGGTCCATTTCGATGCAGAGCCTATGATTCTGTATTTTTCTTTGTTTCTTGGGTTTTCAAAGTCAAATAATCCATCACCAAGAGGCTGGCATACAGATGATGAGCTCTTTTGTACTTAACTTGAAAAGTAAACAAATAATAATATTGGAAAGCAGACACATTCTGTTGTTAGAGAACCACACTTGAAGCATTTCACACATGATAGAACCTACCAAAGTTTATGTTCCATTGGCATAGCTTTCAAGAGGTAAAGTCAACAAGCATTTATTAAATACCTACTATGTTCCAGAAGCTATTCTAAGGACTGGATGATGTGAGAAGTAGTAGAAACTAGGTTTTGAAGAAATTTAAGGTTGCCTCAATGCCAAGATGAGGAATCAGAAGAGGATTTTGTGATCCATTTAAGAACTTAAGTAATTGCATTGTTAATGTCCTTTAAAATGGCTTGTTGCTGCTAATGTTTGATTTTTTTTTACAATTTATAGCTTGAAATTAAATATAGCAATACTTTCCATTCTTCTGAATGTTCAGTCAAAACACCAACACCTTCAAATGATTGTGTACACAATATAAAAATTTCCCTTCATTAAGGGTCGACTAGAAGTGACAAGTTACATTAATTGAATAAGTAAGCATAAACTCATTCAATAACTTTTAGATTCAGTTGTACTAATTTTCCCATTATGAAGAATTTTTTATCAAAATATTATTTTTTTATACTCAAATTAGTTTTCAGTGGGAACATGGTAATAAGAATCTGGCTTTATGGAGGCAGCTAGGTGGCACAGTGGATAAAACACCAGCCCTGGATTCAGGAGTACCTGAGTTCAAATCCGGCCTTAGACACTTTGACACTTACTAGCTGTGTGACCCTGGGCAAGTCACAACCCCCATTGCCCAGCAAAAAAACAAACAAACAAACAAACAAACAAAAAGCCTGGCTTTATGGGCTCAAAAATTTTTTTAAATCAAAATATTTACAATACTTATATAAAATAATTTAATATTAAAAAGACATATGTGATGATTTTTTGGTATCAGTATATAAACTACAACAGAAACTAAGACTTGAAGGATACTGGAGGTACTATACCTCATGTAAGGTCTCAAATACAAAAATCAATACATGGATTAGCATTGTTTGTTTTCTGTCCTATGACAGATAGAATATGGAAAATATTTTTTTTTCATTGATATGTTTCTTATCACCTTATGAAAAAGAAAAAAAGTAAAAGGAAATTACTTATGAAAAAGATAAGAATGGGTTGCAGCTTTTATTGACTCGCCTCTGTGGAGGGAAAAATACTCAGGCTTTTCTGCAGAACAAGGAGTATGCATACAGCATAAGCATATGATGTGGTAATAAATATTGATTACACTCAAGTATTAATTGCTCTATGCCTTAGATAGAAACTATTGACAGTCATTTTGGTCAGTTTTCTCTACTTAGAAAAAAAGATTAAAATTCAAATTTACAAGAATGTGTTATTGCTGTTGTTCAGTTGTTTACAAGAATGTCTCTTTGTGACCCCATTTGAAGTTTTCTTGGCAAAGATACTGGACTGATTTGCCATTTCCTTTTCCAGCTCATTTTAAAGATGAGGAAATGGAGGCAAATAGGATTACAGGACTTCCTCAGGGTCAAGCAGCTAGTAAGTTTTTGAGTCCAAGTTTGAACTCAGGAAGCTGAATCTTCCTGATTCCAGACCTAGCAATCTATTCGCTGTGCCACCTAACTGGATATATACAAACATGCCATGTTGAAAAATATTTTACATTAGGAGTCAGGAGAAGTAAGTTTGAATTCCAAAACTAATACTCACTAGCCTTTCTCAATAACTAGGAAAATATAAATTATTTTTTATTACAACAGCCTCCTAATTGTCTACCTGCTTCATCTCTCCATATGCCAAGTCTACCAAAGTGTGATTCTTACCATATTACTCTGCTACTTAATAAATTCCAGTTTCTTTCTTTTACCTCTAGCATCAAATATAAACTTCCTTGTTGAGTTTTAAAATCTCTTCATAACCTATCCCCAACCTATTTATCCACTGTATATTGTCCTCTCCCTCCCCTCTGCACTCTGCTATCTAGAGCTTATTGGCCTTCTGTCTGCTCCTTAAGCATGACACTCTATCCCTCTTCATTTCCCCTTTGTACTACCCCTAGGCCAACCCTACCCAGAATGTTCTCTACTTTGTAGAATTCCTTTATTCCCTTAAGATGGCCATGCTCAAGCATTACCGTCTACATGAAGCATCTTCTAATACC
This sequence comes from Dromiciops gliroides, assembly GCF_019393635.1. Lineage (NCBI taxonomy): Eukaryota > Metazoa > Chordata > Mammalia > Microbiotheria > Microbiotheriidae > Dromiciops > Dromiciops gliroides. The sequence goes on from NC_057861.1 coordinate 214,586,100, forward strand.
CTCATTTATTAATTCTCTAGGTGGCACGGTGGACCTGGAGTAAGGAGGACCTGAGTTTAAATCCAGGCTCAGACACTTGGCACTTACTAGATGTGTGTGACCCTCAGCAGTGACCCTGATTGAGTCAAATAGTGGGGGACATCTCCAGTGAGATAGAGAGAGGGAGTTAGAGAGAGACAGAGACAGAGAGATAAAGACAGAGACAGAGAGATAGAGATAGAGACAGAGAGATAGAGATAGAGATAGAGGGGGAGGGAGATAGAGATGGAGATAGATATAGCTATCTATATATGTCTATCTAGAGATCTCTAGAGATAGATATAGAAATATATTTTTTATAAAGAAGAAAACCTCCTTTTGCTCAATTCTGAGCATTTCTCCATTATAGAATTGCATTGTGTGTCTCAGATATATGTAATGGAAGAGAGGATCTGTAAGACAGGGGTGTAACTGTATATTATACTCTTGGAATTAATCATTTTTCATAGATTTATTTTCCTCTTTGGAGAATTAGGTTAAACAATTTCAAGTTATTATGAATCAAATTTTGAATATTCTATACTGTTTTAGGAATTCAGGCAATCAAAATGTCATCTGCAAATAATAATTTGAGGATCTTATGTATAGTGAATTCCTTTTCCATTTGGACTTTATGCCAGGAATTCTCCATGTCAATGTTTACACCTCTGGTATATGTTTATCATTAGAAGGCTGTCAAAATGAAGTTATCTCTGTTGCTACATGAATCTTGTATAATTTTGACATTGTAATGATTGGAATGACGCCATCTGCTGGAGACTTACTGTAGAAGAGTTCCGCCCATGAAACGAAGGTCTTTGAGGGCAAGACCAGGAGTCTTTTCTTTGGCATCAGGAAGTGATGCGGACTAGTGGGAGGAGGAAGGAAGAGACTGGCGCTCACTCTGAGGCTCTTTCCTTTGGACTCTGGTGGCTCTTTCCTTAGGACTCTGGTGGAGAGCGGAACTAGAAATGTGCTCTTTCTTTAATAGATAGGAATCTAGGCCTTTCTTCTCTCTTTATCAAATTCTTATTCTCCTTAATAAATGCTTAAAAGTCTAACTCTTGCTAAAGCTTATAATTTATTGGTGACCACTCATTAAATAGTTTAGACAGTTTAGCTAGAATTTTAGCCCTTAACAGATGGCTGACCACGAAGAGGAAAGCTGAACCTCACTTCTGATCTTTCGGTTGGGTAAGAAATTTCCCCTACCCTCTCCCTTTAACTGCTAAGTACTATTGTACAGAAATGTAGAAGTAAGCAGCAAGGTATTGATATGAGTATTGGGGATTTTAGATACCGAAATCAGAAGTGTTCTGAATTCACTCAGAGTATTAATATCAGTTCAGAGGTTACATAGGATTTCTATGCTATTACATACACATTTTGAAATTAATGGTATGGGTTTATTTTTCATAGAGATTTTCATGCTTTTGAGATTGTGTCTTATACTTAGTTTCTAAAACAAGGAGAGTATTTGTAAAAGCTTTTTATAGTCATGTGATCAAGTTTATATTTTATAATACTCTTATTAATATTAAGTTCATATTCATTTAGATTTCCCTAGTTTGAATTTCATTGTCTTTTATTGTTCCATGTGTATTTTTTTTCTATTTATTCATCTCTCTAATTTTGAAACATTACAAGATGGTTTTGATTTCATAATACAATGTTAATTCTAGGAGTATTGTGCTCCCATATTCTGAGTTGTTTGTTTTTGTTATTTTTCTCAACTGATTATTTGATCAAACTCTTTAAAGCATTTCCCTGGCAAATTGGTTGCCATGGCAAGTGTAAATTGATTCTAGAAGTATTATTTTTGATAAGCATATTACAAAAAAAAAAAGAGGGGAACATTTGTAAAAGTTTTCTTTTTTAAAAAAAAAGTTTTCTTTGAGATTCTGTTGTGCTTTAACTTATATTTAAATGTTTCGATTTTTCACAAAAGTAATTGTATACTAAGTAAAAAAAGATATTATTTGAAATTGTTGCATAATTATATATTATATTCTGAGTCAAAATGTATTCACATTTTTTTTGCAATCATTTATTATCCTCAATTTTTAAATCCATATGAGATTTGGATTATGGGAACTTATCATTTAAGACATTAATTGACTTTATTCTGAGTTATCAGATGCCAGTTGGCCAAGATGCCATCCAATCACAAGAGGAATACATGCAAGAGCAGACACTGAACTGTCACATGAGGGGAGACATGCATGAAGTCAAGGTATGGCCGAGGGAACGACTTTTGACAGATGTTGAGATTGGATTCTCTTGGTTTAATATTTTATTTTCTTTTTCCCCACAATATTGTACGGATGGCTGGAAGTATTGATCCCACCCATCTCACTTCTACACCTGGCTTCTATGCTCCCTCCTATATGCCTGATGCCATGGACATCTTAATCCCATGCATCTGATTAAGTCTGACTCAGTTTCCTCCAATATGTTCGGTGGCATGGACATATATTCCATCCACCTATTTTAAGCCTGGCATACTGCATGGGCAGTATATATTGCTCAAGTGTAGGAATGCTCATATGCCATCATTTCTCTGTTCTTTTATGGTAACCCCCATAATTATCTCAGGTGTCATGATAAATACAGTGTTGAATTTGGCCTTGACACCTGTTACCAATTATATTAGATTTTCTAATTTCTCATAATGGCATGAGGATAATTAGGCAGATGATGCAAAAAGTGATGAAACAAAGATAAAAATTATTTTAAAAAATTAATATCGCAGCAATTGTCTTCTCAATTACCCTCCATAAGGGGGGGACTATAGTAATATTATATAATATATAATAGTAATATTATAATTTTAAAGAGTGTTTCAATTTTTGTTTTATTATATGTTTCATGTAACAACCAAGATTCTGAATTCCCTTCGACATGTTTTTGAGAACTTTCATTGTTTGATTTGATTATTGACAAAGCTATTTTAAAGTTGTGTTAAGCTCAATTTTGTAGGAAATTTTCCTGGCTGATTACCAGCATCCACACATCAACCCCTGAAAAGATTTCCATTCCATGACTACACCTAGAGGACATCTAAGAAAAGACTTTCAGACACTTTAAATGAACAGTTTTGTTTTGTTGTTGTTGTTGTTGTTTTTTCTCTTTTCTCTTTCTGTTATAATATACACCATCTGTAACATGTATTCTCTGCAGAGGCCCTCCCTTTGCAAGACCAATGTCAAAGCGTTGGTTCATGAGGACAAAAAAATCGCCCCTCTGGACAAAACTTTCCTCTCTTCCTTTTCTATATTGTTATTAACATATTGTTAGTTAGCATAGGCTATTATATTCTGTTATTTTTGACTGTTTCATCAAGGAAACATACTGTTTCTTGAGGAAACAAAGCGGGGAACTGTAACGATTGGAATGACGCCACCTGCTGGAGACTTACTGTAGAAGAGTTCCGCCCATGAAACGAAGGTCTTTGAGGGCAAGACCAGGAGTCTTTTCTTTGGTGTCAGGAAGTGACGCGGACTAGTGGGAGGAGGAAGGAAGAGACTGGCGCTCACTCTGAGGCTTTTTCCTTTGGACTCTGGTGGCTCTTTCCTTAGGACTCTGGTGGAGAGCGGAACTAGAAATGTGCTCTTTCTTTAATAGATAGGAATCTAGGCCTTTCTTCTCTCTTTATCAAATTCTTATTCTCCTTAATAAATGCTTAAAAGTCTAACTCTTGCTAAAGCTTATAATTTATTGGCAACCACTCATTAAATAGTTTAGACAGTTTAGCTAGAATTTTAGCCCTTAACAACATACATGAGAAGTATTATTAGAAGAGAATCTCTAAAGCAGTTTTTTCCTTTATTTTTCATAGTCAAGCAATAACAATCAAAATGGGAGTTTATATGTTCTAAGCAACTGCATAATATATAAATTGTACTCCTATAAAATATTACTTTCAAATGCCTATCCTTTTTTTTTTGAGTCATAATTAGTAGTTGGTGACATTTTTCATATACTTTTAAAATGTCTAATACTTTTTACCATGTTTTTGGTAACTTGTCTTTCAATTTTTTTAAGAAATGAAACCTATAAATCCTCAGAATTGTCTTTCTCTAAAATGATCCTTATCTGTGAATATCTGGTCTAGTCTAACTTTATTTTTTATTGTTATTTCTTTAGTACTATTTTCATTTCCTCATTAGCACAACTGGGACAATGATGTTAGAGTTAAATATGTTGGGTACTTTTTCTTTAACAGGGAAATTTAGTAGGGAAATCTTTCTAGCTTTCTTTAATTTTAATCTTTTTACCATCCTTGAAGTTTTATTCTTATGTTCATTTAGGATGAACTTCCTTAGTGGGATCTTTTGCCAAATTTTCTTTAAAATGGTTTTGCCAAGCATTGCTTCTCTCTTATGAGGCAATATACTGTTCATTATATTCTACTACTTTTTTTGAATATTTTTATTACTGAGTTTATATTTTAAATTAGTGTTGCTTTTCATTGACATATTTCTCTGTTTCACAAATAAGTCAAGCTTTTACTCATTATGATTTTTAAAGTTTTCCTTGATATAGCAATTGTTTTCTGTAGGTTTAACTTTTGGTGCTGGGGCAGCTAGGTGACACAGTGCATACAGTGCAGGACTTAGAGTCAAGAAGACTCTTCTTCATGAGTTTTAATCTAACCTCAGATACTTACAAGCTGTGTGACCCTGGACAAGTCACTTAAACCCTTTTGCCTCTAATTTGTCATGTGTAAAATGAGCTAGGGAAAGAATGGCAAACAACTTCAGTAGCTTTGTCAAGAAAACACAAATGCAGTCACAATGAGTCAGGGAGTACTGAGATGATAAAACAAAAATCTTTTGGTAAAATTATTATTTATGTCTATTCCCTTATCATTCCCTTTTCTTCTTCACTTATTTAAATATGTCATGTTGGAATTGGGTTTTTTTGTTGTTTTTTGGGGGGAAGGGGCAATGAGAGTTAAGTGACTTGCCCAGGGTCACACAGCCAGTAAGTCTCAAGTGTTTGAGGCAAGATTTGAACTCAGGTCCTCCTGAATCCAGGTCTGGTGCTTTATCCACTGTTCCACCTAGCTGCCCCCCTGTTGGAATTGTTTTGAGCACACATCATATATTATTCTAATTTTAATGATGTTTCAGTCCTGTATTAATGTTGATCTTTGCTTTAACAACTTGATCCTTAAAAATGGAGTCAGTATTGGGACCATATTCAAGCCCTATTTAGCATAATAACATCTGCAAGAGTTTATGCTTTCTTTTTTACTCTTTAAGAGCTTAGGATCAATTCCCCTCCATAATGAGTCAACAGAGTAGAGCTTCATAAAGTAAACACCAAAGGGAAATCCTCCACAATGAGGGGTAAAATCTTCCTCAGATTTTCATGCTATTGGTATTGTGAGAGGCAACATTTCCTGGGGTTGTTTTCTGAAAGAGATACCTTCTTCTAGCCATTTCCACCCCACAATCTCAATCTCCTTTTACCACTGAATCTTTCATCTGATGTTTTTCTACAGTGCTGCTGTTATGATCTTTTCTTGAGATTCTTAGGTCCTAAGCTATTGCCATTTATTAGAGCTATATTTAGCTAATGGTGGTCCTCCACAAAAGAAGTGTTATATTAATCTTTTGTAAAATGCCATAGAGCATTAGAAAGAGTGTTGGTGCTAAAGTTATTAAAAGTTAGATGTATCCTTTTCCAATATAGAAAGGTAAAAAGTTTAACCTTATTGAGCCCCTTATGATTTCTCATCCATTTTTACCTTTTTTATAATTTTATTGAGACTTGTATTTGAAAGTCATATTTTCTATTCAGCTCTGTTCTTTTCTTCAGGAATGACTGAAAGCACTCTATTTCATTAAATATCTATTTTCCTTGAAGGATTATAGTCAATTTTTCTTGGTAGGTTATTCTTGGTTGTCTTCCTAGCTCTTTTGCCTTTTAGGATATCATATTCCAAGTCCTCTGCTCCTTTTACATTGTAGCTACTAAATCTTGCGTGATACTGACTGTTGCTCCAAAATATATGAATGGTTTCTTTCTGGTTCCTTGAATTTTTTTCTCTTTGAGCTACGAATTATGTCATTTCACTATAACATTCCTGGGAGTTCTCATTTTTTGCATTTCTTTCAGGAAGTGATAAGTGGATTCTTTCAATTTCATTTTACCTTCAGGTTCTAGAATATCAGGCCATTTTCTTGATAATTTCTTGACATATGATATCTAGATTCTTTCTTTGATCATGTACTTAGGTAGTCTGATAATTCTTAAACTATCTCTTCTGGATCTATTTTCTGGGTCAGCTGTTTTTTTCCAATGAGATATTTTATATTTGCTTTTATTTTTTCATTCTTAATGTCTCATGGAATCATTAGACTCCACCTGCCCAATATTAGTTCCTAAGAAATTATTTTCTTCAGTGAGTTTTTGTATCTTTTTCCATTTAGCCAATTTTGTTTTTTGAGGTATTATTTCCTTCAGTATTTTTGTGCTTCTTTTACTAAGCTATTGATTTTCTTTTTATACTTTCCTACCTTTGCTCTCATGTTTTGACCTCCTTTCCCCTCTACCACTTTTATTTGATTTCAAAAATCATTTTTAATTATTCCAAGAATTCTTGTTGAGCCTGTCACCAATTCACTTTTTTTTAGCCTTTGAGGTTTTGCTTGTAGCTGTTTTGATTTAATTTTCTTCTTCTGAGTTTGTGTTTTGATCTTCTCTGTCACCATAATAGTTGTTTTTTTAAATCAGGTAGTTTTAGCTAAAGAAGGAAATGATAAACTAATCTACCATCTTTGTAAAAACAACCCCAAATGGAATCAAGAAAAGTCAGACATTGGGGGCAACTATGTGGTACAGTGGATAAAGCACCAGCCCTGGATTCAGAGGGACCTGAGTTCAAATCTAGCCTCAGACACTTGACACTTACTAGCTGTGTGACCGTGGACAAGTCACTTAAGCCTCATGGCCCCACAAAAAAGAAAAGAAAAGTCAGACGCCTGAAACAACTAAACAAAAATATTTTTTTAAATATATTTGCTCATTTTCTACCCTATTTCTTGATTTTGAACTTTACATTTAAGATAGGCTCTGTTCCCAGTGTGGGTATGAGGGACACTCTCCCAAGATTCAGGCTTTTTCACAGTGCTATTTTCAGAACTAGTTCTGGGAGTTTGGAAATTTCTTTGTGTTTCTAAGGTAGTATGATCTGAGGAGAGATGGCATCTCTGCTCTCCTGGTCTGTGCTCTGTTCCTTAACTAGAAATGACTGCTGATCCTTTGGTATCAACAAATGATATTGCTACTCATTGTCCCTGTTTCCTTGGAACCAGGTGTGATACAGCTTTTCAGGGTTCCTACTCCCTCTTTACAAAAAAGAAAGTGCTCCTTTCTGTCCTTCACCCTTGACCCAGAAGTGGGTATAGGCAATGGAATTACCAAATACAGAAGAGTCTCCTATAATTGTTTTCTGGTCAGTTGCCAGGTCTTCTTATTATCTCTGGCTAGAGATAATAATAATGAATGTTATTTAACAGTTATTTTTATGGTTGCGTTTGTCAAGCAATTTTCTATTATCTTACTATATGTATAGAGGATTCCATATTAGAGAAAAATCTTTAGGCTGGCATTGTGTTCTACCCCAATTCTTAAATCATTTTTGAGGACATTAGCAAATAATACACAGAGCTTCAGGATTTTGCATTCCTGGAAACTTTCATTCAATTTTATGATTCTAAATATCAGTTTGACAGTTGAGTGGAGGATTTATTGTAGCAGACAGACACTAGAGACTGGCTACTTCGATAGTCTAAGTATGAGGTGATGAGGGCCTCCTACTAGGGTTGTTGCACTCTCATAAAAGAAAAGGGACTATATCTGAGAGATATTGAGAGCTAAAAATGAAAGTATTTGGCAACAGATTGAATAGAGGGAATGAGAAGGTGGAAAGTGTCTAATATGACACCTACATTGTGAGCCTGACTGACTGGGAGGATGGTGGCAATCTCAATAGGAATTTTAAAAAGCTAAGAATGGGGGATCTTTAGGGAGGAAGAAGATAATGAGTTCAGTTTAAGACATTTTTAGTCTAAGATGTCTATAGAATTGACAATTCAAAAATGTCCAATAGACAAAAGTCTAGTGATTTGAACTTTGAGAAAGATAAAGATGATTATAATTCAAATTACTCAGACAAAATGTCATGAATTATAGAAAATTAAGAAAAAAGAAAATTATGGAAAAAATCTACAAAAGTATAGCTGCTTTCATGTTTTTCACCATGAATTGCCTCAGGATCAATGAAGATTATTCTTATAAAGATTTTGGAAAGACAAGAAAGTAAGTATACGATTTGATACTTATTTTATTTGTCACTTATTTTATTTTAGTTCTTTTTGTATCTTTCTCTCCTTAAGATATTTTGTAATGTGATATCCAAAAGATTTACAAATGGTATAGTCTCTAACCTGCATTTCTGAAGGATGTTCTTTGTTTCAGCTACTCTATCCAATTTTATTTCTTTTTTCTTTCTTTCTTATTTTTTTTTTTTGGTGAGGCAATTAGAGTTAAGTGACTTGCCCAAGGTCACATAGCTAGTAAGTGTTAAGTATCTGAGGCTGGCTTTGAACTCAGGTCCTCCTGACTCCAGGGCCAGTGCTCTATCCACTGCGCCACCTAGCTACCCCTCCAATTTTATTTCCAAATATGTAATTTCTTTTTGTTTTTTTGCTTTCAGGTTCTAGAGTATTAGAGTCCAAATGTGGAGGTACATCTGTTATTGATAATACTGAAAAATTGCTACAAAACAGTGACAAAAGTGTTCCATGCTATATTTCTTTTCTATCATGACAATTGTGTCTATGAATATACTTAGGACAATATGGAATTCATTCAGGCCTTGTGTCAAGTTTTCTTTAAATTTATTTTGCCTTCTTTTTCTTTTTCTTTTTCTCAGATACAATTTCATGTAATTTTAGAACATGAATGAAGTTTGTATACTATGGAAGGATGGTACTGTGCTTCCAAATTATTCAGATTATACAGAAAATCAAGTATTTTCTTTCTGTGGAAGATTCTGTGCTTTTATGTTGTTGTTGTTTTTTTCTTTGTGACAATCTATTTATACTAGTTAAATCTTTGTAGGAAATGATGAGAATCAAAGGCAATATATTTATCTTTGCCTTTTTCAGTTTTAAGAAATACCCATTCCCTAGAATAGGTCAAATTGAACATATTTCTTTCCTTTGCAACATTTTATCTTCAGTTTTTCTTCAATTTGCTTTTGAGTTGGACCTTTGTTCTAATGTTCTAACTGTAGGTAGACAATTCATCCTGACATGACTGCCACATCAGAAACAAATAATTTTGTATTTTAAAATCCTTCAATTAATGAAAGATATTGACTTTTTCAGCATGGATATTTCCTCTACTGACACAGATTTTAAGCCATCTTTATTTTAAATATGAGCATTTAGTAAAGCCAAAAAAAAATATGCATCCCCCTGCAGTCAAACTGAAGATAAATCTTCTTGACTTATTTAGACTGGTCTTTAGAAAATAATCTTCCAGTCCACCAATAAGTAAGTATGCAAAGTGTTTATAAGCTTGGTTGAATCTACCAAATATTGAACTCATCTGGTCAATCTTTTGGGATCCCATAGTTATAGGGAAGATGTCAATATTTATATAGTTGTTATTCTAATAATATTTTGATTACACAGGTATTGGAGAAATATCTCAATCATGGAGTATTCACAGCATATTTTATTCCCTTTTCTAGCACTACAATATTTTCACTATGGAAACATAATGAGGGCAAAATGAAGTGAGGAGCATTTTAATTTTTCTTTGCTTTGCTTCTTTGCTTCACCAGAGAATTAATCAATTAATGGCCAACCAACTATTCTTAGTTGAGTTATCCTGAAGTAGAAAACTAAGACTGTTATGAAGACTCTATTGGAAAGTGGTCTAGCATGGAATTTCATCATCTATATTAAAAGAAAAAAATATGCTAATAATTATAATAAAATCATGGGTAAATTAGAAGAATTATAAAATAAAGAGATACAAATGTAATTGCACTTGTTTAGATATGAACTTGAAAAGTAGGTATTAATTTGAATGTGATTATTTACATAAAAACATTGTTTTTTCATTTAAAAAGTTTATTACAATTAGAAAACTATTTTTCAATTAAATATTTAGAGACTAATCATTAATCATGAAACAATGGAGGATAGAAAATCTTGAACTCAAAATATTAGGAATATGCCAAATAAAAAGATATTTTCCACTCAAAAATACTCTTTACTTGTTCAAAAAGCTTATTATTAATTAAAATAAGTTCATTTAAATGTTTAGTGACTAATCATTAATCATGAGACAACTAAAAAACTTAGTCAATGTGGTAGAAGTCTGCCAATTAAAAATCAATCAGAATGAAAATAATTCAATACTAAAGTTATAATGTCAAAGGAAAACTCATTCAATTTGCAAAAACAGACTTTACATGTACTTTTCAGGAAAATTATTTTTATTACACAAAGGAGTTGTATCTATAATGAAAAATATGAACCGAATCACTGTATCCCAAGGAAGACAATGGAAATTTCACTTTTAGTCAGTCAAGTATTTGAGAATAAAAATTTTGGATTCAGAAGGAACTTTGTTGATTACCAACTCAATATTTCTCAGTTTAGAGGTAATGAAACTGAAGCCTAGAAAGTGTAAAGGATTCACCCAATTTCACAAGACTGTTCATTGACAGTTCTTGTATTATATTCAATCCAAGTCTCCTGCTTCCTAGATTAGTGATCTTGTTGCTTTACCATATTGTTTCTATAAAGGTTATTTTTTTCTTCTAAAACTCATTTGTAATGTGCATGATGGAGAAGAAAAGTTCTTTGGGCTTAATTTCCCCTAATTTTTTGGTATGAGTGAGCATCATTCACATGGAGAAATCATCTGGACAACACTTCTATCAACAATACCCCCAGAGTGACTATGAGAGAAGGTAAACAAGCATATTAGTATTCTGAAGGATATCAAATTTTAAAAGTAGCCATAGAACCCCCCCTGGGTAATCAGAGACAGGGCATTAAGCAGCAGGGCTGTAGTCAACATGGTAGATAAGAGGGAATTATGTGGAGCAGTATGGCTATGGTATCACCCTACTAGGAGCCCCTGCTAATGATCTCAGAGCTAAGTGAAAAGTTCCACAGAACTTCAACTTCTTGATATTCATCTGATATCGCCTTTCCTTCAGGAGCTATCACCTTGGGTATCTACTCTAAACTGTCCCTTTCGGGCTTCCTCAACATGTATCTTATCTCTTCCTCCTACATTTTCAATGGGGTTGAATAAAGGATTAGAACCTAGATCCCAAGCTTCTCATGTTTTCCTCCTTCTTTTCCTCCTCCTTCATTATTTATTTAATAACCTGTTTAATTGGTCTTAATAAATACCTCTCTTTAATGAGAAAAGTGTTTATTTTGTGGGGTTTTGTTTTCTAAGTGCTGCGTTTCCACTTCCCTGAAGATCACAAGAGTATTGGCCCCTCTTCACTAGAAGTGAAACAGATTGGATAAAAGTTAGTAAGAATGGAGAGCTACCCCTCCTAAAGACACCTCTAGTAGGGTCCTTAACAAGTGGTGAGTCAACCAGGATCTGATTAATCTAGTGAACTTGCAATGTTGTTCACAAGATAACTCATCAATGGCAGATATTGGACTTGATCCTAGGCATTCCCACTACACCATTCTACCCCCCAGGAACCAACTACAAATCAGGGCAGATTGAAATATTACAAATACCTAGAGGACCCACTTCAAAGCAACAAGGAAAGACAATGTTTAAAAAGGTGAAAGGCAGCTACAATTTTGCCAAGTTGTATCCACTATCTGGGAAACAAGAAAGTAGCATCTAGCATAGTCAAAGTTAAACCAACCTAATCTGAGTTCAAAATCAAATACATATAGGGAAACATCTGGATCTAAGGACCAGAAATGAATATAGAATAAGCCCTGGATACCTAGTGTGAGAACTCACTAGCAATACTTCTACAAACTTTTGTATCACTTTGAATTTGGTATAAAATTTCTTCTGCGTATTATCCGACAGGGTAAATAAAAATCTTTTCAGAACCTAAAAGGAGTGGTGCATGCTATTTTGTGGAAGCCAGGGAAGAAGGCCTTTTTAGTTACCTAAATGTGCTGCAGTAATGACCCTCTCTCTCAAAATATGAATGTTGATATGGACTGTACACCCATAAGGGATACCATTGAGGTGATTCCCAGGCAATGGAAGGAGAAATGATGGGCATAGTAGGGAATACAGTGAATCTGTGGAGTCATGAACCTTTGGTTCCCTATTTTGCTTCTCAATGACCTTAGATGATGGTTTCCATTTTTTAAAAAATTACTTCAGTGGCCAGTTTTACCTTAAATAAATCTGACATGGAATACATGTAATTATATGTTTATGTGTATAAAATTAGAAAAGATTGAACATGAGGCACTTCCTTCCAAAATGATCCCTTCTCCCCCATTAAAATGTGGTTTAATATTTTACCTACTCTCATCATTAAATCTAAAAATGTTGCACATTCATTCTGAAAGTACTTAGTAATGTCAAGGATAATTATCAAGCAATCTGTAAAAGCCTGTAATTGCTTTGTGCTGACATGGCAGTTGTAATGTAATTGCTTGTGGAGGATGAATATGTGAGCACCCATAGAAATAAAATCATAGTTGTTTTTGAGGCAAGAAGAAGAAAGAGATGAAGGCTATTTGTTCAGTGCCACAATGAATCCTCTTTTGTAAGCAAGGCAAGAAAGAATGGTATAGACAAGATGAAAAAAGGAGGGTAGAATAAAGCAGAGAGGTTAGGAAAAGAACAGAAAAATCTTATATGACCTCAGCATCATCAAGCAATTTTGAATTTCAAGGACTTGTTAGTTCTATTTTCTTGGAAGATATAGCAAGAGGATGGAGAAACATTTTTTCTGGCTTCTTTTCAAATATGTATAGATAGAGCCTAAAGTATATGCTTTTCACAGATGCTTTAAAAAACAAAAGAAATGATGCATGGCAAAAACACTAGACTTACTCCATGATCCAGGAGCTTCCAGAATAGATTCTGAGTGCCAGACCTGGTCTAATTTGGGGGGTGGTGAAGGAGTAATTTCCAGCTCAATTAAGTCACACTCATTTCTGGCTTAGTCACTTTTATTATGACATCAGCATATTATCAGGAAATGACCAGAGATCAGAACCAAGACCTCAGGGTGTCAGTACTGTTTCTTCTATTGAAGAGATAGAAATAGAGACTACACATGTGATTTCACTGATAGTCAGGTCTGAGAAAGGGAACTTCCTCTGTCAAGATGGGTCAGAACCTTCCCTGAAACTAAGAATCAAAGAACTTTGCCTGGAGCACTAAGTTGTGACTTTTATGTGTCACACTGTCCATATGTAGCAGAGGCTGTAGTTGAACCTAAACCTTCCTGCCTTGTCTGTTCACTGTTGTGCTTCCTCTTGGCTTTGCCTATTGAAAGAAAGACAATGCTCCACAATCTCAGTATTAGTTATATTTCTTCATTAAAACATACATTCTCTGTTTCCTCCAAACTAACTTATTTATTGTTTCTCATACATGAGATTCTATCTACTGCATATGTGCCTCCATATATACTGCTTCTCATGTCTGGAATATTCATTTTCCTCACCTGGACCTGCTAGAATCACTAAGTGTCTTCAAGGATGAGCTGCATCCTACATTTCCCAATAGTGCTTTCCCTCACATATGTATGTATGTATATTGTGTATGTATATGTATGTGTATATCCAGCAGGGTGCTGTTGTGACTTGTAGTGAATTGGATTTAAGTGAGGAAAGGCTGTGCAAGGTCACCAGCCTCCCACTCTCCTCCAGAGCCATCTGGATCCAGTGGCAAAACATATATCAGGATGACTGGAGATGGCTCCAGATGTTTGAGGCAATTGGAGTTAAGTGATTTGCCCAGGGTCACACAGCTAGTGAGTGTCTGATTCAGATTTGAACTCGGGTCTTTTCAACTTCAGGGCCAGTGCTCTATCCATTGTGCCACCTAAGTGCTCCGCCTCGCCCAAGTATGTGTGTATGTATGTACAAATGCATACAAATGTGTGTGTGTGTATATTTTATATATAAAATGTATTTGTAGTTATCTCTGTAGATTTTGTTTCTCAAGTAGAACATAAGTTTTTTGAGGGCAAGTACTATTATATTTGTGTATGTGTGAACCCCAAATCTACCCTAATGACTTTTATACTTTGATGTTGAATAACTGTTGATTTGAATTAAAAAGGCAGAGACAGCACTAAAGTCTAAATCTCTTTTCTCCTATTCAGGCAAGGGTATTTTATACTAGCTTATCCATCTTTAAGTATATAGAAAGACTCACCAAAAGAAAAAAAAAGACTTTAAGGAGGTGTTTTATTTTCCCTCAGGGCACAGAAGGTTGAAATAGTAACTGCAGCATGTCAGGTTGAGGTTAAGAGTGAGTCATAATATCTTAATAGCTTGAATGGTTATTAGCTACAATAGAATAGCAAGATTGATTTTGAACCTTCTTTAGTGATGGCCCTTAAAAACAGTGTAGATGAAATCAGGGTTAATTCAAAAAGGTGGGGCAACATTCAATAAGCTCTCCTCTCTTTTCCAGTCTGTCAATATATATAGATGTTTCGTTGGTAGTCCTAAATATTATCTAAGGATGTATTTTTATTAGGCCTTCAATAGTGCAGTGTTAGTTCCATTGATAAAGTTATTTCTATCTCTTCCCTCAAAGCTACTATTGATTTAACAAAATGGAATAAAGTAACAAAATATCTTTGCTTTGTCAAGTGTGAAATTTTGTTCAGTATTTCTTCTAAAGATATGAATACAAGCCATTTGCTACAGTTTCATGATTAATTTTGCCATCTATTCTTTCCTGTTTTACATTTTTAAAAGCATGATGTATACTTATTTTACCCCTTTTAGCTTAACTTTTTTGTTTTCAGTGTTACAATTTTGCTATTAAAGTTACTAAATTTTATTTTTTTTAATAAAATTTATTAAATAAGACACACACTGGAAAACGAGAAGGATATAAAGATAGCTATAACACAAACCCTATAAGACAGTTTGAAAAGTGGATATTATACATATTCTACAAGTCCTGCCTTAAATCCCTGCCCTGATATTTATCAATTGTGTTACTCTGAGCAATTATTAAATCTAATTGTCTTTATCTGTAAATGGTGATACTAATATCTGTAGTCCATATTCCACAATGTGACAATAAAGGTCAAATATGTAATGAATAAAATAGACTCTGCAAATGTGAAAAGCCCTTTATGAACATCATTAATTTTATTCCCAAGGAGCTTACAATCAAATGTGTGAGAAATGACACAATAGGAAACAATGCAAGATAAGTACAAAGAGGAAATCTGGGGAGAATACCATGAGAACTTTGAGGAATAAGAAAATACTTTCACATTAGGGTGGAAAAATGAGAAGACTTCACATAGAGAAGGTAGCACTTGAGGTGAGTCTAAAAGAATGAGGACTTCAAGAGGCAAAGAAAGGTAAGGAAAGTCCATTCTAGGTACAGTTTGGTGTAATAATCAAAAGTAGAAAGGATCTATCTGTATGAAAAGGGGGTAGTCTAGCAAGGCTGGACCATAACAAAAGTTAGCAGGAGGAAAACAGATAAATGTGGATAAGTAAGTTGAAATAAAATAGTGAAGTATAGAGGGCCATGAATGCCAAGATCAGTAGGCAATGGCAAGTCACTCAAGAGAGCCTTAGTCAAATCTAGGTTGAACTAAATGGTTTCTGAAGTGAAATCCATTTTCTGATTCTGTGATTGAATTCTAATGTTTTTTCTATTTGTAAACAAACAAGCAAATAAAAACAGAACTAACTTCCCTAAAACACAAAGAAACTCATCCAACTCAATGGGGAGGGCATCAAGCATGATGACAAAGATATCAGAGAAAGTATATGCTTAAAATAGGGTACTAAGCAGGAAAGCTTTATATCTTAAAATTACTCTTCATTGAGAACAGGTAACCAATGCCAAATGTGGGGAATAGCATTCCTAATCAGACCAAAATAAGCTGGGAAAATTCCTGGGTTAATTTATTAATACCAAGCTCAGGTGGGGAGAGTTTCCGTATAAGGGGCAGAACTTGGGTAGGAGTTTGCCTATCTGAAGCAGAAGAAAATGAGTAGGCTATGAAACATTGTAGTTGGTATGAAGTCTTATCCAATCAGAAACTTCTATGATTAAATGCTTGACAAAGAGTTAGAAAGAATCAGAACAGTGGAAAAAGTCCAAACCACCTGTTATTGGCTATATCTTCTACAAGCATTAGGACCATAGAGACTAATTGACTCAATATTGAGGCCCTATCTTTATAACTACATCAAACAACATATTTTAAAATTCACAATTATCAGTTCCCATTCAGGATGACTATATCTAGGGCTAGTACAAAAGTAATTATAAAGTTGATAAAGTTAGTATTCCTTTGTATTCTACTTCTCATTCCTTTTTAGCATCTAATATCCTCATGTTTTCACCCTGCTAACATGATCAACCTTCATACTTATGACCTCATATCCATGAGAACTCTCAACACATTTTTCCAAGCAAATGATGATAGATGACCAGAGATGCTATAGCAGAGATCAGGCCAGGGTCTCCCATTGCATCCCTGGCTATTGCCAGTTGTCCTGATCTATGTCTTGCTACTGGATCCCAATGACTCTATAGAAGAGAGTGAGGCTGATGACTGCACAGCCCTGTCTCACTTAAATCCCATTCACTTGTAACTAAAGACATAACCCTACTGATGTCACTGATCCTCTTCAAGAACAAAGGATAAACAACAGCAGGGATCTATATTCAAACATTGAATTTTGGTTAAATTATTTATAAAGTCCTTTTGTACTCAAGATCTGCTATGCTTTGGAGAAAACAGAAACATTGCTTCTTCTATGGAACATGGGGATGTTGCAAGTAAAGAAGGTGAGAGAATTGAATGAATTCATATAAAAATTTCATTTTTCTAAATAAAGTAGGAGGAAAGATTAGGTGCTGGGATTATAGAGACATAAGAATGAGTTGTGATCTTGAGAAAATTATATGTTATTGAATAACTTGTTTGGGTGAGGGACAATAAGAGATGAAAAAAAGCCTGTTATGCAGAATCAAGTGCCTACTTGAAGATGAATATCAAATTTATAATAGGCCTCCTCCATGCAATTTGATTATTTCCTCTAACAGTATTGAATAGCTAGAAGTGAAAGAATGGGAAGATGGCGGATGGTTGGAAATACCTAGTGTTGAGGTTATCCTTGACTGCTTAGCCAAGGGATTCAAGAAGAGAATGAATTATTAAAATAGCAGATTTGGGATAAAGATTAAATTAGGAAAATTAGGTCAGAAGAGTGTTGATACACTGAGAAAACAGAAAAAAACAAGAAACTGGAAAGTCATAAGTAAAGAACAACATCAGAAGGAATAAAAGAGTGGGAGATGTGGAAGGGCAAGGGACAATTGTCTAAAAGAAAGATAGATGATAGATAGATGGTAGAGAGAGATAAATTAGAAAGATTAGATAGATAGAGATGTATATATACATGTGTGTGTCTCTATCTGTGTGTGCATACACTGCTTCTCAAGGGTCTGAGATGTGAGGCACATTTGACTAATACCACTCTTTTGGGCAGCTACAATAAATCAGTGAAGAATCATAGATGTTGAAGAGCTCAAAAAAAAGGGTAGCATTTAATTGACTAAAAATAATGACCTATAGATTTTTCAAACTAACAAGGCAATAATCATTGCTTTATATTTACAATTTTATAATTTTTATTCTATTTTCTCTGCCGAAACTTATGAAGTCATATGTATATCAGAACATTGCATTAGTACATAAATAACATTTTCCCAAAACCTATATGTCATTGGTCATGCCTATTAGTGCCATCATATACAGTATCATAATTATGACGATTGCATATTAAGAGGAGACAGGGATTAGGCACATTTGACAATGAGTAATTTTCCCATTTAGATGAATGGGTTGTTCTTTTATATTTTTCGTGTGTTGTAGTATAACAAACACCACTGCAAAGTACATTTTCACAAAAATAATAAGCATAGTCAACTAAAATATAACATCAAATGATAGTATTTTTCTTTCCACCTTTGTAGAAACATGTATATATGTAGGTAATGTGTACATATGTATGTAGGTGTGCATGTGTATATACATGCATACATACATGTGCATACATATATACACATGTTTAAGTATATATGTGTGTGTTTATATGTATAGATGTATATATATGTATATCACCAGAGAGACTAAACCTGGTTGAGGATAGCTGACAGGTCTTAAACCCATCAGTGAGTTAAGAGGATATTTATCCCAATCATGTGAAAACTCCTGGCAGAAAGGGAGGATGAGGGAAATTTGTTCCAGTGACAATGAAGGTGGATGAAAAAGGCATCGTGGGGAACTCACGAATTCAGACTAGCAGTGTGACCCTGGGCAAGTCACTTAACCCTCATTACACTGCACAAAATAAACAAAAAATAAAACATGAAAGCAATGTATATTTGGCCATCATGAGTCTTCTTGACTTTTGTCTTGCCACTGGATTACAATGACTTGGGAAGAGAGAGTAAGGTTGATACCTTTTGGCAACTGCCTCACTTGAATCCAATTCATATGTGATTTGAAACATCATGTTGTGATGTCATTGGTCCTTCCTCTTTTAAAATGAAGGCCAATATGCATTGTGTATTGTATTGTATTATATTATATTATATCACATCATATCATATTATATTGTACTGTGTGTTGTATATAATAATATATTGCATAATATATGTTAATATAAAGGAAATATTTGTTCTTTCCCTTTGATAATATGACACCAATATTGTGTATGAACCATTATTTTTCTAAGTTGTTAATATTATTTGTTCCTTCAGTGGAATAGTATATATTTTATTCAAATAAAATAGTTTCATCAGTCATATAGTATATAATCTATTGTTATCTTGAACTATATTAACAAGAAGATAAATAGAATAAGAAATTTCACAAGAAGGGAGGAAAGAAAGGGAAAGAAAATATTAAAAAGATATCAATAGCCCCTCAAATATTTCAAATATTACAACAAAGTAACTAAATCCCTTCAAGATTTTGTTCTTCCAATAAAAATATATTTATTAAAGATGACACTTGCTATCAGAGTATGTTATAGATTTTTGTAAGAAACTAATTACATATTAACCCAAGAGACTTGTCACACTCTGCAGATGCCCTTTCTGTGTCTCAAGAAAAAAAAAACTACCAGTTTAGTGTTTTATAATTACACTCAAATAAAATGCTTAATTACGTGCTGAGTTGATAGACTGCATCAGTAACACCCTTGGTGAAATAAAAAACAAGGGCATTCATTTGTATCAAAGATGAAGAATGGTTAATAAGTAGGCGTTTAAACTGTTTACCATAGATATGAAAATAAGAACTTATCCTCCTGGCCTGCACCTAAAAGAAGTTATGGATAATATTCATTCAAACTAACAGAAACTTATAGTGTTCTGTTTCTCCTTTTCATTCTCTTTGGCTTTGATGTTCCCTGGTTTCATTTGCTATGCAAGGACATCTGTTATATTAGCCTAAAGATAGAAGGAAGGATCAGAGGAGCTAAGGATGACTAGTAGGGGGACGAATTGCCTTCCTGAAAGTGAATGGGACTAGTAAAAAATTTGTAGACCAAAATTGGGATAGCAAATATCAAATTTCAAAGATGGAGTTAGAACTTCAAGGATTTTTGCTTGGAGATGATGATAAAAGTGATGTCTAATCGTGCTGCTTCTCTTTCATTCCAGTGACAATTTGTTGTTTCTATAAAAATATTATACTATAGTGTCTTCATGTGTGTTTTACCAGAATTTTAAAAGATTAAACCCTAAAAATCATAAACTTTTTTTTTTGCTGAAATGTGAATACTGGATCTAGCACAAAGACTTTGAAATATAAAATCTTTAAGAAAAGTAGGAAATGGATGAATACAAAGGACATGAGACAACACTGTAGGTTTTCCTAATTTTCTGCTTTCATAAAGATTTTCAACACTAACTTAGTTCTAAGTTACTTATTCCCCTGAGAATATACCTTCAAAATCTAGAGGTGAGTTGAAAAATACTACTATAGGAGCAAATCTAACCTTTGAAACCTTTGCCAATAGCTTGTTCATTTTCAAATCTATTTTAATTATACTTGTCCATGACTTTATTAAAACACATGAATCCTACAATGCTTTTCTTTTTCTTCCTTTGTCTTTTCATTATCTTTTATAATTATTTGGGTTTTTAACTACCTAATGATTTTTTTTTCTCCCTGAAATTTTC
Organism: Dromiciops gliroides; assembly: GCF_019393635.1. Taxonomy (NCBI): domain Eukaryota; kingdom Metazoa; phylum Chordata; class Mammalia; order Microbiotheria; family Microbiotheriidae; genus Dromiciops; species Dromiciops gliroides. The sequence goes on from NC_057861.1 coordinate 214,606,578, forward strand.
TATAGCTTCAGCTCAATCTGTAATATTTATATTGTGATAGATATTTAAGGAAATAAACATGTGGTATTCTCTTATTCATATGTCATGGTACAACCAGTCCAGAAATAGATCCTTTTTGACTTCCTACTCTAGGATTTCTATTGCTCTGGATTGTCATTGTAGGAAATTCTCTTGTGTCCCCAGAGTTAGAATGTTATATCACAAAATCTGGGAATCAAAACATCCCAAGTAATTAAAGGGGAATATGGGTAACTCACAGCCACTTGATAATTTTCCTTTACTTTCTACCACTTGTAGGAATTTTTCTGTTCTAAGTATAGAATATTTTTTTATATTACTACAGTTTATTTTTTCTCTGTTTTTGTTTGTTTTTGGCTAGAGAGGCAGCATAGTACCAAAGAAATAGCATTGATATTAGAGTCACAAGACACATGTTTAAATCTCAACTCTACCCCTTAGTAACTATTTGATTTTTAGCAATTCACTTCACTTTTTTCAGTTATAAAATGGGTTCGATTGAACATATGCTGAAGTCCCTTCCAACTTTAAATCTATGTTAATTAGAACATAGTCTGATGGACGAATGGAATTGATTGGGTTGGAACATATTTGTTCTTTCCTCTAGACATAAGACTAAAATAATAGTCCTTATTTATACCAGAATGTGTGGTTCAAAATCTGAACAAAATATGGGAAAAATAAGAATTTGGAGATATATTCCATTGCCAGAAACTTGTCATCTTGACCTTAGCCTCTGACATCTGTTAAAAATAAGGATAAGGATAGTAACTTGCCTCATAAAATAATTACAAAGAATTCTTTCTAAAAATACAACTCAAAGGTACACTTATGCCCAGTGGCAGAATCTACCCAACCTGATCATTGGAGCCAGTATACATGGGTCATAAAGCTGGAACATCAACACAGAGAACAATGTTTCTGCAATTCCTCCCTCCCCTGGAGCCACGTAGATGTTCAGATGTGATAAACAGAACTGGAACTTTTAGCTACATATGATTTGGATAACATTATAAAATGTTCAGCCATTGATACACAGGGACAATATTATCTAAACCCACTCATAGTAATTTATTCTTCAAAGTGCCTTTGCCCTTTGCATGCATACATGGAAAGTAAATCATATGAAGGGTTGAAGGAAGGGGAAAAAAGTCTCTTTGGTCAATAACAAAATTAATACAAAATTAAGAATAACTTTTCTACATAAAATAATAATGAGAATTGGCTAGCAATTTGTCACTATTTTCCCTAACCAGTGTGAGAAAAAATGGAGAATTTCACCAAGAAAATAATCAGTCATAGTTCTTCATACTAATTTCTTACATTTCAGCATATCTGTTTGTAAGCCAATATAATGCACTTAAGAAAATATAAAAATCAGATTAATTTTTACCTATTTCTTATAAGCAGCCATACGGGCATATGGATATCTAAACATTTATTCATTAAGATAATTAGTTAATGTTTTTACTTATATTCACTAAAGATGAGGCAAAAGTCCCAAAATTTCAACAGAATTTGATTATAGATTTTGAATACTTTATATGAATTATTTTGTAATGATTATTGAAGGTATTAATGAATAGAAAATATCAAACTAATAGAAAACTAAATAGAGATCTTAAAATAATTCATTCTCAGAAAAGAAAATGGAAATACCTATTATGGATCATCAAATAAAAATTTCTATTGCTGATGTATTCACAGAAGATTTGTTCTAATAAAGAAAAAAATAATATTAATACTACACAAATTATACTTAAAATTAAGGAAAAAGTACTCACCCAGAATCCTTTATGAGAAAAATACAGACCTGACACCTAAATCAGGTAATGACAAAGTAAAGAATGCAACATAAAGACCAATATCATAATAAGTATTGATTCAAATTTTTAAAATAAAATCCTGTTAAAATGAACACAGAAGGGTGCAGCTAGGTGGCTCAGTGGAAAAAGCACTGGCCCTGGATTCAGGAGGACCTGAGTTCAAATCTGGCCTCAGACACTTCACACTTATTAGCTGTGTGACCCTGGGCAAGTCACTTAACCCTCATTGTCCTACCAAAAAAAAATGCACACAGAAATTCAACCAAAAAATCATTCATTGTGTCAATTTATACCATGAAGACAAGGATGAGTTAACATTGGGAAAACAATTAACATAGTTAATTATATTAAAAACCAAAATATATAAAAGCACATGATTATCTCAATAGATGCAGGGGGGAAAAGCCTTTGACAAAGTACAAAACTCCTTTATTTTAAAATTCCTATAAAGTATAGCCATAAAAGGATCTTCTTATTACCAGAAAAGTAGCAATTAAGCACTGCCATATCTCAAATTATATTATAAAACAGCAGTCATCAAAACCATTTAGTATTGGTTTAAAAAATTAAGAAGTAGATCAGTGGAAAGAATTAGGAAACAAAAATTACTTAGGAAAACTTTACATTTGATTTTTTTTTAACTGCTGGGAAAATTGGAAAACAGTCTAGCAAAAATCTGACTTAGATCAATGTTTTAGACCATATTTCACAAAACAAAATGTTTAAATGGATATATAACCTTAATATTAAAGAATACCACAAAAGTATAGAAAATAATTAGATCATATACATTTCACAACTAGGAATAAGAGATAAATTTATTCTTAATTAAGCTAGGGGAAGAGGAAATTACAAAAAATAAAATAGATGATTTTGATTACATGTGTAACCCAAGCATCTAAGACCATTGATGATGATGATGACATTTCCCACACCTGCATGACAAGCTGGTAGATTTGATGAGGGAGGGAAAGAAGTATGATATTATCTCCACAGTCTATTGTTGTTCTTTTGGCATCCAGTTTTCAGAGAGAAGAACCACTGTGTCAACTTCTCTTCATATCTCTGAAGGAAGTGAAAGCCTAGAGAAGAAGTCAATATGTAAAATTTTGATGATAAGCCCATTTCACAGTTTGCTAGACAATAGAGACTTTGGTAAAATTTCCTCTTTGGGTTAGATCTGGGACATTCTCTCTTGACTGAGTTATCTCTCCCCCAGAGACATCCTTCAATCTGTATTATCTGATATATAGTCTTGTATACTTTTTCTTATTTCTTTTTTCCCCAAACACTTTTAAAAATGGATATCTTTGCTATTTGTTCTGTGTTCATTCTATAACTGGAATTTCATGGATAGGGAGTCAAGTCCTGGATATAAAGCCTGGGATCCTATTTCCCCATTTAGGAATAGCTATCAGGAGTTTAGCATAAACCTCAAAATTGCAGTTCCTAGACTTTAGACTATTTAAGGGAACAGATAAATATAATTCTAGCCTGGTGCCCCCTATCTATGAAGAGAACAAAGTCTAGCCTCTGGCCCCAATCTCCAGCTTTCCCTCCTGGAAGGACTTAAAGTTTCCCTTAGAGAATCATAGGGGGAAAGACAGTAAAGATGTCTGCCCTTGCTCTCTATAAGCCACATCAACACATCCACATTACAGATGAAATTGAAAAGCTTGAGCAAATACAAAATTAATGTTTATCTAGGTAAATCTAGGATAAGAAGGAAAGTTTCAAATGGGGAGAAAGTTTCATAAAATTTCTAAGATAAACATTTGTTAAAAAAAAAAGATATATAGGAAATGAACAGATATAACTTTTTATCTATTAACTCGATCAATTCCTTTAGGCAGTGAGGTGGTGCAGTGGATAAAGCCCCAGCCCTGGATTCAGGAGTTCAAATCTGATCTCAGACACTTGACAATTACTAGCTGTGTGACCCTGGACAAGTCACTTAACCCTCATTGCCCTTCCAAAAAAGAATCAATTCCTTTCTCATTCAAATAGTATCTTTACCATAAAAACTGAACTGAAGTAGTATTTTTAGTACTTTAATACTTCCTTTAGAAGAAACTGATGTAATTGTTCTATAATTACTGCCATTTGAAAATTGTAGTGATTTGTCTAAATGTCTTTGAGACCAGAAAGATCTAATGACTTCTTTTTCACATGCAAAGTTTCTACAAATTATGGAAAATCTTCTAATTTGGTGAACTTTTGCCATAGTTCTGCATTCTCCCTGAAAGAACTCTGGAAGAGGTCATAGAGTTCAATCACAAGTGAAAGAGTGGGTGGTATTTTGCCATTTGCTCCCACTCTATTGAATAAAAAACGAGAAAGAATATCTAGTTATAATATTATGATCTCTGCAAAAAAAAATATTTTAATTATTCTTTGACATTGGAACACAGTAAAATATTTGAGCCCATATCACACAAATGGAATATTCTAATCTTTTCCAAAATGTACATTAGACCAGAAGCCCCTATAACAATTTAAGTGGCCTCCATTATTGCATTATGATTAAACCACCCACAATTCCACAATAATTCTACCAAAGTAACCACATCTTAGAAAATATTTAATAATTATATAGATATATAGATTATATAAAATATTAGAAGTAGAAGGGTCCTTATTGATAATCTGGCCCAATTCTTTATCAATGTTAATGGCAAAGCCAGTACAAAACAGCAACAACATAGTTGTTTCTCTACTAAGAAGGCCAAAACAATTAACTTAATCCTAGCAGTTTATTATTTGTTTGGGGGAGAGGGAGAAGCCAATATTTTATAGTAGCTTATTTTATTTTTTCTTAACAAATAAATTTTTCAGCAGATAATGTTTCAACTCAGTTGCCTATCACATAAAATACAAACCACTTATACAAGCATTCAAGTTACTCATTGCCTCCTGATTTTCTCTACTCTTTTCATTCTGGTTCCAAACTAACTTATCAGATTTGTTTCACACTACTCTCTCCATAAGTACTCCATATATGCTTTAGCTGAAGTGAACTAATAAACATTCCATAAGATTGTCTCAACATCTTCTGCCTCAATGAATTTGTGTCAATCAACCTCCATACCTAGAAGAGAACCCTTCCTTATCTTCAAGTATTGAAATATTTTTCTACCTTTTAAGACCCTCTTAAGATGCCATTGCAGTCCAAGCAAATGACTCAATCAGAAACTTATTCTTACAACCCCTGCAAGAGGTTATTCTTCCAAGGCCAATCTCATCCCTCTCTGTTTAATAGAAATAAGCATATGCATTTAGTGCATTCTAATCCAGGGTTTCTTAAATTGGGATTTACAGGTCCAAAGAAGTTCCTGGATAGATTTCAGGAGGTCCACATTTTTTTTTAATTGAAAGCTATTTTCCTAGAATTGATTTCTTTTGTAATTCTATGTTTTATTTTACCCATTTAAAAATATGATTCTGAGAATTCCATAGTCTTCTCCAGACTCCTAAAGAGGCCCAAAGTATACACACACACACACACACACACACACACACACACACATGCACATACATATGCACACACATATTAAGAACCCTTTTTCAATATATATATATATATATTATGTATTTGCGTAAAAGTCCTATTCCCCTCACCTACTAGATTTAAATTTATTTAACGTGATGACCTAGGTTGTAACTAGAAGTTAGGGTAATGCCCTGCACATAGTAGTCATTCAATAAATAGTTGCTGAAATGGACTGTTTTCACATTCAATGGTATGAATGGTGTCAAAGAAAAGAGACAAGGAAAAAGCTCTATACTGAAAAGTTAATGACAAAAGATTTATCATCATGCATTTTAGCAAATCCTCTGTGTGTCTTTTTCTAACAGATTCCATATGTTGTCTATCCTCATGAAATTCAATTTCCTGTTTATGAGCACTATTCCACAATACACCTTAAAGCTAGGAAATAATTTTCAAGTTATTTTAAGGCAATGTTTTCTGACATATGGGTGATTGACTTCCCAAGATTCCTGACTATTTTGTCAAACAAAAACATTTTTATACGAGTTTTCAGCCCAGATTTCTCTGTTATAGCATGCTCATTTTATTTTAAATAATATGATTATTAAATAGGTAACTATTAACCTCACTCTTCAAAGTAGTGAAGTATTAGAAAGACCTTCCTCAAATATGAGAAAACCAAAATGAAGAAAATCTCTACTTTGATTCCAGATTAAGGAAAATTCAGAATCTACTAAAATTATTTTATCACATTTCTTCCTGTTATTGATTTCACAAACTAATCTACCATTTAGTTTCTAAGAAACAGTTTCTTTCAATTTCCTTTAATTCATTAATCTAGGTCTGTAGGGCTAACAGACCTTGTAAGAGGTATAAAATAGAAGATGTTTCTCGCCTGGCCATCAGGTAGCTTAAATTCTAATTGAGGAGATAAAAAGGAAATACCTTCAAAAAGGAGAGCACAATTAACTGCTAAACTGTATTTTGATGGCTATAAGTTGAATCAGGGGTCAAAAAAAAAAAAAGAAAGCAAATAATTCTGAGGATCTGAGATTTGAGCTGCACCAAGAAGGAGAACATAGTCTGCAAACTATAGGCTAGGGAGTATAATTTCAAATCCCAGTAAAAATCTAGAATGCATTATTAAAGTGATGATCACTCTTCTCCTTCTCCTTCTCCTTCTTCTTTTTTTGGTGAGGCAATTGGGGTTAAGTGACTTTCCCAGGACCACACAGCTAGCAAGTGTTAAGTGTCTGAGGTCACATTTGAACTCAGTTCCTCCTGAATCCAGAGCCAGTGCTCTATCCACCATGCCACCTAGCTGCCCCTGATCAGTATACTTCTAAAAAAGAAAGTAGTGATCCCATAAAATAACCACAGCATCATCAAGAGCAGGTTATGAAAGACAATATATTTTTCCTTTATGTAGGGTAAACTAGATCTAAATATAAGAGGAATAGTGAATTTATACTTTATCTAGAATTTTTAGCAAAGATTTTGATAAAAATCTGCCATTTTTTGTAGAGAAAAAGGAGAGATGTGAACTAGATGATACAAAGTGGATCTGTCATTTGTTGAATGCAAAAATACTGGGGGGAGGGGAATTGCCATTAATCAATGGCTCAAAGTAAACCTGGTAAGTCTCTAGAGACCAGGTGTATGTGAATTTTCAACACCTTTTTTTATTAGTAAGGCAAAGGGATAGATAGTATGTTTACCAAATTTGAAAATCAAATAATGTTGAGAGGATGGTAAAAAAAAGAAAGCAGCTAAAAGAATTAGGACTTAAAAATAATTCTGAGTGGTTAAAACATTTGGCCAAATCTAATGACTTGAAATTTAATAAGGATAAATAGAAAGTATTATATTCAAGTTTTAAAAAATCAAATTCAAAATACAAATGTGGGTGGTGTAGTGAGATAACAGGTTTTTTCTGGTAGAAAAGGATTTGGGATAATTATTTGACAACAATTTTTGTATGAGTCAATACACAAAAAATAAAAACAATCTCAAGCTGAAACAAAAAAAGGTACATGAATGTACAGGATTAAGAATTTACAGTTTTCTTGTATTCTACTCTAGTCAGACTACTTCTGTAATATTATATTCAATCTTGTATAATACATAACATTAAATACACTGATTAAGTTTGATAGTATCCAAAAGAGAATAATCAGGATAGGGAAGAGCCCTAAGATCATGCTATATGAAAATCATATAGGATATTATCTCATATTGTAGTATCATATTAGCATCTAGGTGACGCAGGGGATAAAGTGCTGGATGTGGTGGATTTGAAATTATACTCCCTAGCCTATAGTTTGCAAACTATATTCTCCTTCTTGGTGCAGCTTAATCACTGACTCAGTTTCCTCATCTTTAAATTGGGGAAAATAATAGCATCTAACTCCCAGGGTTGCTTGATGATAAATTGAGGTACTAGAAATGAAGCACTTCAAAAGCCTTAAAGTGCTATATAAATGTTATTATTAATTACTATTATAGAAACTCACAAATATTGGCCTTCAAAAGAAAAAAAAAACTTAATGGAAACATAATAGCTGTATTACTGTATATTTGATTTAACCATAAGGGGTAGCAATGAATATAAATTGTAGAGAGATACATAGCAGGTACAAGTAGAAAAAAATAGCTTCTAAGGTTACCCTCCCCACTCTGCAATTTTATATGATGATGCATATTTAAATGGTTTGTATCTAATTGTAATTAGTAAATGTTAACTGAATAGGATTTAATTTAATTCTAGAGACAGCTCAAAGGAGGTAGAGTAATCCACTTGAGAGAACAGAAAAAGCAAAGCTATAAAAGGTGCTAATGAAATATATATCAGGCATAATGAACAATATAGCCAATTAGAGTATCAGTGCTTGAAGGGAACTGTAATTGGATAGAGTAAAACCAGATAACAGAAGCAGAAGAATTTGTACTTGATGCAATAGGATCAAGGATAGGATTATTTTTGGGGGGGGGGTGCAATGAGGGTTAAGCGAATTGCCCAGGGTCACACAGCTAGCAAGTGTCAAGTGCCTGAGGCTGAATTTTAACTCAGGTCCTCATGAATCCAGGCCTGGTGTTTTATCTACTGAGCCACCTAGCAGCCCTCGATAGATTATTTATTTATTTATTAAGTACTCACTATGTGCAAAGTACCTTGCTAACCACTGGAATATGAATCCAAGCTAAAAGAAAAACTCAGATGACTTCACTACAAAGTGCCAATAGTCTTTTTATCCTAGAAGATTCTTCTGCCATTGCAACCTTCTCATGCTGGAAGATCACTCTGGACATGTGGCCCCAGTTCTTCTATGAACTTTTATTTTAAGCCAGGACCCACTCCAGCCCTGTCCATCTTTTCATTTTTCTCTGGGCTCTTCTGACTCTTCAGACTTCTTTCTATACCTTGTCCACACATAGAACCCTCTGCTTCTTAGCTTCTTTTTCTGTGCTATCTTCCTCCATTCAAATGCAAGCTCCCTAGGGCAAGAATTCTCTCTTTTTTTTTCTTTTTTCTTCTTTCTTTGTTTCTTCCTTTCTTTGTTTCTTTCTTTTTTTTTTTTTTTTGATTTGTATCCGAAATGCTTAGTACAATGCCTGGAACAAAATAAGCATGTTATAAATACTTCATAACTTGACATGCATTCTAATCAAAAAAGTGAACTCAAGAGTATGTTTAGAGATGTGCCTACTCACACAGGGGCAAGGTGGAAAAGTCTGGAAAGCAAAGTGTAGAGCTGAGAGAGAAATGAGCATAGTTGTCTTGTCATTTTTTCCAAATGATAGTTCCAGAGAAAAACTTACCACAATGAGAAGAGAGGGGCCCATGGCAGAGGCATCTTCTAATATGTGATGAATATTAAATATAGATTTGTACCTATCCTCCTACAAGATAATAAACATCTCAGAGACATCAATAATATCTCCTATGATTTGTTCACCCAGATCAGAGAAGGCTATTTCTGCCTTTCTTACCAGAAGTAGGTACCTCACAGAAAACAGATCAGAGAATGAATAGGAAAAACATAATAACGATTTAATATTTTGTCTCAAGAAGGAATATAACACATGATCATGTGGAGACTCCCCTCCTAAGATTGAAGCTCAGCGGACTCCCCACTTCTGAGGGTATATATGGTTTTAGTCCACTGATTACAGGGCATTGTCAGTTCCAAAAGTATGATACAGAAATCAACCCAGAAGCAAAACGCAGTTTAACAATTTCAGTTATAACAAGTATGGAGGGAATACAAAAGCATCATGATAAGATTACAGAATTCCAAAAAAGGGTTTGGCAAGGATGAGGATGCCCAGATATTACCATGAGATAAGGACTTACTTTCCTGAGGGAAAAGAAGTCACTAGGTAGGGTCTTTTATCTGATAGCTATCTGGGTTCAGTTTGGAGTTCAGTTGAAGGACATTTTGCTCCTATTAATCCTATTAATCCAGGGTTTCACAAAAACACTTTTGGATAGTAAAATACCTCCATCAAATCCAGGTGATCCATATATTCATATTAACAAATGAAAAGAGTCATGGGGCAAAGGTAGAGAAGTATTGAAAGTCAGAGGAGCCAGGAGAGGAGTGAATATAACTGGCTTAGATACTTGCTCAAATGAAAGTTACACGGAGAAAATGAACAATCAGAGGAGGGAGTCACAAAGGCAGAGGAAACTTTCAGGGTTAGAATGCCACAGGAGGCCAGAGGCATAGCCATGATGGCAGAGTAGAGAAGCACTTAGGTGAGCTCTCCAAAATTACCCTCCAAACAATTGTAAAATAACACTTCAAATCAAATATTTGATTGGCAGAACAAATAAAGGGTCAGGTGTAACAACTTTCTTACTCAGACACATTATGTCAGCAGGAAAAGTTGCCTCACTAAGGAGATGTCTTTAGCAAATTCCCCCCCCCCCCCCCCCCCCCCCCCCCCCCCCCCCCCGCACAGTCTGAACTCTGGGTCCAACTGCAGGCCTTGGAGGTGATTACATTGGTGGCAGCAGAAGTTTCAGAAACTCTCAGCTTACCAACAGTGGGTGCATATGACAACTGGTCTGAAGGAGATTCCAGAGGACCCTTTGGTGGCACTGGGTTCAGGACTCTGTTCCATTGTCCCTACACAGTTATGGGTTGCTGTTCCATGTCCAAAAGGAGAGGTAGCACTGGCAGTCTCAGGAAAACAGGGGAGTGTTTATGTTCAAGTATAGGGTAGTAGAGACCCTGGTTTCTATTCTTAGAAGGGAGCACCAGCAATTGTGGCATTTGGAGAGCAGGAGGCCTGGCTAATTTGAAAACGTTTTGCTGGGCTGCACATGTAAAATCTATATTAAATTTGCTTGACCTCTCAAGGAAGGGAGATGAAAGGGAGGGAGGCAGACAATATGGAACTCAATTTTTTAAAAAAATGTTAAAATTTTTGTTTAGATTTAATTAAAAAAAATAGAAGAAAAAATAGGAAAAAATCCTACAGAGATTGAGGCATCTTTCAGGTTAATGAGATTGCCAGAGATGAGGCATTCTAAAGAAGACTGGGGTGGATTTTGAGAAGTGTAGCATCGGTAGTGGAATAGGAAATCAGAAGCCATTATTTGTATGTTGGTTTCATGATGGAGTATTGTTGAATGAAGAAAGGATAATATGTTAATAGTATTCAGAGTGAGAGACTAGAGTCCATAAAACAAACAGACTTTTTACAACATACAATTGAAACAATATTACAAATATTCCTCTACTGAGTAGCTCTGACCAGTCAGTTCTTTGGTGGTGGAAATGACTGAAAGGAAAAACTCAGACAGAGAAGAAAGGAAGAACTGTCAAATCCAAAGCTTACCAGTTAAATTTTTCTTCTTTCCACCTTTGGGTGGCACTTGCTTTTGTTCCAGGAGTTACATTCCCATGATACTATGCCAACACTCCATTGTCCTTTTTGTTAATTCTTTTCAGTACCTGCTAACTCCAATCTCAAAATATTTTGCAGCTGGTGTGCTTGCAAAGGCTTTTAGGCCCTTTAACCAGAGGAAGTATCACCTCAGGTATCATTTACAAGTATGTATGGCTATTCCCTTGCTCACTTCTGCTACATCTCCAAAGAAATTCTTATTTCAGACAAAATAAAGCATGACCTCTGCTTGTAATAACAGAACTTCTCCTGTGTGTTGTGGCACAGGCTGTTTAGTGATTTAAGGATGATCTATTTTATTCCAGCTGAATGTAGCTCTAATTTTCCTGCAGTGATCAATATCAACAATATGAATTCCTTTTGGAAATGTGTCCCCTTGGAGAGTATAGACATATAAGTGAAACATGAACCTGCCTCAAAATGAGAATCCAATAAACATTTATACGTTAACTTTAGAGCACTTTGTAGCTTGTTGCTGCATTTCTCTAAATTAGGATTTGATATAGTGACACTTTATGAGAGATTCTGGCCTGCAAGAGCATTATTAAAGGTATCCACTCTGCATTTGAAGTCTTAGTTTATTGAGAAACATCATTTCTCTGTCCAAACAAGGATTAACTAATTGAGTAGAGAGGAAAGGAGACCATGAAAAATATAGATGGTATTAAGGGTAATTCCTTTTCTGAAAATAGTTGTTGACAGTTTGACATTACATACAGTTAACACAACTCTGGACTTCTTAAAATTATTTTCCCTGTCAGGAAGGACACTGCATCTATGTTTTCAGAAGATTTATTATCAGATGTTTCTTTTTGCCTTTCCATCCCTGAGTCTTGAACTGGAAATGCAGACCACCCATGGCTGTCATTGTCAGATGCTCTATCAACATGCTTAACAGTTACCATGTTTTTTAGTACAAGTTCACCATTTTCACCTTTCAAAATGACAATTATTTTCAATATTTCAGCTTCCTCTTTGGTTGAGAAAAACATTCCCAGAGTGGCACTAAAAGTGTGTTCTAAATAAATTCTAGAGAGGAGAGCAGCTTAAGCAGTTGACAGTAAGTATTGTCAGGTAAGTCCATAGTTCTTATTACAGAAAATAGTCTACCACCTATAAGTAGTACACATTTTATTATAATTTTAATATTTTCTCAACAGGATGCTGACCTTTTCTGACAACAGAAATTCAGAGACTGAATTGTGAATCTTGGACTTTAGGAAGTAGCTTTATAAGTGGCCAATAAATAAGAAGAACTCCAGAGGGATCCTTGTAGAGCAAGAGAGACCCACAAGACTGATCTTATATGTATGAAAAGGGCTTTGAAAACTTTGAATCACTATATAGTCTATTATTTTTGTAGTAGTAGTAGTAGCAGCAGCAGCAACAGCAGCAACAGCAGCAGTAGTAGTAGTAGTAGTAGTAGTAGCAGCAACAGAAGTAGTAGTAGTAGCAGTAGTAGTAGTAGTAGTGGTGGTGGTGGAAGAAGTGTTAGCTGCTTATATAATCTGATTTCAAAGGTTAAAAGAAGGTCTCTACTATATTCAAACTAGCACCCCAACTTAATCACTAGTAGCCTCTTGTTAATGGAACTACCAACTAATTGACAGTTTATTATGAGCTATACCATGCACACTCTCATCTAAAGTAAACTGATTTGAGATTCTCCCATCTTTTCTCAAAATAGATGGAAATATAACACTAGATGAATATTTTCTATACTCCAATATGATTCAGATCCATGGTGGCAAAAGCAAAAGGTCTGAATCAACTTGGCAACCAAGGCCATCTTAACGAATGAAAAGAAGTTCCAGATGAATATGGATTCTCTTTTCTATTTTTAGTAACTTTATCTGGAATGATAACTATGGTCTCCATTTGCATTGGTGCACAGTTCTCCATTAAGATATTTTATTCAAACGGTGACAAAGGCAGATATAGTCAAAGGGTTTTAAGCCCCATTCATCTTCAATGGAAAAAAGTCTTTGAATCCAGATGGATACCATCTGCACACTTATGTTACCACTTCATAGCCCAGCAGAAGTAGGGAATTTACTGTAAAAAAAAAATTCATAACCACATGCCCAGATTTGTTTTCTGTGATCTGGCCATGTCATTCCAGCTCTTGAGACATTAGCTTTGGACACTTATTCCAGTTCTAGTTATTATTAACATTGGTTTTTAATGCCTTTAGTTCTGTGTCTTTTTCTGGCTTTGATGCAAGACTTCCTTAACCAGCACCTGGTTGACCTGTTTCCATCTTCACCAAAAAGATTTATTAGTAAATTTATTCTCTGTCTATGTCTCTGTATTCCTGTCTCTGTCTCTCTGTGTCTCTCTCTTTCTTTGCCTCTGTGTGTGTGTGTGTGTGTGTGTGTGTGTGTGTGTGTGTCTGTCTGTCTGTCTGTCTGTCTCTCCTGGTATTATTTGTGAATTGACTCAATTTAGAATATGTTCCTGAACTACTGTTATTTGACTTTTATGACCAAACTGTCAAATCAAACAACTTTGACTTTTGTTAATTGTCCTGGGCACCCTTCATCTAAACATTAAGATCCAAATTCTTTCTTACCTTGCCTTGGTTCTTGTTTTTTGTTTTGTTTTGTTTTTCAATCATTCAATAAATCAGTAATTTAACAAGCATTTATTAAGTACTTACTGTGTGTCAGGCACAGAGGAGTGCCAAACAAAAGCAAAAAAAAAAAAATCCCTTCAGTCAAAGATCTTAGATACAAATGGGAGAGATAACTTGTAAACAACAAAGTACATGTGAGATGTATGCAAAGTAGAGGGAAAGCACTACTAATTGAGGGACTGGAAAAGGCCTCCAAGATTTAAGCTCAGTCATGTTGAAGAGCAGAAAAACTGAGGTAAGGGTGAGGAGAATGAGCCTTCTAGCAATGCAGAGAGTCAAAAACTGGCTTCTACAATAAATTGACTGCATATATGCACAACTGAATATTTTTTCCTTGCATACTCACTACTCAACCCCTATCATCAGAGCTATATTCTTGCACTCTGAGAACGACTATTTACAATGTTTTTTATGTAAATCTGAAGAAATATTCTCCCTTTAATTAGGCTAATCTGGCCAGAAAGAAAATGGCATATGTGCATCCCCATTTGAACTTCAGTCTTACATTTTCCCATCAGTCACTGCACCTTTTTCTCTTACTCTGGGATCACCAATCAAATCAATATTACAATTGTTACTAGAAAGGGTGTAATAATTGTCTGCCCTAAAATGGATCATCACTGGGGGCAGCTAGGTGGCATAGTGGCTTTAGCACTGGTCCTGGAGTCAGTAGGACCTGAGTTCAAATCTGACCTCAGACACTTAACACTTACTAACTCTCTCTAGAACCTCATCATTTTACAAATGAGGAAACTGAGTTCTAGAGAGAATAAATTACTTGTCTAATATCACATTTATTTTTGAAGGTATTGAAGATTAAAATATAGTTTTTGTATCTGCCTGTCTCCTACAAACAGATCAGAGAAATAATGTTTAATCTCCCCTACAAAATTAATAAACAAATCAGAGAAATTATAATATCTTTTAATATCTCTTATAACCAGATCAGAGAACATGATATCCATGCCTTTCCTCCTATGAAACAGATTGAGACAGACAGAAAAAACATATCAATTTAATGTTTTGTTCCAAGAAGAAAGACATAACATAAGATGATGTGGAGACTTCTCTCTGAAGAGAGAAGCTCAAAGACCCCTTCTTTCTAAGGGTTTTTAAGGTTTCTAGGCTCACAGGTTACAGAATAACCTCATTGACATGATACAGATCAACCAATTACAAATGTAAATCAGTTAAACAATACAAATCAGTTTAACAGTTCAACTTAAAGCAGATGCTATGAATAGATAGATAGGTGGAAAAGGAGAGGTATTATCAAAGACAAGGAGGCCTCTCTTTACTTCCTGGGGAAGAAGATAGTGAAAGCAAATTTCAAAGGGGCATTTGAATTTGTTTATTCTTTTGGGGAAAGTAAATAGGGACTGTCTAGTTTACTTTGAAGTCTTTTGAGCAAAGGGCATTTTGCTTCTATTAATCCAGGGTCTCATAAAATCCATTTGGAATATAAGGTAGGTCCATCAAATCCATGTGATCCATATATTCATATTAACAAAAGAACAGACTGTTTCCTTTTTATTGTATTTCTAGGATCTGGCAATACAGTGCTTAGCACATAGCACTTAATCAATGCTTATTGGTTGTTTCATTGAATATTAAGATACAGCAGAGGAGCATTCCCATTTTACATTAAAAATAAGTTGGGGAAATATTACAATACAAGGAAAGAGTACTAAATCTGGAGTTAGATGATCTGGGTTAATATTCAGACTCCAAATCAATTAACCAATCAACAAACTTTTTATAAACATCTGCTCTGCCCTTATACATGTGGTTTGTCCTTCCGTTTTGAAGACCAAAGACATCACAGAGTGATATCTTGACTCATACATGAATTGGATTCAAGTGAAGCAGAGTTGCTCAATGTCATCAACCTCACTTTCTCTTCCAGAGCCATCAAAATCCAGTAGTAAAACAAAAGTTACCATGAGTGGAAATGGCCCCTGGATGCAGTGGATGACCTTGAATCTTTGATGTCTGCCCAAACTCTAAGTCTTCCACAGCATCTGCTTCAGCTGTCTTCATGGTTGTTGGAATAAATTTTTCTCATCTACCCATTCCACTAGGGAAAGTCTTCAGATGCTTGGGGTATATGCCCCACTAATTCATCAATGGATTTATGACCCATCAGTTACCCTCAATCTGGTTTAGCACATCTGCCAAGACAATTTATTGGGGTG
Source organism: Dromiciops gliroides (assembly GCF_019393635.1). Lineage (NCBI taxonomy): Eukaryota > Metazoa > Chordata > Mammalia > Microbiotheria > Microbiotheriidae > Dromiciops > Dromiciops gliroides. Next base: position 214,622,658 of record NC_057861.1, read on the forward strand.
TGGCTGCTGTGTGTACTACAGCTTCTTGGAGCCACAAGTGGCAGTTGAATGCCTGATGGACATCAAAGATGTATGAACAGACCTGAAAAGGGCTCAGCAAGTCCACAGAACAGAGGCATTTAATCCTCCTTGAATACCAAGTGTACTGTAAGTACACAGTAGTACCATGTTTTGTAGTGGGATGTGGTACCCCAAGAAATCCAAAGACCCCAACCCTCAAGGAATCCTTAAACTTTCCCAAGGGAAAACCCGCTCTGCATCCCACCTCAGGAATGGAGTGTCTGAGTTTAAAAGATATGCACATTTCAATCATTGTATCTGCAAAATTAGAAATTCTTTTCCAAAATGGTTTTACCATTTCATAGTTCCTCCCACATTATATTAGTATGCCTAAAATTTTATAACCCCTCCAATATCAACTTTTGCATTTTTGGTCATATTTGTCCATTGGAGATGTGAGATGAAACCTGGGGAGTTTTTTAGTTTTTGTTTTTCTTACTTGGTTGTTTTTGGTTTGCATTTCATTTATTAGTGTTTTGGAGCATTCTTTCATATGACTGTGAATTCTTTGCAATTCTTTTGAGAACTGTTTATTCTTATCCTTTGATTAGTTATCTTTTGGATAATGGTTATTAGCAATGTTTATGCATATATATCTATAAATATAATTTATATATTTATTTGTTATATATATGTGTGTGTGTGTGTGTGTGTGTGTGTGTGTGTGTGTGTGTGTATGTGTGTGTTACCAAACTCTTAGCAAAGAAATTTGGTACAAAGTCATTTTTTTCTAATTTGACAATTTTCCTTCTTATCTCAGGTACATTAATTTTGTCTGTGCAGAAGCTTTTCTGTTTCATGTAATTAAAGTTTTCTATTTTGTCTTTTGTAAAATTCCTGACAGTGACTGAGAGGACACTACCCCATTGTAGGACCTTACCCTATCCCACCATATGTCTGACTATATAGCCCATCACTAATTTATAACCTTCCCCAAGTCACCTACAAAATTTTCCCTTTTGATCCTCACTTTTTCATTCTCCCAGGTAATAGTTGCCCCCAGAAGTCCCAATCTTCCCTCCTTAAGCTGAGTTGGCCTCTAATGGCTCTGATTGAATGTAAATAGTAATTGCTTCTGTTTTAGCCAGAAGCCCTGAGGGGTCTTCCCCTCCAAGATTGATTTTTTTGACTAGTTATTAGAGGCCATTCTTTTTATTTATCATAAAAGTATTTTATTATTTTCTGGTTACATGCAGAGATAGTTTTCAACATTTGTTTTTATAAGATTTCTAGTTCCAATTTTTTCCCTTCCTACCTTCCCTCCTCCCTCCTCAACACAGAAAGCAATCTGATATAGGTTATATATGTACAATCACATTAAACATATTTCTGCATTAGTCATGTTATGAAAGAAGAATCAGAAGAAAGGGGAAAACCTCAAAAAATAAAAACAAAACAAAACAAAGTAGAAAAGTATAGTTCAAAATGCATCCAGATTCCACAGTTCTTTTTTCTAGATGTGGAGATCATTTTCCATCATGAGTCCTTTGGAATTATCTTTAAAAGAAACTATTCTTTGCCTCATTTCTTTACCTAGCCTTAATTACTGAATGGGCTCTCCCTCAGGCAAACTGAGTCCTGGGAAAGACATTAGCTTAAAAAAGCAAAGGTTTCCTACTCCATCAGGGGCCATCTCCAGTGGTCCTGATCTATAACATACTACTGGACCCAGATAGCTCCAAAGGAAACAGTAAAACTGGTAACTTTACACAATCCTTCCTCACTTAAATACAATTCACTTGCAAGTCTGGACATCACTTTCCTGACATAATTGGTCCTATTCAAGTAGGAAGGAAAAACAACAACAATCTCTAATGTAAATAACATAAGTGCTCTTTTCAAGCACCAAATCCCCTACACCATACCCAGAACAGGGTGCCCATCTCCTTTCACATAAAATCTTTCCATTCATATGAGGTGTTGTTGTTCCTCCTTCATTGTCTAAGAGGACAATGACATCTGGAGGGTTTTGTCTTGACTTGCAAGTAAATTGAATTTTAGTGAGGCAGAACTGTGCACAGTTACCAGCCTCTCTACTCCAGAGGCATCAGAGTCCAGTGGTAAGACAGAGGTCATGATGACTGGTAATGGCCCTAGATGCAGTGGGAGACTGGCCTTTTTAAGCTAAGATCATTCCCAGGTTTCTTAAGAAACCACCATTCAGTAATTAGAGGCATTCATCAGTAGAAACCTCTCCCACAACAAAATCAAGGCTACCTTTCTCCCAAGCTTTACTATCTTCTCCCTTACATTTCACCTACTGTCCTCTAGGATCTTCTCTTCCTTAGACCAACAGGGGTCAATTTCCACTTATTGCTAGCATTCAATTTGACCCTGGAACATTACACACTCTCCTTTGTTCCCTTGATTCCCTCCTCTCATTTTTATGCACCCTCTTATTTTTTTTAATATAGTCTCATCCCCACCACACCCCTCCATACACATACACACACACACACACACACACACACACACACACACACACACACACACACACACACATTGATTCTCTTATAGGCAGGGTGTCACAAAGTTCTGCCCATAATTCCCCAGGTCTGTTTTTTTGACTGTTATTTACACCTGACTTCCACCTTCACTCTTGTCTCTTTGTGTACTTTTAGAAAAAAAAGTCTATCAATGGACTCTCTTTTGTCACTATGTTGCTGTTGTTATCTTTGGTTGCTGCATTTATTCATTTGTTCATTTCTGTTGTCTGAGCTGTTTGAGAAGTGAATACTTTCTTCAGTTCTGGTGTTGTTGTTTTTCTAAGAATGTTTAAAATATTTCTTTTTTATTGAATGTCCATCTTTTTTTTTCATGTATCATTAAGCTTAGATTTGTAGGATAGGACAGATTTTTAGGGTAAGCTGAATTCTTAGCTCCATTCCTCTTCAGAATACATTATTCCATTCCTTCTCATATTTTCTAGTGAGTACAGAACAGTGTTTCATTATTTGACTGTCCTTTTCTTTAAATTTGAAGGTCTTTCTCCTGATCACTTGCAGAACTTGTTTATGAAATGAATTGTCAAATGTAACTGTTATGGCACAATTGACACAGAAAATAGTCAGGTACTCAAGGTGGAGAGAGAGAGAGTTTATTACATGCTGACCCAAAGGGGGTTTCCATCTTCCATCAATGTGTAGTGAGTCTTGTAGCCCACCTGGTTATATACAAAAAGAGTAGTAGTGGTATAGAAGGCAAGTTTATCAAACAAAGATGAAGTCAGTGATTAAGGGAGGCTTGACATTGCAACTGGGGTACCATTAAAATAGGGTTAAGGGAGACTTGGTGTTGTAGCTGGGGTACTTCAAGGCCAGAGCCTTTCTGAGACAGACAAGGTCAGAAAACAGAGATTACAGGCTGCAGCTGCGGTTTGGAATACAGTAAGACTAGGGTCTGTTTGAGAGAGACAAGATCAGAGGCTATGTGTGATTTTCTACATCATAACCACTGTGTTTCTTGGAGTCTGCAGCCTTGGTTGTGTGTGTGTGTGTGTGTGTGTGTGTGTGTGTGTTTTCTAGAGGTGATCCAATTCTTTCTATTGGAATTTCATTGTTTACATTCAGAATTACTTGAGATTTTTTTCTATTACTTCTTTCATTATGGTGTTAAGGAATTTTGTCCTATTGTGTTCTTCTGGGAAACTTATGGCCCATAGGTTGTCTTTTTCTTTAAATAGCATTGTCTCCTTTCTTTAAGAACATTATAATTAGCTCACATAGTAAACAAATTTTCTTTTATTGGTATTGTGTTTTGCTTTTCTTTTCCTAAACCTTCCTTCATTTATGTGTATTTGTATTCCCAATCTGTTATTCGCTCTTTCGTGTTTTTGGTGAGACCTTCACATCACAGATTTTGTTTTTCTATTCTGCCCATTATTTTTTTAAGGTATAAGCTATAATATTTGCTCTCATAATTCTCATTTTTCTTTTAAATCACTCAAGAACAGCATGTTGTGATTCTATGTAATCCTCAAATTCCACAGGGTCCCCTGTCATATCAAGTGTTGGATCATTTTTCCTTTGTTTTCTAGTATTTATACATAAATGTCTTAACTCATTTACAAGATCTAAAAGCCATATTTCCTTTTACTGTTATGTTTTCCCTGGTGAATTATCTGCTTATGATAAAAGTACTCTTTTTTTCCTTCATGAGATCTTTGGTTGTTTCAGTTCCCTTACCCATATTTGCTCCTATGGTTCCCTTTCTGACTCCCTGTCCTCTGATGGTGATTTCCCTGGGGGTTGAATTTCAAAGTGTCTCAGCCTCCTCTAAAGCTGGTCAATTCATCATTAACCAGCTAATGTCTCCACCTCAAATGATTTTGTGACTGACAAAACTGTCTCATGTGGATTCTGAGTTCTAACCCTCAAGTTTAGTAGAGATCTATATAGCCTTCTTGCATTTAATGACATACTTTGGTGTCCTGTCTTGCTCCCTCTGTTCTTCAATTCTCTGACGTGGCACTGGAAGCTCAGAGCTTCAGAGAGATATGGTATTGGAACTATGAGAATTATTTCTTTATTTTGGGTCTCAGAGACTCTGAGAAAAGGGGAAAGATATGAAAATCAGAGAAAAATGTCTTTTCCTCCATCTTGTTATGTCTGCATTGATCTTTAAAAGAAGAAAATTCCTAATTTGATATTATCAAATTTACCCTCCTTACACTTAGAATACAATGAAATTTCAACTTATACGATGGACTGGGTGTCTATCATATATAATATCCCTATGCTCAATGCTGAATGGAGACACAAAGATAAATAAGATTTGATGCCTGCTTTCAAAAGATTTATAATCTAGGAGGAGATTAACTTATAGACACAAATACAAATTGAAGGAATGACAAGTACATGACAAATCCACTCTTCATATGTAGTAGAAGAAATTTCTTTCTATTAAGAGCATTACTAAATGTATGAGTGCATATATGTCTAGTCTTTATCCACAGTGAAGAGGATTTTTAACCCTTTTGGAAAATTATTTCCATATTATCTTTTTTAGCATATGCTGAATAGAAATTAATCAAATTAATCCAGTCTTTGAGCTGGGCTTCATTTGCCCACATCAATTTTTTATTCCCTAATAACAGGGAGCAAGTCTTCCAGTTTAAATTATCCACAATAAAAAGTAGTACAATTAGAATAGTGTCTTTATCCATGGTCTAGAGCAATGCTAAAGGAAATATATATACATATATATACACACACATATGTGTGTGTATGTGTGTGTAAGTATATGTATATATTCATTCCTTCACCCAATTATTTATTTTTTCCATTTATTTGGTAATTTATGCATTCATTCATTCATTCATTCATTCACTTATTTTTTGCCCCTGGCAGGAACATTGCATTGAGAAAAATGCTATTTTTGAGGCAGACAAAGGGTACTCCTGCATCATGTTAACTGGAACCTGTATCTTACATATTATATCACTTTTTTCCCTTTCTCAGTCAACCTAAGAGGTAAGAAAAGCAGAGGTGCTACTAGGATAAGGAGCTGTGGTAGCATAATTCCACTCTGTAGTCAAAAATAGGCCTTAGTATTTCTCCTAGGTAAGAAGGGGAGAGTGAAGGCCCATGAAGTATTTAAATACTCACTTTTTATTTAAATGCTCATTTTTATATAACGATCAGTAATAATAACAATAATAATTATCATAATTATCATAGTCACGAGTCCGGCAATAAAAAATGAAGAAATATGAGTAAGAACTACACAGACTATTTAATAAACTATGACGCAGTCACCCACTCTTTATTTAAGATTTCTTACCCCTACTTACAATGCTGGCCCTTCAAACATCAGTTTTCTGAGGCATTTTATTGGGAAGTGAAATAAAGACTCAAATAAAGAAATATATATATATATATATATATATATATATATATAAAGATAGAATATTTCAAATAGACTTGCTTAGACCTGCCTGATTTTGCTTGGGAGTAAGTCCATATAGTATAAAACTAAATAACATTGGTCATGGTATTGACCTAAAATATGAAGATGAGCATTTGAGCAGCCATCTGCTCTACATGGATGATTTGCCGCTCTGTGTCATTTTTAAAATACAGCATCACAAGCTATTTAAAATTACTAAGGACTTCAGTGAGGTCCAAATGGAGTTTGAAATGGACAAATGCAAATCAATACAAATAATGAAAGCACAATTTATTATGACAAATGGACTCTGTCACTGAAGATAAAACTATTAGACTTAGTGAAGCTTTAGGGAAAGAAAAATCCTATAACATCTAAGTTTCCAAACTTAAGGATAACCCACACACAATTTTTTTAAGCTAATAAAAATATTCAATTTACATGTGGAGAAAATGAAACTGGGTGTCAATTTATACAAGGGATGAATTCATGGTATTGGTTTATCTAATTTGACTGATTTATAAATTAATATAATATAGAAATACAATATCATATGTAAGAACTACAATATCATAGATCACATGGTTAATGACTAATACTGTATTCAATCGAGGGAGCAGAGCCAAAATGGCAGAGTGAAGTGAACTCCTACTGAGCTTTCTATTCAGTTCTTCCAGTACAACACCAAAAACAAATTTTAAAGTATTGTTAAGCTGAATTCTGAGTAGAATAACCGATAAAAAGTAATTTGTCATTATTTGTAGGCTAGGAAAACTTAACAGAACAGAAAGAAACTCGGGTTGGGGCTAGCTATGAGTGCATAGAGAAGAAGTGGCAGTGGCTAAGTAGCTTGAAGGCAGTGGTAGCAATAGTCACAATGTGTGGGAAAATGTTGACTCCTTTCAGCTGATTGATTAGATCTATCTGGGAAAACGTGGTACAGGTGCCTGGGGAGTGGATTCAGATTCAGCTGGGAGAATAGAAGCAAGTACTCAAATGCTAATATCCACAAATGGGTATTAATTTAAATATAGCACTTCCCCAGGAAAGTTCCCAGGAGAAGAAAAATCAATGTGGAGGTGCTAGGATGCTGAGGTTGATTGATTAGCCAGTTTCTGCCTGTAGATTGTAACCCTAGGGGGAGGGCCAATCCCTGTTATAAAAACAGTCCTGCAAGCCTGCAAGCTTGCTCACTCCACTAGGGGCTGGCCTGTTTTTGAGAACGAAAATAAATGAACCTTTGATATATCACCAACTCTGAGTTCCAGAAGTTATTCGAGTTATATTTTCACACAATGTGACACCCAGGGCCTAGGGATTGTAAGGGGAGTGAATACCTAGTCAGAAAGAGATTACAGGGGACCCCTAGGTCCCCTGGGCATATGGATGTGTATCATTTGGTAGTTCTTTCACCCATTACCCAGTTGTAGGTCACCCTTACAGAGCAAAGAGAAGCAGTTCCAATCTCAAAGGAGCAGAGGACTTACCTGGGTAAGGAACAGAATGCAGTTACTATACCTCTCCCAAGATCCTACCACTTTGGAAGCAACAAGAACATAGAGGTTCCCAGAACTAAATACTCAAGGAAATGCCAAAAGGGAAATTCATGAATATTATAGCCAAATTCCAGAGCTCCCAGCTTAAAGAGAAAATACCACAAACAGCAAGAATGAAACCATGTAAATAGTATGGAGTGACAGATCACACAAAATTTTTAAACTACCACTATAGAGGAGCAGAGGTTTTAGAATATGATTTTCTGGAAGGCAAAGTAGCTAGGATTACAAAGAAAAATAACCTACCCAGAAAAACTGAGTATAATTTTTCAGGGCAAATAACAATAATGATTATGATGATGATGCTAATGATAAAAAAACCAACAATAACAATAACATTTAATGAAACAATCATTTCTCATGGAAGGACCAAAGATGGATGGAAAATTTGACATTCAAGCATGACTAGAGAAGCATTAAAAGTATTCATGAGGGGCAGCTAGGTGGTGCAGTGGATAAAGCACTGGCCCTGGATTCAGGAGGACCTGAGTTCAAATCGACCTCAGACACTTGACACTTACTAGTTGTGTGACCCTGGGCAAGTCACTTAACCCCAATTGCCACACACACACACACAAAAGTATTCATGAATAAGAAATCATGATGGATATAGTAAGGTTAAACTGTTTACATTTCTATATGGGAAGCTGATACATGTAACTACTAAGAATTTTGTCATCGGCAGAATTATGAAAAGGAGGCACGGATTTGTGTCTATTGTGTTGGGCATAGTCTCAAAAAAAAGAATGGGATGGTAAGAAAGAGAAAGAGAGAAAAGAGAAGAAAAATGGAGAAAATCATCTCACATTAAAGAAGAATATAATGAATTTTTTTTAAATGGAAGAAAAATTGGGGGAGGGGAACAAAATGAATCTCACTCTCATCTAATGCTTAAAGAAGGAAATTTTATATACACATTCATAGGGAAAGTATAGAAATCAATCTTATGCAAAAGGAAAAGAGGAGAAGAAGTTGAAAGAATGAAGGGTTGGTGAGAAGAAAGAGGCAGTGGTCAGAATCAAAACAGACCTTTGAAGGAGAGAGAGAAAGAGGGAGGGGGGGAGAGAGAGAGAGAGAGAGAGAGAGAGAGAGAGAGAGAGAGAGAGAGAGAGAGAGAGAGAGAGAGAGAGAGAGAGAGAGAGAGAGAGAGAGAGAGAGAGAGAGAGAGAGAGAGAGAGAGGAGAGAGAGAGAGAGAGAGAGAGAGAGAGAGAGAGAGAGAGAGAGAGAGAGAGAGAGAGAGAGAGAGAGAGGAGGAGGAGGAGGAAAATACTTAGTACTCTCTGATCCAGTGACACTGTCCTCCTGGATTCTCCATAAACAAAATAATTTATCCTGCTATAGGCATTTTCATTAGCTGTCTCCCATGCCTGGAATTTTTTTCTCTCTTCTCCTCTAACTACTCATCTCCTTGTATTTCTTTTCCCAACTAAAGTCTCACCTTCAACAGGAAGCCTTCCCTAATATCCCTTCATCCAGTGATTTTCCTCTTTTAATAATTTCCTACTTATATAGCTTATTTTGTATATATTTGTTTGTATGGTGTGTCCTCCATTAAATTATAAGTTCCTTTACGGCAGTGATCATCTTTTGTATCCCCAGCACTTAGCACAGTATATGGCAAATAGTAGGCACTTAATAAATGTTTAGTGAATTGAATTGAAATCACCAATAAAACAAAAGTGGAAAGCAGGATTTATTAGAAATCAAAATCCAACAATGTATTGTTTACAGAAGACACACCTGAAACAGAAGGAAACATACAGAATTAAATTAAGGGGATGGAGCAGAATCTATTATGCCTTAGTGGAAGTAAAATAGGTAGGCATAGCAGTTATGACTTCAGAGTATGTAAAAGCAAAAAAGACAATTAAGAGAGATAACCAGAGAAATAGCATTTAGCAAAAATATACCAGAAGCAATGAAATAATATAAGTATTGAGAATATATAGGGGCAGCTAAGTGGTTTGGTGGATGAAGCACCAGCCCTGGATTCAGGAGAACCTGAGTTCAAATCTGACTTCAGACACTTAACACTTACTAGCTGTGTGACCCTGGGCAAGTCACTTAACCCTCATTGCCCTGCCCCCCCCAAAAGAATACATACATACACACATACATGCATACATACATACATATATATGTATATATAATATACACACATATGTGTGTGCATGTGTATGTATGTATATGTGTATATATGTGTGTATTTATATACATACATGTATACGTATATATACACACATATACATGTGTATATACTCCAAATGCCATAGAATCCAAATTCTTGAAGGTTAATGAGTTACCAGAAGAAATGGAGAGGGAAATTGTAAAACTATACTGCTAGGGAACCTCA